>NC_086109.1:8630446-8992113 GCF_963921235.1 Mobula hypostoma | reverse complement strand
GGAATTTGTTATTTTGCGGAAGCAGGATAGTGCAATAGATAAAAAACTATATATTACAATAAGAAATATATATTAAAAATTTAAATTTAAGTAAGTACTGCAAAAAGAGAGGGAAAATATCAAGGTAGTGTTCAGGGACATTGTACATTCAGAAATCTGGTGGTGGATGGGAAGAAACTGTTGCTAAAACATTGAGTGTGTGTCTTCAAGCTCCTATACCTCCTCCCTGACGGCAGCAATGAGAAGAAGGCACTGTCATTGTTTTATAAACTGTGGGATTTGTTGTTTTGTGGAGGCAGCAGAGTGCAAAAACATAAAATTACTATAAGTTACATAATAAATCATGCAAAGAAAAAGAATAATGAGGTAGTGTTCATTGTCCTTTCAGAAACCTTATGTCAGAGAAGCTGTTCCTGAATCGTTGAATGAAGGACTTCGGGCTTCTGTTCCTCCTTCCTGATGGTAGTAACGAGAAGACCTTAAGACAGGAGCAAGATCTGGCCATTCAGGCCATCAGTCTGCTCTGCTAACTCTACAAGATCACTCCTCATTCTCCTATGCTCCAGTCGCCTCTCAGGTTCCTAGTACATCTCTCCTCCCTTGCCTTAACCCTACGTCCTCTTGTTCTTGATTCCCCAACCCTGGGAAAGACTGTATGCACTCACCCTGTGCCCCTGATGATTTGATACACTTCAGAAGTAAAGAGAAAGATCAGAAATCAATATAATTCTTAAAGGTTTGTACAGCAGAGAGCATTCTGACTGGTGACATCACTGCTTGGTACGAAGGTTCCAATGCACAGGCTCGCAAGAGCAGGCCTCAGCCAGCTCCATCATGGGGACAAGCTTCCCCACCGTCTAAGATATCTTTGAAAGCTGGCGCCTCGAGAAGACAGCATCCATCACTGAGGAGCCACACGATCACAGCATGCCCTCTTCTTCACATTATCATCCAGGAGGTGATACAGGAGCCTGAAGACCCACTCTGAATGATTCAAGAACAGCTTTTTTGCTGTACCGTCATATTTCTGAATGCTTATATTAATTTTTATGCCTTGCACTGCACTGGTGGTTATCAGAATCGTAATCAAATTTATTATCGCTGGACTGGACAGCACTGGACTGGACTGGTGGTATAGCGGTTAGCACAGTGGTTTTACAGCGATTGCTGATTAGGGCTCAATTCCCAACGCTCTCTTAGCAGTTTGTATATTCTCCCCACGACCACATAGGTTTCCCCCACGTGCTCTGGTTTCCTCCGACATTCCGAAGATACAGAGTTAGCGTTAGTAAGCGGTGGGAAAGCTATGCTGTTGCCACAAACATGTGACACTTGTGCGTTGCCCCAGCATACTCCTGACACAAGGGATGTACTTTACTGTATGTACCAACACAGATGTGACAAATAAAGCTAATCTTTTAAATCTTTACCAGTACTGCAAAACAAACTTCACGTCAGTGATAATAAATCTGATTACGATTCTGATAACTCCAGAAGTCTCTACCGAAACTATACCGGGAATGGTCTGGTCTCTCTGCGGAGGCGTGGAGCAAAGGTTTCTCAGATGGGACAATTATCTAGTTGGGCAATCTTTAACAAACAAGAGAAAATCTGCAGATGCTGAAAATTGGAGCAACACACACAAAATGCTGGAGGAACTCAGCAGGCCCAGCAGTCCTGCCGAAGGGTCTTGGCCCAAAATGTCGACTGTACGCATTTCCATAGATGCTGCCTGGCCTGCTGAGTTCCTCAGGCATTTTGTGTGTGTGGGGCAGTCTTTCATTGATTCTGTTATGGTTATTATTCTATAGATTTATTGAATATGCCCACAAGAAAATTAATCTCAGTGTTGTAGATGGTACTTTGATAAGAAATTTACTTTGATCACAACAGCTGTGAAGAGGGTTGATCTCACTTTAGAATCACTTTGGAACTCAACAGGGTGAAACTGGGGATGAAGCTTCTCTTGACTGGGCGTCTAAACCAAGGGTCAGGGTCCTAGATCAAAGGGAAGAAAAAACAAAATCCTACAGCTGTTGAAAATACGAAATGAAAACAAAGTGTTGCAACATCTTGGAGGTCAGACAGCGACAGGCTGACCTGCCGAGAATTTCCAACATCTGCTATTTTTATAACTAGAAAGATCAAAAATTGCATCATCAGAATTCTCCAGCCAAAAGGCAAAGGGGATTCAATTTACAAAAGGAATTAGGAATTAGGTTCACAATTCGGATGGATAGATCTTTGGATATTAGGGAGTCAAGGTGTAAGGAGTGGATACAAAAATTTGTGCCAATGTAAAAGATCTTATTGAGAGTTCAGGGCAGCCTAACGGTTAATGCAATTGCTTTACGGCGCCAGCGATCACCAAACGGGGGTTTGACCCTGCAATGAGTTTGCGTGTTCTTCCTGTGACAGTGTGGGCTTCCTCCAGGTGCTCCAGTTTCCATCCAAAGATGTAAGGGGTTAGGGTTATTGAGTTGAGGGCACGTTATGTTGGAGCCGGAACTGTGGTGACACTTGTGGGCTGGCCCAGATCGCAAAACGATGACACGTTTCACTACATGCTTTGATGTATATATGTATGACAAATAAAGCTAATCTTTAACCTTAATCTTACAAATAGCAGGATATGGGTCTGAATGCCACACTTCAATGTTTTTATGTATTATACAAAGTAAAACATAGTAAAGTCCAGGCTGAAAACTATCTTCCCAGAAGCTACACTGCAATTAACAAAACCATTTTTAAAAACAATTATTAGTTATTAACTGTAAAACATTCATAATCCTAGTAATGGTATCTTGGCTTATGTTGTACAACATCAGTAAAACAGAATAAAGGAAGATTTAATGCTCAGGCTCCCGACTAAAGAAAACAACTAGGAAGTTAGAAAGTAGCAATACTTACTTAGACATTCTCAAGTCTTTTTCCAACAACAGTTTGGGAAATGTCTGGGAAAATACCATGTCAGCAAGCAATTGTTATAGCACTGTACCTCCACAATATGTTGCTCAGAACACATCAGGACACCATATCATAGGCAGACAATCTTACACTCTGGAAAGAGAAAGGAAAAAAGGTACCTTTTAGTACAAAGAACTTTGGAAATTGAATTCACATTTATCAAGTCCAAAATACAGTTAATGGGCCACTGGTTCATCGGGACAGCCACTTATTTGGAACAAAAACCAATTGAGAAAATAGCTGGGATTCCCTTCATTTATTTGGGAATTATACTGCTGAATTGGGACAGGAGACTGTTGCCAAACAGATTCTAACTAGCGTCAGTCACGAGCATGCCATGTGGCCGTTTGACACTACAGCATGCTTAGAGCAAACAGTTTTTAAAATAGTGTCACTTGCGTGTAATTGTGTTCAAAAAGCAGCGATTTTTGTCACTGATAGGTGGCCAGTAATAAGCAGTAAGACAATTCAGAACAGTTTTGCACACTCCGGTATGGAGATACCAGAAATGGCCAGGAGTGCAAATGCAATAATTTCACTATTTCAACACGATAGCAACTACAAAGAATTTTAAGGTATTGACAGTCATCTTGAATGTTACAATAAAAATGAAGATTTGGAGGATGCAATCATTGAAAGCATTGTATGAAGGCAGTCCATTATCTGCACTGGATGTCTGTGCTGATTTTCTTCATTTACAGTCAATCAAAAGAACACGGCAGCATATACTGGATGAATTCTCTGTCAATAACTATTAGGAACTAATACACAGTGTTATAGTACTGTAGTACTATTCGCAGTGTTCTAGTTTGTACTGCATTTCACTTACATACATAATTTTTTTACTCAGTTTGATGGTAATTTGTCTTTGTTTTTAATACTTTTTTTTAACTATTTCAAGAAACTTCAGCTAATTGGGACAGTCACTTAATTGAGTCAAAATGTACTGGTCCCCACGTGGTCCAATTAACCAAAATCCACTGTATTTTTTTCAGTGAATGAACCTGCCTGTAGATGGAATACTTAAGGGAGTAAAGCCTTGAATCCTAAAGTGGAATATTGATATATAGACATTGCCGTTTCTATCAAACTGGCATCTTCGGCATTCTATTTAATATTTTCCTTTCTATCCCGAGAGTAATCCGTACACGCTGGGAAAGATCGATTCAATATGCAGATACCGCAACACTGCCCTCCGAAATGGCTGTCAAAATTCATTTGAGTGAACTCTGGTGTAAAATTCTTGAATGCAAATCACCATCACAACTGCAAAACGGCTAAATGAGAAAAAGGCGTTCAATTTTTTAAAAATTATATGCTAGCTCCACGCTTTAATTGCTTAAGTGGTCAGCTGTTACAAAAACTGGCATATTTCACTAAAACCCAGTGACATGCAGTGATTTACAGTACGAGTGATTACAACCGGGAATTATAGGGCACAGGTTTTGATGCTGCATCATGTGCATTACAGAATTTAAAAGGACCTAAAACAGGATGTTCTGTTAATGCATGGGTTAGCACCTTGTTTATTTGTTCACTCCGCGTTGTGTTATGCACACTGCATCTACAATGCCTCATCTGCCTTGCAAGCATGTTAAGTGTAAAGTTAACCCTCGGTGTAATGTGCAATCCAAACGAGGCTCAAGGGAGCAGCGAAAGCAAACCGTACGTTTCAGGGAGGGCCACAGAGCACTGACGTCCGCTATTATCCCCGGTGGGAGCAGGAGAGAGACATTTCTAAATATACCTCAGTGGCGAATTGATGAGGTACACCTGTACACCTGCTCATTAATGCAAATATCTAATCAGCCAATCATGTGGCAGCAGCTCAAAATGCATAAGAGCATGCAGATATTGTTCAGTTTTAGGTTCAGTTGCTGTTTGGACAAATATCAGAATGGGGAAGAAATGTGACCCAGATGACTTTGACCATGAAATGATCGTTGGTGCCAGACTGGGTGGTTTGAGTATCTCAGAAACTGCTGATCTCTTGGGATTTTCATGCACAACAGTCTCTTAGAGTATACAGACAAAACATCTAGTGTGTGGCAGCTCTGTGGGTGAAAACACCTTATTAATGAGAGAGGTCGGAGAATGACCAGACCAGTTCAAGCTGACAGGAAGGCGCCTGTAACTCAAATAACCACGCGTTACAACAGTGGTGTGCAGAAGAGCATCTCTGAATGCACAACACGTCAAACCTTGAAGTGAATGGGCTACAGCAATCAGTAGCCATTTAATGAGGTACACAGGAGGGTACCTAATAAAGTAACCACTGAGTGTACATTGATGCAGTGGCCAGGGGAGGCTTTCTGAGGAACAAGGGAGAACAATCGCAGCATTTTAGCTAGGAAATGAGTTAAGAAGAACAAGAGTGAGGAGCAGGTTCAAGAAAAGGGCAGATACATAGAATCTTCCAGATTGAGGTGCAGAGAAGGTGAGAAATCCCAAAAGAACGCAGAAAAAGAATTTCAGGATGCATATTGTATACATTTCTCTGACATTAAATGTACCTATTGAACCTATTGAAAATATCAACCCTCACCACCACCCATGACTCCTTAACTTCACCAAATGTCAAAGTAAATTTATTATCAAAGCACATATATATCCCCCTATACCACCACGAAATTTATCTTCTTGAGGGCATTCACAGTAAATACAAAGAAACACAATAGAATCAATGAAAAACTGCACACAAGGACGGACAGAAAACCAATGTGCAAAAGACAGTAAATTGTGCATATACAAAAAAAACAAAATATCAATAATAAATATTAAGAGCATGATTGTTGAGTTTTAAAAAGTGAGTCTATAGATTGTGAAATCACGTCAGAATTGAGGTGAGTGAAGTTATCCACTCCAGTGCAGAATAATAGCTGTTCCTGAAACTGATGGTGTGGGACCTAAGGCTCCTGTACCCCCTTCCCAATGCCACATTCATCAAGAGGCTGCAGAGGCTAGGGATGGAATGCTGTTCAATTCAAGCATTCACAGTTTGCCCTCCGCCGCTGATCACTGACAAGAGAGAGATGAATGGTGGTTCCAATTGGCTGATTTGATCAACACACACAAAGGAGCCATATTGAGAAAGTGTGAGGGGGATTTTTAACAGAATTAACATGGATCACAGTCACGTCGTTTGTTGCAGGCTCCCCCCTCCCACCCCAGAACTTCTAAACCACAATGATAAGCACCCGGTCTGAGTCTCTTAAATTTAAAATCAACTCCTCGAACCAGCGCAGGAACCATTCGGGAAAAGCAGGGATAGAATTAAACAACTGCTCTTGGAAGGGGGAAATAAAAACTTGCATCATGACAGCTCCCTCGATGGAAAAGCTTAACGCTAACTCTCTGGAATAATTGCTCTCAGAAACTGCACTTCACATTCATCGATGCTCTCAAAGGCAGTGCTCTTCTCGAATGCTAATGGCTTTTAACGTTGAAAAAACATTTGAGGAAGAGAGTATCATACGAGATCAATGTGTGTGTTTTAAAACCTTCAGAAGAGTGGTATTCTATCACTAAAGTGTAAACATATTACTGTTCAATTTTATCTTTATAGTGATACAAACCTAGAACCAGGTTTTAAAATGCCCAGTCCCCTGATCTGGTTCAAAGGGATTCAGAACTGGGCTTACCACATGCAAATGCCAAAGTCAGTGGAATTCTAAAAATATCCCTGATCCAAACCAAAAATTTCCAGATTTTTCAATTGCTCCACCCTTTTCCCCATTTGCTCACACGCATTTTTCTCTTAGTATGCAAACTTCATTACCCTGTGGTGAGCTATTCTACACTATTTCCTTAACCACCATGCTGAGATCCCTCGACGTCCTTCAGTAAAGCTGACAACCCTGAATTAGAGCACCGTCTAATAGGCCACCAATCAGTAACACGTCACGTGCATAACATTCAGTACTCCCATGCCCATTCTCAGATTACTTTGTGTATAACTAACATAGAACAGTACAGCACAGCACAGGCCCTTTGGCCCACAATGTTATGCCAACTCTTTAACCTACTCCAAAGTCGATCAGAGAACTATTTTGGCTGGAGCCAGGGCCTTGTGCTTTGGCTCTTGATAGGGTCACCCATGCCAAACAGGTCAAATGGACTGAGTGGTTTGGGGGTTCAGCACAGGGTGAACAACCCTGTGTCTGTTCCATGTTCTATACCGATCATACAGCAGTTTTGTTCACCTCTCTTCAAAGGCACCTCCTTCCCAGGTGAGCTCCAAGCACCCTCCAGAACCTCGTGCCCATGTTCTTACGGACAGGATTATTGGTTTATTAAAGGTAGCAGGTTGAACTGCTGAACTGTGTGTCTATGGGCAGGAACTACACATTCATAGTAGATACAGCAGTCTGCAGCAAAAACACCTTGCCGTGTTTAACTAGCTGAATTCAAGAGCTTCGAAGCCAATGTGGGAACTTTGCCTCAGAACACAACAATGAATGGGGATAGAGTTGGAATTTTGTTGCTCTTTATGGTTCAGTCAGTCTTGGGCACGGAGAGGGTGCACGTCAAACGTCAGCTTTACTTATCACGTGTACATCAAAACAGACAGTGAAATGCATCACTTTGCGTCAACGACCAACACAGCCTGGGGGTAGCCTGCAAGTATCGCCATTCTTACATCACCCATGACTGACTAACCCAAACCCGTACACCTATGGGATGTCGGAGGAAACCAGATCATCTGGAGGAAACCCACATGGTCACAGAGGGGACGCACAAACTCTTCAGAGACAACAGCTGGAATTGAACCCTGAACGCTGATCACAGGCACTGTAAAGCTTTGTGCTAATCACTACGATACCGCTCCACCTTCAAGAACAAAACATCGACTGTTTACTCTTTTCCATAGATGCTGCCTGGCCTGCTGAGATTCCCTAGCATTTTGTGTGTGCTGCTTTGGATTTCCAGCAGCTACAGACTTTCTCGTATTTCAGAATAGATCTGACGCCGCTTCTGTCAGTCCTGAGCTTTGTAAGAAAGAACTCAGAGCCTCATTGTGCTTTCCAGGACCAGAGATGTCCCAAAGGACTTCACCTCCAGGGGATCTTCACCAGCCTAACGTAGGAAAGCAGTGTTCGTAATCCGCACACCGCCAAGTCCAACAAACATGAGCAGCACACACAAGATGCTGAAGGAACCAGGCGACAGTTATGGAGAGGAACAAACAGTCGCCATTTTGGGCCAGGACCCTTCATCGGGATCCACAAACATGAAATGCACAATCAGCGACATTAAGTTGATGGATAAATGTTGCCCACAAGGGCTCCCTTGATCCTCTTTAAACAGGGAGTAGACAAGCCTTTTAGTCACTGTACAACGCTCCTGCTGTTGTGCACTAACAAGTCAGCCTATACAAGATTCAAAATTGTTTACTGACGACGGTAAAGGAGAACAAAATGATTGTTAGTTGTTACAATGTGCTGGGGACTTAGAGAAAGGCTGCAAACCCATCTGAAGGGGAGAAGGCTGCAGCTGAGTTGAGGCTGTCACAAAGTAGTCCCGGACAGCCGGCATTTCAAACTGAGGGCCAATACCAGTGGCTCTCCACAGCTGCTCTGTCGGGCTTTATTTCAGATTCCAAATGGTTTGCATCAGAATCAGAATTAAATTCAATATCACTGCATATGTCGTGAAATTTGTCGTTTTGTGGCAGCAGTGCAGTGCAACACAGTAAAATATACTATAAATTATAGTGAGAAATATATTTAAAAACAAAAGAGAACAAAAATAGCGAGGTAGTGTTCATTGCCTTCCGGAAATCTGACGACGGAGGGGAAGAGGCTGCTCCTAAAGTGCTGAGCGTGTGTCATCAGTAACACAGTTTGGGGCATTTATTAAATCCAGCTGCCTTATCCCAGCAACGCTCACAAAACCACAAATTAAGCAAAGGCCCATGAGGTACAATTCATTGCACGAATAAAACAGCCTGGTTACCAGAATCCGGGTCCTGGATGCAAAATTCCTGGAATCTATGTTTAAATACGACTTGCAAAGCATGACCATACTCTCCCAAGTAGAGCAGATTCCTGACGATATTAAGTAAACTGCAAACCATTAGGACAAAAACTATTTTTCGTTGCTGAAGGAAATGTTTAACGGCACAGCGGTGTGGCAGTTAGCGTAATGTTGACACAGTGTTAGCTGTAAGATTGGGGTTCAATTCCCACTGCTGTCCATAAGGAATCTGTATGTTCACCCCATGACTGTGTGGGCTTCTTCTAGGTGGGTGCTCCAGTTTCCTCCCACATTCCAAAGACATACAAAGTACATTTATTATTAATGTATGTATACATTATACAACCTTCAGATTCGTCTCCTTACAGGCAAAAGAAACCCAAAATAACCCATTAAAAAGACCGTCAGACTCCCAATGAGCGGAGAGTGCAAACAATAAAAGGGTTGGTTATGAGAACCATCAAACTATTGCAATGCTGTAAAAACTTATAATACATCTACTCAAAACCCACAGCAATGCAAGTGATTCTTAACCACAAGCAGAAAGCTCCTGGCAAGTAACTCAGTTTAGTCTATAGGGGCAACCTTGAAATTCCCACTGTTGCCAATTTAATTCTCCATCTCTCTCCCCTCTGACCTATTGGTCTGCGGTCTCCTCTACAATTACTGTGAGGCACAAGGTAAGCACGAGGAAAAGCATCCCCTCTTCCATACAGGCACGATACAGCTTTGTGAAACTAATACTGAATTATACAATGGCTGCACTATAGAATAGCAGTTAGCATAACGCTTTTACAACGCTAGCAACCCAGGTTCAATTCCACGGTTGTCTGTAAGGAGCTTGTATGTTTCCCCCCATGGTGCGCAGCCTTCCTACAGGTGATGCAGTTTCCTCCCACATTCCAAAGGCATGCGGTTAGGGTTAGTAAATTGTGGGGATGATACGTTAGCACCAGAAGACACTTGCAGGCTGCCCCCAGCACATCCTCACACTACGTTGGTCGTTGATGCAAACAATGCAATTCACGGTATGCTCTGACGTTTTGATGTAAATGTGACAAAATCGTGACAAGTAAAGCTAATCTTTCTTTCTTTCTAAGCCTTACGAACAGTTCAGCTTGCAACAAAAGCGTTCCTGGAAGCCAGCCCAGTCTGGTATCAGAGCAGGGGTCATCGAAGTGCATTCAGAGATGGAGAGGACTTACAGGTTCAACAGTTACACTGGGGGGGCGGGGGGGTCGAGTAGAATGCTCAGGCAGGGATCAGGACACCATAGTACTCCACTACAAACCACACGTAGACAATTCCCAGCAGAACTGGGCTCAGCTGCCCTGGTCAGAGAAGAGTCATAGACTACTGCAGCACAAACAGGCCCAGAGGCACAAGAAAGTGCAGATGCTGGAATCTGAAGCAACGAACGAGGTGCTGGAGGAACTCAGCAGATCGAGCAGAATCTATGGAGGGAAAGGCATTGTCGATATTTTGAATGAAAACCATGCGTCAGGTCTGATGTGCAGTTTTGACCCAAAATATCGACAATTCCTCACCCGCCCCTCCCTCCCCCCACAGATGCTCAACCTGCTGCATTCCTCAAGCACCTTCTCTGTTACTATAGAAGCAGGCCCTTCATCCCTCTTTGTCCACGCAAACCAAGATGCCCGTGATAAATAATGCTCCCAAAAGAATCGATTACTTAAGGGCGGCAAGACTTCCAGAATCCATATACTATTCCCCGGTACAGACCAACACTCAAAAGAGGTTAAAAAATAAATACTTGGGAGGGATCGGGGAGAAGGGGCAACAGCCGGAGGGTAGAAAAGATAGGCACAGAGCAGGCGAAAGATGTCTGTGTCTGACGGTCTGTCTTCCTTGCTACTCTCTCTCTGCATTCTTTCCCTCCAGGCTGTCGGAGGAGGTTATCGAAGTTCAGTGATCGATGGATTGGACTGGACTCTTTGGTTGTATGCTTTTCATACTCTGTGTCTTCACCCGTTCACTTTGTTGCCGTTTCAGCGATTTAATTTGGTGTGATTTGCAAGATTTTTGTTTTGCACAGGGGTTGGGATTTGATGCTCTTGCAGTTCGCACTTGTTTGATGCTCTTGCTGCCGTTGCACAATTTTTTTTCACACGTGGGGGGTGTTGCCTTTTTTCTTGTTGCCAATTGGCACGATTTGTTAGTTTTTTTTCTGTGCAGAGGGAGGAGGGGGTTTGATGTTATTTGAACAACTTCCATGGCGTTTTTTTGCTTCATGGCTATCTGGAGAAGACAAATCTCAGAGTTGTATACTGCAGACATACTTTGATAATAAATGAACCTTTGAACCTTTTTTTAAAAAAAAGTCATTTGGACGGCTACACGGATAGGAACAGTTTAGAGGTAGCTGCTACGACTAAAGCTTTAGGTCTTGCACAGATTCTAAGCATCGCTCAATGTGGAGTGTCAGCGCCTTTGTAGCATAAACATGAACAAACTGATCTTATCACACTCGGTATCAGCAGTAAATGAACCAGTCTTCTGCACAGATATGTACATTCTATTGGACGTATATTTCAGCAACAAAATTACTCGCTTGTTACAATTCAGGCTTAATGGTCCTTAAAAAATATAATCGTCGTAATCAAAGCGCTTGGAATGCTGCTGAGAATGAGGAAAGATTTTGAGCAATCAGTCACCATGGAAGATCCCATCTGGGTGCCTTGGCCTGATTACTACTCACTGAAAATGTTCATGTAGGTGTTGGCTGAAGAGAAGGTCGTGTTTCGATTTGAAGGCTCTCGCATTCAGGTACTAACTCTCTCTTTATAATAAATGCACTCTTGAACAATACTTCAGCACTCCGAGCATCTTCTCAGTGGGTATTAAAGATAGGCAATAAATGCTGGTCTTAAAAGTTCAAAGTTCAAAATATAATTGATAATCCCTGTAACAATTAGAATTATTATTTTTATAGACCTAGTGCAGAAGCACTGAAATTTTAAACGTTAAAAGTTCAAAGTAAAGTGTATATATATGTATGTTACCATATCCAACCCTGAGGTTCATTTTCTTGTGGGAATATTTAATAAATTCAATAACCACAATATAATCAATGAAAGGCTGCACCATCAAGGCGGACAATCAGTGTGCAAAATACAACAATCTGTGCAAATAAAAAAAGAGAAAAAAGAATAGCCTGGTAGACAGCCAGTGAAACAAACAAGCAAGCAAGCAAGCAATAAATATTGATAACATGAAATGAAGAGTCCTCGAAAGTGAGTCCATAGGTCGTGGGAACAGTTCAGTGATGGGACAAGTGAAGTTATCCCCTCTGATTCAAAAGGCTGATGGTTGAGGGGTAGTAACTGTTCCTGAACCAGGTGGTGTGAGTCCTGAGGCTCCTGTACCTTCTTCCTAATGACGGCAGCGAGAAGAGACCATGATCTGGGTGGTGGGGGTCGCTGATCATGGATGCTGCTTTCCTGCGACGATGTTTTGTGTACATACGCTCAATAGAGGGGAGGATTTTACCCGTGATAGACTGGGCCGCATCCACTACTTTTTGCAGGATTTTTCCACTCAAGGGTGATGCAGCCAGTCAATACACTCTCCACTACACATCCACAGAAGTTTGTCAAAGTTTTAGCTGTCATGCTCAATCTTTGCAAACTCCTAAGGAAGTAACGGCACTACTGTGCTTTCTTCAAAACTGCACTAACATGCTGGCCCCAAGAGAGAGATCCTCTGAAATGATAACTCCGAGGTATTTAAATTGCTGAACATTTCCACCTCTGATACCCCAATTCGGGACTGGCTCATGGACCGGTTTCCTCTGCCTGAAGTCAATAACCAGCTCCTTGGTCTTGCTGACATTGAGTAAGTGGTTGTTATTGTGGCTGCACTCAGCCAGTGGTAAAGGAATGCAGTTTGAAGAGTCACAGTAACAGAACACTACAGCACAGAAACAGGCCCTTCAGCCTCTATCCCATGCTGAACTATTATTCTCTCATTCCACTGATCTACACCCGCACCATAGTCCTCCACACCCTTTCTAACTATGTACTTGTCCAAACTTCTCTTACTATTGGCTGATGTTGTGTATTTGGATTTTCAAAAGGCCTCTAACAAGGTACCACACTCGTAGCAGTTTAACAAGCTACGAGTTCATGGAATTACAGGAAAGAATCTAGCATGGATAAAGTAGTGGCTGATTGGCAGGAGGCAAAGAGTGTGAATAAAGGGAGCCTTTTCTGGCTGGCTGATGGTGACTAGTGGTGTTCCACAGAGATCTGTGTTGGGACTGATTCTTTTTACATTATATGTCAGTGATTTGGATGATGGAATCGATGGCTTTGTTGCAAAGTTTGCAGATGATATGAAGATAGATGGAGGGGCAGGTAGACAGACTACAGAAGGACTTGGATTAGGAAAATAGGCAAAGAAATGGCAGAGGGAATGTAGTCAGGAAGTGTTATATATGCACTTTGGTTGAAGAAATGAAAGGGTTGACTATTTTCTAAATGGACAGAAAATACAAAAAGTTGAGGTGCAAAGGGACTTGGGAGTCCTTGTGCAGGATTCCCTAAAGGTTAATTTGCAGATTGAGTCTGTGGTGAGGAAGGCAAATGCAATGTTAGCATTCATTTCAAGAGGACTAGAATATAAAATCAAGGATGTAATGTTGAGACTTGTGACAAGAATACACATAAATTAAGATGTTTGCTGGCCTGGGCTAGCATCAGTGGCGTCAGCAGTTGGTCTGTCACCTGTCCTCAGGGGAAGGAGAGATAAGGAACAATGAAGCAGCATCTGGAGATGTGTAATGAAGGGACGGGAGAGAGAGCTGTCTGGAGCGGCTCCCCCTTTGAACCCTGAACTGTTTGAAGTGATGGACAGGCGATACCCCAGCAGGGGGATAAAAAGGGACAGGTTCGCTAAGGCAGCACACACGACACCCGAGGTAACGAGACCCTGGAAACGGTGCGCCTCTCACGAGTCGGTGGCAAGTACCGGACCTTAAACGCACAGGGTGGAAAGGTACGATCAGCGGGAACCCGGTGTGTGTCCACCCTCGCTTGGGTGCCGGGCTCACTGCAGAGGATCGACCGCATCTGGAGGAGGGGTCACAGTCGGTGACCTCAGGTGACATCACAAAGGACCTGCCCGAAAGCTGCTTGTGAGCAATATCGCCGGTCTGTGAGTGGAAGCCGTTCCGAATGATCAGTCGTTCCCGTTCTCTCTCTCTCTCCCCCACCCCCACGTTGTCCATCGCCATGGCAACGATTACTGCGAACTGAACTAAATTGAACTAGACTTTTGTGTCACTTTGAAATTGGTCATTTACCCCGACAACGATAGAGCTTGATTGATGCTGTTATCTTAATTCTGTGCACATGTGTGTTTATCATTGCTGAAAACTGTTGCATTTATTATCCTTTCGATTACTGTGTTGCTTGTTTCTTTAATAAAACTTTCTTAGTTCTAGTAATCCAGACTCCAACTGAGTGATCCATTTCTGCTGGTTTGGCAACCCAGTTATGGGGTACGTAACAGACTTTATAAAGTATTGTTAAGGCCTCACTTGGAGTATTGTGAACGGTTCTGGGCCCCTTATCTTAGAAAAGATACTGAAACTGGAAAGGGTTCAAAGGAGGTTCACGAAAATTATTCCAGGATTGAATGGCTTGTCATATGAAAAGCATTTGATGGTTTGGGGCCTGTATTTGCTGGAATTCTGAAGAATGAGGGGGGACCTCATTGAAACCTATCAAATGGTGAAAGGCCTTGAGAGGGTGGATGGGGAGAGGATGTTTCATATGGTGGGAGAGTCTAAGACCAGAGGACACAGCCTCAGAATAGATGGGCATCATTTTAGAATGGAGATGAGGAGGAATTTCTTTAGCCAGAGAGTGGTGAATCTGTGAAATTCTTTCCCACAGACAACTGTGGAGGCCAAGTCTTTATGTATATTTAAGGCAGAGGTTGATCAATCTCAGTGGAAAAAGCCTGCTTGCATTTACCCAAGCGAAACACACATACTGCTGGAGGAACTCAGCAGGCTAGGCAGCATCTATGGAAAAGAGTACAGTTTTCGTTTCGGGCCGAGACGGTTCAGCAGGACTGGAGAAAAAAAGATGTGGATTCGGAGTCAGGTGGGGGAGGGGAGGAAGAAACACAAAATGATAGGTGAAACTGGGTGAAACTAAAACTGGGATTCCCCAGGATAATTCCACTTCCTATTCCCAATACATGACCATCTATGGCCTCCTTTACTGTCGCGATGAGATCACACTCAGGTCAGAGGAGGAGCACCTTACATTCCGTCTGGGCAGCATCCAACCTGATGGCATGAATCTCGATTCCTTGAACATCCGGTCATGCCTCCCCCTCCTTCTCTATTCCTCATCCCCTTTTCCTTCTCTCAACTTATCTCCTTGCCTGCCTCTGGTGCTCCTCCCCCTTTTTCTTTCATCCATGGCCTTCTGTCCTCTCCTATCAGATTTCTCCTTTTCCAGCCCTGTATCTCTTTCACCAATCATCTTCCCAGCTCTTTACTTCGCCCTCCCCCTCTCCCCTCCCAGTTTCACCTATCACCTTGTGTTTCTCCATTCTCTCCCCCCCAGCTTCTAACTCTGACTCCTCATCTTTTTTTCTCCAGTCCTGCCAAAGGGTCTCGGCCCAAAACGTCAAATGTACTCTTTTCCATAGATGCTGCCTGGCCTGCTGAGTTCCTCCAACATTTTGTGTGTGTGTGTGTGTGTGTGTGTGTGTGTGTGTTGCTTGGATCTCCAGCATCTGCAGATGTCCTGTGATTGCATTTACCCAGTCTATGACTTAAGGGATAGCACCTCATCTCTGGTCTGGGCACATTGTAGCTTTCTGGACCTCATACTGAATTCTACAACGGCAGCACGGTAGCGTAGTTGTTCGCTTAAATGTTATTACAGTTGCCAGTGACCGGGGTTCAGTTTCCAACACTCCCTGTAAGGCGTTTGTATGTTCTCCTCATGTCTACATGGGTTTTCCTGAGGTGCTCCAGTTTCCTCCCACATTCCAGAGATATATATATATATGGGTTGGTAGATTAATTGGTCACATGGGTGTAATTGGGTGGCGCGGTTCGTTGGCTGGAAGGAGCTGTTACTGTGCTGTATCACGTGGCTTGATTTCCGTCTATCAGCCGTTCATCTGCAATATTGGTTCAGCTTGTTCACTGTTTTATCCCCTTCTGAGAGTGGAGGACATTCCCAGCCTGACCTGCCGGGTACACCTCTGTATTTTGCAGCTCCCACTGTCTTTTGCCCATGTTCTCAGGTTATTACATAATCTTGGCCACTAACCCGGTATTCCTGCTGTGCTACCATAGATGAGGTACCATTGATGGGCTGAATGTCCTAATTCAAAGTCAAAGACAAAGTAAATTTGTTATCAAAGTACGTATACACTATCAGATACCTTGAACCTAATTTTATTCCAGGCATTCACAAGAAAATAAAGAAATATAGTAGAATTTACAAAAAAAACTGTCCATAAACAAAGAGCGACAAACTACTAATTTGCAAAAGACGACAAATTTTGCAAATAAAAAATATACTGAAAACGAGAGTTGTAAAGAGTACTTGAAAGTAAGACCGTAGGTCACAAAATGAATTCAGTGTTTTGGTGAGAGAAGTTATCAATGCTGGTTTAGGAGCTTGACGGTTATAGGGTAATAACTGTTCCTAAACCTGCTGGTATTGGACCCAAGGCTTCTGTACATCCTACCCGAAAGCTGTAGTGAGAATAGGGCAAGGCCTGGACAGTAGAGGTCTTTACTGATTCTGATTCTGAAATATTGAACTGAATAGTTCACCCTGAGATGTGATACAAGCATAATAGCCGACATCCTAAATTAGAGTCCTGTTCACGCATAACTCTGTGGTTTCAGACCTACACTGGTTACTGTACGCACACTTAAAATATTTAATTCTTCATGCATGTTTAAAATTCCTCCACGTTCTCACCCACCTCTATCCGTGCAATCTCCTCCAGCACTGTAATTTTCTGAGACAGCTCTTTTCATTGTAAATTGGTTTATGATTGTTACATGTACCGAGACACAGCGAAAATCTTGACTTGAACAGAACAGTTCATCACAACAATGCGCTGAGGTAGAACAAGGTAAAACCAGAACAAAGTGCAGAATAAAGTGTAAGAACTGCAGGGAAAGTGCAGTGTAGGTAGGCAATAAGATACAAGATGATTGAGGCTCTGTAAGGCACTGATGAGGCGTTACTTTCGAGAATTGAGAGTAGTTTTGGGCCCCTTCTCTTAGAAAGGATGTGCTGACATTGAAGAGGGTTCAAAGTAAGTTCACAAAAATGATTACAGAATTGAAAGGCTTATTATATGAGGAGCGTTTGATGGCTCTGGGCCTGTACTCACTGGAATTCCGAAGAATGAAGGGAGAATATCATCGAAACCTAGCGAATGTTTCAAGGCCTCGATAGAGCAGATGTGGAGAGGATGTTTCCTATGGTGGTGGAGTCCAGGACCAGAGAACACAGCCTCAGAATAGAGGGACCCCATTTATTATTATTATTATTATTATTATTATTATTAAGGTACAGCGTGGAATAGGCCCTTGTGGCTCTTTGAGCCATGTTACCCAGCAACCCCCGATTTCACCTTGGCCTTATCACAGGGCAATTTACAAAGAACTACTAACCAGTACGTCTTTGGACTGTGGGAGGAAACCAGAGCACATGAAGGAAACCCTCGAGGTCACAGGGAGAACATACAAACTCCCGTTCCTTACAGACAGCAGCGGGAATTGAGCCTGGATTGCTGGTACTGTAGAGCATTGTACTAACCAATACACTACCGTGCTACCCCTTTAGAACGGAGATGAGGAGGGATTTCTTTAGCCAGAGAGTGGTGAATCTGTGGAATTTGTTACCACAGGCAACTGTGGAGGTCAAATCATTTGGGTATATTTAAACCAGGAGTTGATAGATCCTTGATTGGTCAGGGCATGAAGGGATGAGGGGAGGAAGGCAGGAGATTGCCACTGAGAGGGAAATAGATCAGCCATGATGAAATGGCAGATCAGACTTGGTGAGCCAAGTGGCTTAAATTTGCGCTTATATCTTACGTTCTTATCATAACAATGTAGAATGTGAGATCAAGGGTCTATCTCATCATATTAAGAAACCATACACCCTGTAAGGTGTATGTACAATCTCCATGTGACTGCATGGGTTTCCTCTGGGTGCTCCTGTCTCCTCCCAAAGATGTACAGGTCAGTAGGTTAATTGGTCACAGGGGCGAAGGGCCTGTTACCATGCTGTATCTCTAAATCAAATAAATTATGCAAGTACCTTACTAGTAAGTGACCAATACATCATGGAGATTGGATTTGAAAATAAAGGGCTAGCATTTATGCAGAGCCTTTCAATCTCAGACTACCCTCGACTGTTTTACAAAACAATGTTGCATCTTACTTCTACTATGATGGAGGACAGAAGCTGTCCTTGAGTCTGATGGTATTTTTTGTATCTTCTGCCTGATGGGGGGCATAGGGGAATAAGAGAGAATGTCCAGGCTGGTTTGGTACTTTATGCTGGCTGCTTTACTGAGGCAACAAAAAGAGTAGACAGAATCCATGGAGGGGAGGCTGGTTTCTGTGATGTGCTGAACTGCGTTCACAACTCTCTGCAGTTTCTTGCAGTCTCATGCAGAGCATTTGCCGTACCAAGCCGTTAGGCATCCAGATAAGATGCCTTGTGTGGCGCATTAATAAAAATTGGCGATGGTCATGCTAAATTTCTTTAGCCTCCTGAGGAAGTAGAGTTGCTCGTGAACTTTCTTGGTCGTGGCACCTACATGCTTTTATTAGGACAGGCTATTGAGCGCCCACGTTAAATTGCTCTTTTGTTGGAGCCATGCTCAGGAAATCCCTCCTTAAAGCAGCCTACCACTCATCCTCCCCCTCCTCATCTAAGATGCTCCTTAAAACAACTTTGTTGACCGGGCCTTTGGTCATCTGCTCTAACATCTCCAGCAGGGTCAAAATTTGTCTGATAATATGAAGCCCTTCATGTAACACTATTACAGCGCCAACAATCTGGGTTCACTTTTGGGTAGTCTCCAACATGATGGCATTAACATTGATTTAACTTCCAGCAAATGCTCCCCCCTTCTCCATTCCCATTCCCCTCTCTCACCTTATCTCCTTACCTACCCATCACCTCCCTCTGGTGCTCCTCTCCCTTCCCTTTCTTCCATGGTCTTCTGTCCTCTCCGAGCAGATTCCCCCTTCTCCAGCCCCTTATCTCTTTCATCAATCAGCTTCCCAGCTCTTTACGTCACCCCTCCCCCAGTTTCACCTATCACCTGCCACCTTGTACTTCTTCCTCCCCTCCCCCCACCTTCTTAGTCTGACCTCCCTTTCCTTTGCAGAAACATGATGCAGGGTCACAGCCTGAAACGTCAACTGCTTACCCTTTAACACAGATGCTGCCTGGCCTGCTGGGTTCCTCCAGCACTGTGTGTGTAGCTTTCAATTCCCGTCGCTCCCTGTAAGGTGTATGTACAATCTCCATGTGACTGCATGGGTTTCCTCTGGGTGCTCCTGTCTCCTCCCAAAGATGTACAGGTCAGTAGGTTAATTGGTCACAGGGGCGAAGGGCCTGTTACCATGCTGTATCTCTAAATCAAATAAATTATGCAAGTACCTTACTAGTAAGTGACCAATACATCATGGAGATTGGATTTGAAAATAAAGGGCTAGCATTTATGCAGAGCCTTTCAATCTCAGACTACCCTCGACTGTTTTACAAAACAATGTTGCATCTTACTTCTACTATGATGGAAATCGAGAAGGGAAGTCCATGGTGCAGAGGGGGTGAACTCCTTAGTTGATAATCTGCACTCTAGCAACAATCAAATGATAAGCTTACACCTGTGAGTTCGTTTGCAATTCATAATTCATCAGTTGTGGCTTCTAGCCCCTCCCTTACTGTGCAAACAGAACAACAGCAGAGAATCCACTGATCCACCCTGTGTGGAGAACAGGCAAGGGACAAGTGAGTTCCAAACACTTACTCAATCTTCAGTTATCTAGTCATGCCCTGCTATTGTTTTTCTATAATACTATACAAATTTTAGACTAAATTCAAGAGATTCTGCAGAAGCTGGAAACACAGAGCAACAGACACAAAATGCTGGAGGAATTCAACAGGTCAGGCAGCATCTATGGAGGAGAGTAAAAGGGTTGACGTTTTGGGCTGAGACTCTTCATCAGGACTGGAAATGAAGGGCAGAAACCAGACTAAGAAGATGGGGGTGGGGTGGGGAACAATAGAGCAAGACTAGATAATCTTGGCTATACTTTGATGGCAGACTAAAAATTACAGCTGTGGCTAATGGTTGAAGGGAGGAATAGAACCAGGAGGGAGACATTAATACCACGTCCAGCACACAATGCAAAATGGCTGTCTTTAAAATTCAGTGCTGATCCTGTTTCAGGTTTTCAAGGGAAGTCCGATGATGGAATCACTGCTGAACATACAGTTCTATGCACGCTTTTACACACACTTGGGAAAACTGGCCTTTAACAGGTCTTAGTAATTTAATCAGATACACCACTCTTTTCTTATTGACAGCCTTGCAAATTAAGGTTTCTGCTTGTACCTACCCACCTCCCATATGGAAATTCTGGTTAACTACCTAAAATCAATGTCCTTTTAAGTTTAAAAATATCGCCATTCTGAGGATAACATGTGATCAATGGCAATGAGAAAATCTAGTCTGAAATATGAATAAACACGCACAAAATGCTGGAGCAACTCAGCAGATAAGGCTGCATCACTGGAAAATAAACTGTCGACGACTTAGGCCGAGACCCTTCACTAGGGCATATTCTGTCTAGGGTGCTTCCAATCCGATGGCATGAACATCAATTTCTCTAATTTCTCATAATTTCTCCGCATCTTTCATCTTTTTCCAAACCTCATTCTGATTTTTATCCCTTCTTTTTACCTGCCCATCAGCTCCATCTGGTGCTCCTCCTTCCCTTTCCTCCATGGTCCGCTGTCCTCTCCTATCAGATTCTTCTTCTTCAGCCCTTTAGCATTTCCACCTATCCCTTTCCAGCTTCTTACATCACACTCCTTTCCCCATCCACCCACCTTCCCCTATCGCCGGCCAGCTTGTCCGCCTTCCCCTTCCCCCACCTTCTTCCCCCTTCCTCTTCAGTCCTGGTGAAGGCTCTCAGCCCGAAACGTCGAATGTTTATTCCTCTCCATTGATGCCACGGAACCCGCGCAGCATTTTGTGTGTGTGTTGCTCAAGATTTCCATATGCAGAGTCGCTGGTGTTGAGGTAAAGATCTCAGAATTACAATCAGGTTTACTATCAATGGCGTATGTCGTGAAATTTGTTAACTTTGCAGCAGCAGTACAATGTAATACATGATACATATAGAAAAAAACGAGTAACAGTAAGTATACATGTATATTAAGTAGTAAAATTAAAATAAGTACTGCAAAAACAGAAATAAAAAAAGTAGTGAGGTAGTATTCAAGGGTTCAATGGCCATTTAGGAATCGGATGGCAGAGGGGAAGAAGCTGTTCCTGAATCACTGAGTGTGTGCCTTCTGTACCTCCTTCCTGATGGTAACAGTGAGAAGAGTCCTGGGTGGTGGGGGTCCTTAATGATGGATGCCGCCTTTCGGAGGCACCGCTCCTTGAAATGTCTTGGATACTATGGAGGCTTGAGCTGATGATGGAACTGCCTAACTTTACAACTCTCCGCAGTTTCTTTCGAGCCCGCGCAGTAGCCCCCCAGCCCACCCCCATACCAGACGGTGATGCAGCCAATCAGAATGCATCTGCATGGTGTTGCAGAAAAACTCTAGCAGAAATTATTTGAATACAAGTAGAAATGTGGTATTGTGGCGACCCACTTTCTGACACCCACGAACCGGCTCACGAAACAGCGCGTGCAGGCAGAGGGCCGGCAGCAAAAAGGGCGGGAACGGGAAGGCTTTAAAGCGGGCCGCGAAGTTTGAATAAACCTCTTTCATCGCAACTCCAACTCACCGACTCCGTGTGGTTATTCTAGCGCTCTGTGTAGCACATCGCTACAATTGGTGACCCCGACGGCCCAAACGATATTTGGACCAGAGATGACCGACGCTGCATCTGTTCACGCAGTTTCGTTAGAACTGCCAGGCTTCTGGACGCTGCGACCCCATTTATGGTTCGAACAGGCAGAAGCACAATTCCACATTCGGCAGATAACCTCGGAGTCCACTCGCTACTACTACGTGCTGAGCTCCCTCGACCAGGAGCCTGCTGCACAAGTTGAGGAGTTTATACAGTCGCCCCCGGAGGACGGCAAATACACAGCATTCAAAACCCTGCTCATAAGGACTTTCAGACTCTCACGGCGCGAACGAGCACGCCGCTTAATGCACCTGGATGGCTTGGGAGACAGGCCGCCGTCAGCATTAATGAACGAGATGCTGGCCCTGGCTGAAGGACACAAACCCTGCCTCATGTTTGAGCAGGCATTCCTAGAGCAACTGCCCGAGGACATATGCCTGCTGCTGTCCGACGCAGATTTCAGCAACCCCCGGGAGGTGGCGGCCCGAGCAGATGTGCTGTGGAATGCCAGGAAAGAGAGAGGGGCATCCGTCGCACAGATCACCAAGCCGCGTGCCCAACGACAGACCAGACCGGGCCCGGCAGCAGAGCCTACAAAACCTGGCGACGGGAGTGAGGAGCCCAACGAACAATGGTGTTTCTACCACCAGTGGTGGGGCACGGAGGCCCGCCGCTGCAGACCGCCCTGCAAATTCCCGGGAAACGCCAAGGCCCAGCCGCTGCCGATCACTACGGCGGCTGGCCATCAGGACAGCCTCCTGTACATCTGGGACAAGCAGTCGAGACGCCGCTTTTTGGTCGACACCAGAGCGGAGATCAGCGTCTTACCTCCAACGAGTTATGACACCCGCAACAGAGAACCGGGACCCACCCTGAGGGCCGCTAATGGCAGCACAATACGAACCTACGGCACCCGCACGGTGCGGCTACAGTTCAGCTCCAGCCGGTTCACGTAGGACTTCACACTGGCCGCCGTGGCCCAACCACTGCCGGGGGCAGATTTTCTACGAGCCCACAGCCTGCTGGTCGACTTGCAAGGGAAGCGATTAGTCCACGCCAAGACTTTTCAAACGTTCTCCCTGGGTGAAGCACAGTTGCCAGCCCCACACCTGGACTCCATCACGCTGTCCGACGATGAATTCACCAGGGTCCTGGCGGATTTCCCATCGGTACTGACACCGCAGTTCACGGCAGCCATGCCCAGACACGGAGTACAGCACCATATCCCGACCCAGGGACCACCCCTCCACGCCCGTGCTCGAAGGCTTCCCCCGGACAAGCTCCGACTGGCGAAGGAGGAGTTCAAGAAGATGGAGGAATTAGGGATCATACGACGGTCCGACAGCCCATGGGCCTCCCCCCTTCACATGGTGCCCAAGGCAACGGGGGGCTGGAGACCATGCGGTGACTACCGCAGACTGAACGAGGCTACAACGCCAGACCGCTACCCTGTGCCGCACATTCAAGACTTCGCAGCAAACCTACACGGTGCAAGGATCTTTTCCAAGGTAGACCTCGTCCGGGGATACCATCAAATCCCTGTACATCCGGACGACATCCCCAAAACAGCACTTATCACCCCGTTCGGACTTTTCAAATTCCTCCGAATGCCGTTTGGTCTAAAGAACGCCGCACAGACTTTCCAGCGGCTAATGGACGCGGTGGGACGCGACCTGGACTTTGCATTCATCTATTTGGACAACATCCTCATAGCCAGCAGTAGTCGGCAGGAGCATCTGTCCCACCTCCGCCAGCTCTACTCCCGCCTGAGTGAATTCGGCCTTACAATCAATCCAGCCAAATGCCAGTTCGGACTCGACACCATCGACTTCCTGGGCCACAGGATTACTAAAGACGGGGCAACCCCGCTACCTGCCAAGGTAGACGCGGTCCGCCACTTCCCCCGACCCAACACAATTAAAGGCTTGCAGGAATTCATGGGTATGGTGAATTTCTACCACCGTTTCCTCCCCTCAGCAGCCCGAACCATGCGCCCCTTGTTCACTCTAATATCGGGTAAGGGCAAGGACATTACCTGGAACGAAGAGGCCGCAACCGCTTTCATTAAAACCAAATAAGCCTTGGCAAACGCCGCGATGCTAGTGCACCCCAGAACGGACGTTCCTACTGCCCTCACGGTGGACGCATCCAACACAGCAGTCCTGGACAGACTACGGGAGAGGCTCAGTAACCTGGCCCCCATACCCACTTCACAGCACGGACAGAGCCCGACCTGCGTACCCAAAGACCTGCAGAACTGTAAGTTTCTTTTTGTACGACGGGGCGGACACCAGGCACCGCTACAGCGGCCCTACGAGGGGCCGTTTAAGGTGATCAGCAACAACGGGTCCACGTTCGTGCTGGATATTGGGGGGAGAGAGGAGGTTTTCATGGTGGACCGACTCAAACCGGCCCACGTGGACTTGGCGCAACCGGTCCAGGCTCAGGCACCACGGCGCAGGGGCAGACCTCCCAAACAGAGGCCGATCCAGACTGTGGACATTGGGGGAGGTATCGCCGGTTCTGGGGGGGGGGGGGGGGGGGCTTATGTGGTGACCCACTTTCTGACACCCACGAACCGGCTCACGAAACAGCGCGCGCAGGCAGAGGGCCGGCAGCAAAAAGGGCGGGAACGGGAAGGCTTTAAAGCGGGCCGCGAAGTTTGAATAAACCTCTTTCATCGCAACTCCAACTCACCGACTCCGTGTGGTTATTCTAGCGCTGTGTGTAGCACATTGCTACAGTATAAACAGAGCTTTCCACATTATTTAGAATTTGGTGCGAGATGCATTTAGCACCCATGTTGTAATATTTGGCTTCTCAATGGAAAATAAAGCATTGACGTCACCCATTCACAAAGTTAATACTGCAGTCTGTTTCCTACAATCTGTGCTTATTCAGCGAAAAAAAAAGCTCGATACACATTAATCTCTTGAGAATGCTGGAGTGATAACATCTTAAGAAGTTTTACACGGCAAGCAATCTGACATTACTACTGTCAGGGAGCAGATACAGAAGCCTGCAGACACACACTTAATGGTTCAACTTCTTCCTCTCCACCATCGGATTCCTGAACAGTTCATGTACCCATGGATACTGCCTTTATTTTTGCATGCTTTTGTAATTTACAGAAATCGTATGTCTTTGTGCAGTGCTGCTGCTACAAATCACATTGTAAGGCAGTGATAATCAACCTGATTCTGATAACTGTTGAAATAATAGCAAGTGCTTGCAAACTCTGGCACTGGTACAACCACCCGAAAAGAAATAAACACACCTTTAAGTCTGTACTGTCAATGAGGATATTTTTACAATGCTCAGCCAGATTAAGGCAGCATTCTGCTTTCTGTAAGGTCATCTGCACAGCTTCGAAATAAACTGCAGAAAGTTGTAAACTCAGCCAGCTGCATCACGGCACTAGCCTCCCCAGCATCCCGGACGTCTTCGAGGAGTGATGCCTCAGAAAGGCGGCACCCATCATTAAGGACCAGCCAGGACATGCCCTCTTACATGCCCTCTTCTCATAGCTAGCATCAAGGAGGTGGTATAGGAGCCTGACGGCACACACTCAATGATTCAGGAACAGCCATCCAATTTCTGAATGGACATTGAACCCATGGACACTACCTCACTACTTTTTTTCCCCTCTATTTTTGCTGCCTGACCCGCTGAGCTCCCCCGACAGATAGTTTGTGGTTTCTTGTTGCAGTTTCCTATGTCTCCGGTTCTTAAATCGCGGGCCACAGGGAAGCCAGGGGATATCAGTGGCCCAGAACAAACCTGACTTATCCAGCAAGCATTCTGCTTTCTAAAACAACAATTAAATCTCCCCCAGGCTGATTTAATTCACCTGAACCAAGAAAATAGTCACAGAGTCATAGAAGGCTACAGCACAGAAACAGACCTTTTGACCCATCTGATCTGTGCTGAACTATTATTCTGCCTAGCCCCGCCAACGTGCACCTGGACCACATCCCTCCGTACCCCACCTAACGAGGCGCTGACCTACATTTCTCTTAAATGTCAAAATCGAACCCGCATCCACCACTTCTGCTAGCAGCTCGTTCCACACTCTCACCGCCCTCTGAGTGAAGGTGTCCCCCCTCATTTAAACATTTCACCTTTCACTCTTAAACTATTGCCTCTAGTTCTAGTCTCACCCAACTTCAGTGGAAAAAGACAGCTTGCATTTACCCTATCTATACCCCTCATAAAATGATTCCTTTCTGCCACCAGTGTATGAGGGAAAGACATTTTCCAGGTCTCTTGATCTCGATCAGGAGAGTAATGTTGGACAGTGTGCACAACATATTTCAATAAAACACATCGCACAGAGCTGGCCATTTGACCCAACAGATTCATGCCTATATTATTGTTCTACAGGCTTCCTCCTACTCTCTTACAATGCCAGGAAAAAGTATTTAACCCCCTTAGCAGTTTTCATGTTTTACTGTTTTACAACATTGAATCACAGTGGATTTAATTTGGCTTTCTTGGAAAAGGAATTTTTAGTGTCAGAGTGAAAACAGATCTCTCCAACGTGATCTAAATTAATTACAAAAATAAAACACAAAATAACTGATTGCATAAATATTCACCCTCCTTCCAAGGTCCAACTGCTGGTGAGTCAGTATCCTGGCAAAAACTACACCATGAAGACAAAAGAACACTCCAAGCAACTCCGTGAAAAGATTATTGAAAAGCACAAGTCAGGAGATGGATACAAGAAAATTTCCAAGTCACTGACCATCTCTTGGAGTACAGTTAAGTCAATCATCAAGAAATTGAAAGAATATGGCACAGCTGTAAATCTGCCTTGAGCAGGCCCTGCTCAAAAAACTGAGTGACCGTGCAAGTAGGGGATAAGTTACGGAGGCCAAGAGACCTATGACAACTCTAGAGGAGTTACAAGCTTCAGTGGCTGAGATGGAAAAGACTGCGCAAACAATAACTGTTACCCGGGAGCTTCACCAGTCACAGCTTTATGGGAGAGTGACAGAGAGAAAGCCACTGTTGAAAAAAACCCACATGAAATCTCGGCTAGAGTTTGCCAAGGTATGTGGGAGACTCTGAAATCAGCTGGAAGAAGGTTCTATAGTCTGATGAAACCCAAATTGAACTTTTTGGCTATCAGATTAAACGCTATGTTTCGTGTAAGCCAAACACTGCACATCATCATCCCTACCATGAAGCATGGTGGTGGCTGCATCACGCTGTGGGGATGTTTCACTGCAGCAGGGTAAAATGAATGCAGCAAAATACAGGGAAATCCTGGAGGAAAACCTGATGCAGTCTGCAAGAGAACTGCAACTTCAGAGAAGACTTGTTTTCCAGCAAGACAATGACCCCAAGCATAAAGCCAAAGCTCCACAGGAATGGCTTAAAAACAACAAAGTTAATGTCCTGGAGTGGCCAAGTCAGAATCCAGACCCCAATCCAAATGAGAATTTGTGGCTGGACTCGAAAAGGGCTGTTCACTCACAATCTGACAGAGCTTGAGCAGTTTTGCAGAGAATGGGGGAAAATTGCAGTGTCCAAATGTGCAAAGCTGATAGAGACCTATCCACACAGACTCAAGGCTGTAATTGCTGCCAAAGGTGCATCTAACTAAATACTGACTTGAAGGGGGATGAATATTTGTGCAATCAATTATTTTGTGTCTTATATTTGGAATTAATTTAGATGGCTTGGTAGGGATCTGCTTTCACTTTGATACAAACGGGTCTTTTTATCTTAAAAAGTGTCAAAAAAGTCCAAATTAAATCCGCTGTGATTCAATGTTGTAAAACAATAAAACACGAATACTTCAAAGGGGGGTGAATACTTTTTATAGACACTGTTATGTCACAGAACATAGAACAATACAGCACAGTACAGGGCCTTTGGACCCCGACGTTGTGCCAACCTTTTAAACTACTCTAAGATCATTGAACCATTCCCTCTAACATAACCCTCCATTTTTCTTTCATCCATATGTTTATCCAAGACTACTTTAAATGTTTCTGACGTATCTGCCTTGACCACCACCCTTGTCAGCACGTTCCATACACTCACCACTCATCATCATCTCTATTATGTACCGTGTCAAACTGTTTGACGTTGGCAATCATTGTCTTATCCATGACCACGATTGTTCTTGCCGATTTTTTACTACAAAAGCGGATTGCCATTGCCTTCCTCTGGGCAGTGCCTTTACAAGACAGGTGACTACAGCTATTATCAATATTTTTCAGAGATTGTCTGCCTGGCATCAGTGGTCGCATAACCAGGACTTGTGATGTGCACCAGCTCCACTACCCACTACCCACTCCCATGGGTTCATATCAGCATGATCGGAGGGGCTAAGCAGGTGCCACACCTTGCCCAAGGATGACCTGCAGGCTGGCAGAGGGAAGAAGCACCTTACACCTCCACTGATAGAGACGTATCTCCACCCATCAACCCACTCACCACCCTCTGTGTGACATCGCCTCCATCAGTATAACTTGTTAGTTCCCACTTGTTTATTCTCTCCACCCTCAAAGTGGATCCAAGAGTCACCAACAAGGAAAGCCTTTTTAGACTTTAAGGTAAGGCAGTCAGAGGAAGCAGGAACTGCACTTATTGTTTCACCCAAGAGAGAACAGCTCCAACAACAAGGATCCCTTACCAGCTGAAATAGAGCATCAGCACACATAATACGCTCAGGTTTGTGCAGCGGGACTGGAAGTCAGGTGTAAACGCACCACAAACCACCCTTCATCCTGTGTTCCTCAACTGTTGCTTGTGGTGGCAGGTTCGACATTCTTACCATGCTCTGGGTAAAGGAAGTTCTTTATTGTGCACATCAGAACTACCTAATACTTAGCTTTGGGCACTTCAAAGGGTGGACAGTTGCAACAATCCAATGGAAAAGGGGAAATATAAAAATAAAACTAGTGTGTCTAAGACTTTTGCACAGTACTGTATTTGTTAACTTGGAGCAGAGAACAAGTTTGTAAATCTGGCAGGAACAAAGGATGTTGGGAATAGAAAGGGTGGAGCGCCTGAGGAGGGGTGTGGGACAAGTGGCAGAAAGGAGTGCTTAGGGTAGGGATGGGAGTGGTACCGGTGCAGACACACCCAGCCGTGAGACACCAGGGAAGGTCATTTGATTCCAAACAACTGGTTTATTGGTCATTACAGAATATGTCTCTGGTGCTTCCCACTCCCCCCCACTTCCCCTTTTCCAAACTATAATTCCACTCTCAGTCACAGAAGAGACCCATATCAGAATCAGGTTTATCATCACTCACATATGTCATGAAATTTGTTTGTTCTTTGCGGCAGCAGTAAAGTGCAATACCTAAAACTACTGCAGTACTGTGCACCCTAGCTATATATTTGTGCCTAAGACTTCAAGATTTCCAGATCCATTTATTATCAAAGAATGTATAAATTATACAACCTTGAGATTTGCTTACAAAGCAAGAAACCCAAAAGAAGCCAATTAAAGGGAAAAAAAGAGAATGAAAGACCAACCCTAGATGCACAAGAGAAAAAAAATGCAAATCATGCAAACAATCAAAATGATTTCTGAACCAAAATTGAGCCCTCAGATCCGAACCCCGGAGCAGCCCAGGTAGGCCCAAAGCCTCACTACCAGTTCATCATATTAGCGGCACAGAGCACAGTAGGTGAGGCAGTCCTCATAGCCTGAGCGCTAAGGAGAGGGGAGTGACCATCGCAGAGAAAGAGCAAAATCTGCACAGTACCGTACATGTGATAAATAAATGATTCTAAATCTGAACTAGCACACAACTTCCCATCTGAACTATCAGCAGGAAGCCTCACAGGTAAACTGTAAGCCCATCAGAGTGACTGAATAGCTGCCAGCCTCTGGGAACAATTCCACTTAGAGTTTAGCACCTTCAGAACCATGTAAATTTTTACCTAGTAGCATTTATACCAGAAATGCTCTTTATATTTCAGTCGTAAATTCTCACAAATCTAGCTTGCGGTTCTTGCTTGAAGTGCAGGTAGAAACATTCCCCCAATTTAGCAGCCCGAAGTTATAAAAGCATTAAGAATGACAATAAGACCATGAGACATAGGAGCAGAAAAAGGCCATTAGGCCCATCTTACCATGGCTGATTTATTTTCCCTCAACTCCATTTTCTCACCTGTAACCTTTGATGCCCTTACTAATCAATTAGAGTTGCAGGGTGGAGTACGTCTCTATCAAAGAAAGCAGAAAGTGCTCCTTCCCTCTGCTAGCCCGCAGTTAACCCTTGGGAGCAGGTGGTGCATATCACAAGTCTTGGTTATGCAACCACTGACACCAGGTAGGCAATCTCTAAAGAGTATTGATAATGGAGGGGATCCTGTAAGGACACTGCTCAAAAGAAGGCAATGGCAAACCACTCCTGTAGAAGAATTTGCCAAGAACAATCATGGCCAAAACAATGATTGCCCACATCATACAAAATGTCATATGATGATGATTACTAATCAAAGACCTATTAATCTCTGCTTTAAATATACCCAGTGGCTTGGCCTCCACAGCAATCTCTGGCAATGAATTCCACAGATCCACCACCCTTTGGCTAAGAAATTCCTCCTCATCTCTGTTCTAAAGAGATGTCCTTCTATTCTAAGACTGGGTCCTCTGGTCCTAGACTCTCCCACCAATAAAAGAAACCATCTCTACATACAATCTATTTAGGTTTTTCAATATTCAGTGGGTTTCAATGAGATTTCACTCCCACCCCCATTCTTCTAAACTACAGCGAGTACAGCCCAGAGCCATCAAACGTTTCACATGTAATTTGAAGTGCCACTTTAGACAGACTGCAGTCCCCAACAGTTACTCTCAGCGGATGGGAACCATCAACAGACTTTCAGATTAAGTGTACAAAGAAAGTTGGCAAATAGGCTAATCAAGTAATTTAACACGAAGGACCACCGTTCCCTCTAAGCTGCACAGCCGCACAGTAACTGAAATACCCCCGCGCACATAGCCCTTGCTGCCGCCCAGCTAGAATTTTCTTTTATATAATGTGCCACGCAGTTTTCAGGCCGTGTAAAATATTCCTGCTTGGATCAATGGTTAGACTGTGCAGCTGCTAAGGAAGGGAAGAACATTCAGTTAAGATCATGTGCATTTCTCAGTGAACTGAAACTATGAGCCCAAGTTATCATCCTCAGACTTCCTACTTAATGTATTACTCATGCACCGTTTTCTAGAACTTGCTATCTATACACAAATTAATGTTCTCGGCAAAGCCAAGGGTGCGGCAGTCTCGAGATCACAGCACTGAGATATGTGCACTTGAAATAAATCATCGCCTTGAAAATAAATAATGAAATGTCAAAGACAGATAAAGCTGAAAAATCGCATTATGGCATTTTTTTTTAATTTTATGCCTCCAAAATCTTCAATACACTGTTTCATGTAGATGAACTTTGATCAAAGGATTCAAAGCAAACACTTACAGGTGCAGTAACAGCCATTCTAAAAAAAATACAGTTCCTGTGTAAAGCCACTTATGACATTCGGCACACAATGCAGCTGGGAGATAGGTCTGAATACTGATCAACGGCAGAGCTTGCATAGCAGATGGATTACCTACTAAATCCCTACGCTAATCAAAATTAAGAGGCAGTATTTTATCAGGCTAGACCGACCTCATGTTGGAATATCACAGCAGAAATGCAAGCATAGCCAGCTAGTTAAAAACATAAATATAATTCTTTTCATAGCTGGGGTTGAGTACATACTCTAAAATATTTATACCGCTCGGTATATAACACCTCAATATCACAACCTATGCCGGCTGGTGGTGTAGTGGCATCAGCACCGGACTCTGAGGTAAGTGGTCCTGGGTTCGAATCCAGCTGGCCCCCTTGCATGTTTCCCATCCACGCTGGGTTGAGCATTGAGTTAACAACACAGCCTCATTAAAAAAATAGACAAATGCTAAGGAAACGGCAAAACAGGCAGCCAACGCGCCACAAGGCACGAAAAGAAACAGTGATAATAACTGTTGCTCTGTCCGCCAGAGAAAGCAGGATCTCCCAGTGGCCACACATTTTAATTCCACATCCCATTCCCATTGACATGTCTATCCACGGCCTCCTCTACTGTAAAGATGAAGCCACACTCAGGTTGGAGGAACAACACCTTATATTCTGTCTGGGTAGCCTCCAACCTGATGGCATGAACATCGACTTCTCTAACTTCCGCTAGGCCCCACTTCCCCCTCGTACCCCATCTGTTACTTATTTTTATGCACACATTCTTTCTCTCACTCTCCTTTTTCTCCCTCTGTCCCTCTGAATATACCTCTTGCCCATCCTCTGGGTCCCCCCCCCCCGTCTCTCTTCCTGGACCTCCTGTCCCATGATCCTCTCGTATCCCCTTTTGCCTATCACCTGTCCAGCTCTTGGCTCTATCCCTCCCCCTCCTGTCTTCTCCTATCATTTTGGATCTCCCCCTCCCCCTCCAATTTTCAAATCCCTTACTCACTCTTCCTTCAGTTAGTCCTGACGAAGGGTCTCGGCCTGAAACGTCGACTGCACCTCTTCCTACAGATGCTGCCTGGCCTGCTGCGTTCACCAGCAACTTTGATGTGTGTTGCTTGAATTTCCAGCATCTGCAGAATTCCTGTTGTTTGAGTGATAATAACAACCAAGGACCATTGAACAAAGGTCTGAAATTCACAATTACACAATGGGCACTTTATAAGGTACACCGATATACCTGCTCATTAATGCAAATATCCATGATGTGGCAGCAACTCAGTGCATAAACGCATTCAGACATGGTCAACAGGTTCAGTTGTTGTTCAAACAAAATATCAGAATGGGGAAGAAATGTGATCTAAGTGACTTTGAGCACAGAACGATTGTTGGTGCCAGACGGGGTGGTTGGAGTATCTCAGAGACTGTTGTTCTCCTCTGATTTTATCACAAACACAAGAAAATCTACTGATGCTGGAAATCTAAAGCAACACACGGAAAATGCTGGAGAAACTCAGCAGGTCAGACAGCATCTATGGAAAAGAGTAAACTGTTGATGCTTCGGACCTGAAGAATGATTTCGGCCTGAAACATCGACTGTTTACTCTTTTCCATAGTTGTTGTCGGGCCTGCTGTGTTTCCCCAGCATTTTGTGTGTGCTTCTGGGATTTTTACGAAAGCAGTCTCTAAACCAGGGGTTCCCAACCTTTTTAATGCCATGGACTACTACCCTTAACCAAGGAGTCTGTGGGCCCCAGTTTGGGAACCCCTGCTCTAGAGTTTACAGAAAATGGTGTGAAAAACAAAAAAAAAAATCCAGCAAACAGCAGTTCTGTTAGTGAAAACGATGTGTTAACAAGAGGTCAGAGGACAATGGCCAGACTGGTTCATGCTGACAGGAAGGCGACAGTAACTCAAATAGCTACGCGTTACAACAGTGGTGTGCAGAAGAGCATCTCTGAATGAACAACATGTCAAACCTTGAAGTGGATGGGTTCAGCAGAAGACCGCCTTCCACCTTTGTAACTAATAAAGTGGCCACTGCGTACGCGTTCTAATTCTAGCTGAGGTTGAGTTTATATATATTACAACTCAATGCAATCTAAAGACCATTGAACAAAATAAAAGATGAATTCCCAATTATAGTTAACAAGGATTTACAACAGGGCAACCTTTGTCGATCCGCCATTGCACATAAAACCGCAAAACTAGATAGACACTGCACAGTTTGTTCCTTCATAGTAATCTACTATACTCTGAGTAGGGTCAAAAGCAGGTCATGAGTTTCCTAATGGTCATGCAACTAAAAATATAGAGGTGAGGGAACCAAATCACACACAGTGGCCAAGTGGCACAGTGGCAGACATCTCTTTGAGTTTTCTTTTGGAAACATGATATTGGGCTACACATTTCATAAAGAGTTGAGTCCAGGCAAATGCACAATCTCGTTGGTGAGATGTTTTAGAAGCACGACAGAAAGACTGAATTTCAGTACCAGTGGGTAATGTGCTGCTGAAGGTGGTGGTAGAGGGGGATACGTTAGGAACATTTAAGAATCTGACAGATAGGCATGCAGATAATAGAAAAGTGGAGAGCTGCATGGGAGGGAAGGGTTACATTGAACTTGGAGCAGATTAAAAAGTTAGCACAACATCATGGGCTGAATGGCCTTTATTATGCTGTACTGTTCTTGGATTATTTATTTATTATTGAGGTGCAGCGCAGAATACGTAGTCCCTTCCAGCCCTTTGAGCCACACCACCCAGCACACCCCCAATTTAATTCTAGCCTAATCATGGGGCAATTTACTGTACAGTGACCAGTTAACCTACTAACCGGTAAGTCTTTGGATTGGGGTGTGGGCAGAAACCAAAGAACCCGGAGGAAACCCACACAGTCACGGGGAGAATGTACAAACTCCTCAAAGGCAGCAGCGAGGTGAACCCAGGTCGCTGGTACTGTAAAGTGTTGTGCTAACCACTACGCTTCCATGCCGCCCTGATCAAGAAATGCAACAGGTTAGCAGGTCCTTTCGAACCAACAAGCATGTGCCGCTCAATTACAACCATGTGAGACTAACCTACTAACCCATACATCTTTGGAATATGGGAGGAAACTGGAGCAGCTGGAGGAAACCCATACATTCCCAGTGAGAACATACAAACATTTTATAAACAGCAGTGGGAACTGAACCCGGTTTCCCGGTGCTGTAACTGCATTACGCTACCATGCCGCCCCAGTGTCCTGTGTTCTGAAACCAGCTCATGGCACTACCTTCATCCAGGGAAAACACTGATCAAGGTTTTACCCAGGGGCTAACGATTAGAGGACTTTAGTACAGTAGTTTTGGGTTACAGCCCTCATAGGAGTGAGGTATTTCCCAGAAGCGTCACGCTTGAATAGTGCACGTGCTGCCCACGTACTAACTCTAGTCCATCAGTACTGGAACACACAAGAGGAATAGATGCTTGTTAAGAATACAGAGCGCTGTAAGTATACATGAAGCATACCACAAATGACTTGTGCCTTTAAAATAACAAGGAAGGAGAAATACATTCTTCCTGCTTTGGGTTTTAGTTAGCTAAATGCCAAATTTTCTTACACTCTGCCTGAACCCATAATACAATTTATATTATATTGCTGTCAAACAGAAAGGAGATGTTGTCAAGAATAAAAACAAAAAAAATGCAGATGCTAGAGATATACAATAGAAACAGAAAATTTTGCAAAATCAGCAGGTTCCGGTTAATTAGGTCGTTGGTTAATCGGGGCAGCCATTGTCTGGGACAACTCTTAAAGAACAAAAGCCAACCGAGAAATAGCCGGGATTCCCTTTGTTTATTTGGGACACAATGCTGCTCAATTGCCAAACAGTTTCTAACTAGCGCCAGTCGTATGCACGTCGTGTGGCTGTTAGACACTGCACCATTCTTAGAGTGAACAGTTTTTAAATAGCACCACTTGCGTGTGTCTGTGTTCAAAAGGCATTGACTTTGTCACTGATAGTTGTTGAGAAATAAGCAGTAAGACGCTTCAGATCGGAACTGTTTATGCTCAATGTTTTTGTTCAAGCATTCAGGCTTGGAGATGCAAGAAACAGCCGAGAGTAAAAACGAAACGATTTCACTACTTCAACAAGTTATGAACTACAAGGAATTTGAAGCTATTGACAAACATCTTGAATGTTACAATGAAAATTAAGATTTGGAGGATGCAATGGTTGAAAGCATTGTACAAAGGCAGTCCACTATCTGCACTAGGTGCGCTGATTTTGTTCATTTACAGTCAGTCAAATGCATACACTGGATTAATTCCTCAGTTGATAACTATTAGGAACTAATACACAGTGGGCATGTGGCCAAGTGGTTAAAGCATTGGACTAGCTACCTGAAGGTCATGAGTTCGAGACCCAGCTGAGGCAACGTGTTGTGTCCTTGAGCAAGGCACTTAATCACACATTGCTCTGCGACGACACTGGTGCCAAGCTGTATGGGTCCTAACGCCCCTCCCTTGGACAACATCAGTGGCGTGGAGAGGGGAGACTTGCAGCATGGGCAACTGCTGGTCTTCCATACAACCTTGCCCAGGCCTGCGCCCTGGAGAGTGAAGACTTTCCAGGCGCAGATCCATGGTCTCGCAAGACACAGTGTTATAATACTGAGGTGGTATTGTTCTGTATTTCATTTAAATACATAACTTGTTACTCAATTAAATAGTGTTTGTATTTTTTAAATACTTTTTAAACTATTTTCATGAAACTTTGGCTAATTGGGGCAGCAGCTTAATTGGGCCAAAAGATACTAACCTCAAAGTGTCCCAATTAACCAGAATCTACTGTATTAAGAACAGGCAGCCCCTAGGAAAGGGACATGGCTAATGTTTCTAGTAGAAGGCAATTGATATGAAATTTTGTTTCCCTCTCCCCAGATGCTATCTCAACTACTGAGTACTTCAAACAGGAATATGTTGTTCTTGAACATTTGCAAATATATTCCCTTCAACCATCAGTACTTGAACCAGCTAGCGCAACCTGAAAACTACAGTCTAGCAACACTATGATGTCGATCGCTTTGCACTAAAATGGACTTTGTTTTGTTCTAATTGTGTCGTTGGTTTAAAGGTTCTGTTTATGTTTTCCTTGTGAATTTTATGTCTCTTATGCTGCACTTGTGCAAGTGATAGTAAGACCACAAGACATTGGAGCAGAATTAGGCCATTCAGCCCAACTAGTATGACTTTCCCTTTTAAATAGATACGTCCTAAATTCACTGCAATCTACCAATTGTAATAATTACTGGTATGAAGCTTTCCAAACTAATGAAGATTCCTTGCATCACATATAATAAGTGAAAGATAGAATGACAAACCTTATGCATTTCCATAAGACATGGGAGTAGAATCAGGCTACTCTGCCATTTGATCATGGCTGATTTATTACTTCTCTTAACCCCATTCTCTTGCCTTCTCCTTGTAACCTTTAACACCCTTACTAATCAAGGACCTCTGCTTTAAATATACCCAATGACCTGGCCTCCACAACCGTCAGTGGTAATGAATTCCACAGATTCTTCACCCACTGGTCAAAGAAATTCCTCCTCATCTCCTTTCTAAATGGACGTCACTGTATTCTTATATTCTTCTATACAATTCTGTGCCATTTATTCCTGGACTCTCCCACTATAGGAAACATCCTCTCCATGTCCACTCTAACTAGGCCTTGCAATATTCAAAAGGTTTCAATGACAGCTTCATATAAAAAAGATACAGTCTATTTTCTCCTCTTCCCCAGATGGGGATTAACTTGAGGCAGGAATATTTCTACTGTATACAGTGACAAGGCTGTTACTTAACAGAGCAACACACAAGATACTGGAGGAACTCAGTGGGTCAGGCAGTACCTGAGGAGGGAAACGGGCAATCGATGTTTCAGGTCGAGATCCTTCACCTGGATGCAAACTGTCTTTTTCCAAACACAAGCAATATATTAAAGATAAGTATTAGCAAGTGGTCAGAGACAAGGCTGGGAATTCTTTGGGACTAACCTGTAGATATTGAGGGAGCATTTCCTCTGCAAGGTCATGTCGGGGCTGGAGTGCAACCAGAACAAGGCCACTCGTACTAATTTGAGAATTACATAAATATTTTCGATGAAAGATATGTAAATAATCTTTTTCTTAAAAAAAGACTATCAGAGTGTCAGGAGGGTGGCTACCCTTTGCTTTTTCAAATGCTAAATGCCAGGCTCGCCAAGTGCACCCACGTCTGATGAATAAATTAAATTATTGTTTGGGAACAAATCTTATTGCAAGGAATTTACAGCGCTTACTTACTTGCTGTTCAAGTTCTCAAGGCCAAAGATTAAGTCACATTTATGACAGTCACGTGTGCCCCAAAGATCATATTTTAAAATTGCAATCACTTCCAAAATTGAATCGAAACCAGAATCAAGTTTAATATCGCTGGCTTCGGTCATGAAATCTGTTGTTTTGCAGCAGCAGTACATTGCAATACATAATAATAAAATGATAAATTATAAGTATATATTAAAAATTAAGTTAAATAAATAGTGGAAAATAATAGCAAAAAAAGTGATATATCGAGGGATTTAAGACCAAACGGGAAAGCGAACTGCGAAAGTTTAAAACCTTATTTCTTTTTTGCACATAGATTGACTGACTGCATCGCGGCCCGGTATGGAAACATCTATGCCCTTAAACGGAAAATCCTACAAAAAGTAGTGGATATGGCCCAGTCCATCATGGGTAAGGGCCTCCCTGCCACTGAGCATATCTACATGGGGCGCTGTCGCAAGAAAGAAGCATCCATCGTCAAGGATCCCCACCATTCAAGACATGCTCCCTTCTCGCTATTACCATCAGGAAGAAGGTACAGGAAGGAGCCTCCGGACTCACACCACCAGGTTCAGGAACAGCTATTACCCCTCAACCATCAGGCTCTTGAACCAGTGGGGATAACGTCACTAAACATCACTTGCCCCATCACTAAACCATGGATTCTTCATCTCATGTTCTTGATATTTATTGCATATTTATTTATAACTATTTCTTGTCTTTTATATTTGCAGTTTGTTGTCTTCTGCACTCTGGTTGTTTGTCCATCCTGTTGGGCGCAGTCTTTCATTGATTCTATTGTGTTTCTTAGATTTACTCTGATTGCCCACAAGGAAATGAATCTCAGGGTTGTATATGATGACATAATGAACTTTGATAATCAATTTACTTTGAACTTTCAAAATCTGTCAGTAAATTGCAGTGATCCAATTACCAAGAATCTGTACTTCATGTTTATAACATTTGCACAGCAAGTCTGAACTTTTCTGTTGAAGTTCAAGAACACGTATAAATTTGTTTTTTTTTTAAGAGCAATGTTTGTTCTGTGCCCCGTGGCGGGCACGGTATTATCGTAGCTGGCCCGGACTCATTAGGATTGTGACCTTTGTACTAGAGCTCATCAAGAAGCAATTTACAATTAAATGCCAAGAAATTCTGCAACAGTTAAACTGTCAAAAAGAATTTTAATATATAATTTTTGAAGAGTGGATTTTCTTTGCAACCATGTGCAAATGATTTGTACACAACTGCTGACAAAGAGGCTAGTGGAAGTTCTGCCAAAATTAATTTGTTAACCCTGCCTTCTCCCCACCCATAAACGAGAGATTCTGCAGATGCTGGAAATCTTCAACACACACAAACTGCGAGAAGAACTCGGCAGGTCAGGCAGCATCTATGGAGAGGAATAAAAAGCTGACACTTTGGGCTCAACCCTTCATTGGGAGTGGAAACAAAGGGGGCAGAAGCCAGAATAAGAAGGAGAGAGAAAGAAGTACAAGCTAGCAAATTATGTGAAGCCCGGTGAAGGGGGAAGGTGGATTGGTAAGGGAGGGGGGGGTGCTGAAATATGAAGTTGGGAGGGGATAGGTGGAAGAGTTAAAGGGCTGAAGAACTCAGCAGGTTAAGCAGCATCTATGGAGGTGAGTAAACAGTCAACAATTCAGGATAAGACCATAAGACATAGGAGCAGAATGAGGCCATTTGGCCCATCGAATCTGCTCCACCATTCCATCATGGCTGATCCATTTCCCTCTCAGCCCCAATTGCCCGCCTTCCCTTCTCCCCATATCCCTTCATGCCCTGACTAATCAAGAATCTATCAACCTCTGCCTTAAACATAACCAATGACTTGGCCTCCACAGCCACGTGTGGCAATGAATTCCACCTTTCAGAGCAAGACCTTTCAGGACCAAGTCTGGTGAAGCTGCGTAGATGCTGCCTGACCTTCTGAGTTCAGCCAGCCTGCTATGCCCTGCTCTGGATTTCCAGCATCTGCAGAATCTCTCTGAAGAAAGAGGAATCTGACAGGAGAGGACAGTGGACCATGGGTGAAATGGCTTCGTGTTTTTTTTTGTGTCACACAACTCAGAATAAGACTCCTTCAGACCATCCTGTTCATGTTGATCATTCAGAACCCAACTATACTCATCCCCTTTACTTGGTCCATAGCCTTTGAATAATGCAGTCTGTATAAAACAGGAATTTCAACCGTGCATGGTAAGACATTTCCTCATGTTCCATTCTCAGGGACTCCTCCAATGGTGGATACAGCCCAGTCCATCACAGGCCAAGCTCTCCCCACCACCATTGAGCACATTTACAATGAGAACTGCATGCTGCTGCCATCAGGAAGGAGGTATAGGAGGAGGCTTAGCTCCCACAGCACCAGCTTCAGAAACAATACAAAGTTGTAAATTCAAAATCTGTATACTATATACAACCTTGGGATTCGTCTCCTTACGGGCTGCCACAAGACAAAGAAAACCAACAGGAAAATAAACGTCAAACATCCAATGTGCAGTGAAAAAAACGAATTGTGCAACCAATAAAAGTAAGCAAACATGAAAGTGAGCTCTCGGACACAAAGCCAGTCATCACCGAGGCCTTTTCAGGAGCCTGGTGGTTACAGGCCACCGCCTCAGTTTACCACAGAGATGAGTAAACCTTAGGGAACAGCGAGCTGGAACCCACCGGCCCATCCCGCTCCTCCTGCCCCAACGCCCTGACCTGAGCAATTACTATCCCTCAACCATCAGGCTCCTGAACCAGCGGGACAACTTCGCCCACCACAACACTGAACACAACCTGTGGACTCATTTCAAAGACTCTGCAACTCATGTTCTCGGTGTTATTTTATTTATCTTTTTTTTTGTAATTGCTCAATCTGTCTTCTTTTGCATATTGGTTGTTTTGTCAGTCTCTGTGTGCAGTGTTTCATTGATTCTATTGTATTTTTTGTGAATGCCTGCAAGAAAACGAATCTCAGGGTAGGACTTTGATCTTTGAACGAACGATAAGGCAGCTATTTACACTCAGCATCAGGCTACATTCCATTAATATAGCAAGGTAGTTTCAACAAAACGAACATAGAAAGTGTGGTCAATAAACATAGCCAGCGCCAGACTTGAATATCCCCAGTGAGAGTTGAAACAGTTCTGGATAACTTGTCAATGTCACTTGCCTTGTGCATGCAATGCGACAAGTTTCACCGTGTTTTCTTGGTCAGCCTTCAAGCATCGCGCAGAATTAAATAGCTGCCAAGAGCTCCAAATGTCACTTTAACAGTTGCTTTTACATTCACTGCAATTCACAGGTTCACGGCTCACAAAATCTCGTCTCTGGGTCAGACAGCAAAGATAATGAGTCTATTGTGCGCTCAACGAAACACACACAAAAAAACGTGGATCTCATTTAAATCTTCTTTTCAAGTTGCATATAGGTGGAAAAATGTGAACCAAATCTAACGCAAAATAAGCCACATCAGTTTTTTTTAAAAAGCGTTTAGTTCTAACTAGTATGTTTCACGTCACGAACTACTAGCCTGGGAGGACCAATACCACAGAGAGTTCAGCTCATGTGCAGGATTTGCCTTCACTCATTCCTCAACCACTAAATCTCCTGATAAGAAAAAGCTGTTCTGGTTATACACAAGTGCGGTTGTTTTTTCTCTCTGCTGCCCAGCTGCAGCACATACCCCCCAGTGATCTGAAGTGACCTTGCACCCTTTGTCCGGTGGACTGCCCCATTAATCAGCCATTTAACGACGGATAGTCACACAACAAAGGCCTCAGAATGTGTTAATAGTCCATTCATGAAAGGTGAGAATAAGCTGACGTGCCATCTTATTTCAATAGCACATATGGTTATGGCCGCAGGATTTTCTTAATGTGTCATCTGTCAGCTACCCAAACAGTTCAAAAATAATAATTAGTGCATTGGATTTTACACGCTAGTCAATTTAAGGCAGCTCTTTCTTTTCTGAATGTCTGACTGCAACAATCCCTTAGGGGAACCCACCATTTGAAACTATTTCGAAAGGTAGGTTTAGCACGCCCTTAATCCTGTAAGTGTCTGCTGGCTCTTTTCAATCTCTGGAACGATATCAAGCTGATCGCAGCACTCACTCCACATCTGATTCTGTTCAAAATGACAACTCCACATCAATGACCTCAAACCCAGACATTTCAAGTGTCGATCAAGGATGAAGGGTCAGCTTTATTCACCATATATATTTACGTGGACCAGAAGTTTGTTATGGTATGTTGGTCAAGGTGCAACATGCAACAAAAACAATATACAACTTCAAAGTTCAAAGTACATTTATTATCGAAGTATGAATTATACAACCTTGAGTTTCATTTCCTTACAGGCAGCCACAAAACCCGACAGAATCCTTTTAAAAAAGACTAACAAACACCCAATGAGCAGAGAGAGAGAAAAAAAACACAAATTGTGCAAACAATAAGAGTAAGCAACAGCATTCAGAACAAAAGTGACACAAAGCCCAGAGCAGCTGGAGCACGCCCTTAGCCTCAGAATACAGAATTATATAAAACAACACTGAAGTTAAAGTACTGCCACAAGAAAGCAGCATCTACCATCAACGACCCCCACTATCCACACCATGCTCTCTTCTCATTGGGAAAGAGGTAACAGAGCCTCGGCTCCCACACCACCGGTTCAGGAACAGTTATTACCTTACAACCATCAGGCTCCTGAACCAGAGGGGATAACTTCACTCACCACAACTCTGAACTGGTCACTGAACGCAACTATCAAGGATTCTACAACTCATGTTCTCAATATTATGAAGTTATTCATTTATTTATTAATTGATTTTTGTGTTTGCACATTGGTTGCTTGTCAGTCTTTTTCACTGATTCTATATACTTAATCGAGATACTGTGCAGAATAGACCTCTCCGGCCCCCGTGCTGCCCCTGATTTAATCCTAGCCCAAACACTGGACAATTTACAACGACCAATTAACCTACCAACCAGTAAGTCTTTGGACTGTGGGAGGAAACCAGAGCACTCGGAGGAAAACCAAGCATTCCAAAGGGAGCACATACAGACTCTTCACAGATGAGATTGGAATTACACTACAAACTCCGATACCCTGAGCTGTAATAACGTCCATGCACCCAATTATTCTATTTCTATTTCTTTGTTTTACTGTGAACGCCTGCAAGAAAATTGAACCTCAGGGTAGCATTTGGTAACATATACTACCAAATGTTGGTGATTGACCATCGTGTCTGACAATGGTGTGAGCAGAATTATCTGCAGCTTAATGTGAAAAAGACTAAGGAGCTGGTGGTAGACCTGAGGAGACCTAAGGTACTGGTGACCCCTGTTTCCATCCAGGGGGTCAGTGTGGACATGGTGGAGGATTACAAATACCTGGGGATACGAATTGACAATAAACAGAACTGGTCAAAGAACACTGAGGCCATCTACAAGAAGGGTCAGAGCCGTCTCTATTTCCTGAGGAGACTGAGGTCCTTTAACATCAGCCGGACGATGCTGAGGATGTTCTATGAGTCTGTGGTGGCCAGTGCAATCATGTTTGCTGTTGTGTGCTGGGGCAGCAGGCTGAGGGTAGCAGACACCAACAGAATCAACAAACTCATTCGTAAGGCCAGTAATGTTGTGGGGATGGAACTGGACTCTCTGATGGTGGTGTCTGAAAAGAGAATGCTGTCCAAGTTGCATGCCATCTTGGACAATGTCTCCCATCCACTACATAATGTACTGGTTGGGCACAGGAGTACATTCAGCCAGAGACTCATTCCACCGAGATGCAACACAGAGCATCATAGGAAGTCATTCCTGCCTGTGGCCATCAAACTTTACAACTCCTCCCTTGGAGGGTCAGACACCCTGAGCCAATAGGCTGGTCCTGGACTTATTTCCTGGCATAATTTACATATTACTATTTAACTATTTATGGTTTTATTACTATTTAATTATTTATGGTGCAACTGTAATGAAAACCAATTTCCCCCGGGATCAATAAAGTATGACTATGACTGTGAAAGGAAACGTGTGTGACAGTGTACACAGCATTATAAAAAGTGATTTAAAGTGTTTATAGTGACGGGTTGTAGAAAGAGGACGACTATCTAAAAATGGTGATCAGGTTAGCTGCCTGGGAGAAGAAACTTTTAAAAAGGCGTGGTACAATCGCTTTATTCATGACTATTTACTTTTGATCAATAACAAAGCCTTATCAGTTCTTTCAAGTGAAGAAAGCGACCAGAAAACACTAATGGTTGTCAAACTTTTAGCTGAATAGTGGGGAAAAACTACCAAAGTTAAAGGGCGTTTCAAGTTTGCCAAAGTTGGTTTTCAAGAAAATGAAATATTTCATTCCGCATCAAAATCATGCAGCAAAGGAGACTGTCAGAATACGCAAAACTTCAACCCCAGCCACAAACACACACAGAGGCCCCACATTTCTCTTAACACAGGCTAGAAAAATATTAAGAACCATTTCTTATACACTGTCACGTTGATTTTGACGCTGAACAAGTGGAGTTAGATATGCAAACTTGAAAACAAATTTCAGAATAGAAGGACATGCTGGCTTCAAGGAAACAAAAGGGAGAACAGAAGACAAATATGGAACCCTCGTGTGGGAATCAGATGGGCCGTACCTCAGCATTCACCACTCTTCGCCTTACAAAACACAAGCACAGATACATTGAAGATGCACACATCAGAGGCATAATCAAGAGAACTAAGATCATTATCTTCAAAAGAATATTTCAGTGCATTGTTTTAACGAATAGGAGACACGGGCATCAACATTTTAAACAGCAAATGAACCACTTCAGGAAAAAAAACCCTAAATTCCCTCTGAAGTTATAATTGAGTTGATGTCTATGACTGCAGAGTAGCCCATATTTACATCAGGAATGCTGCCTAACCTGCTGTGAATCCAGCTTTTTCTGCTATTTATTTTACTTCGGAGATGATGTCCTGCTGTAGTTGTTCAGGATTCCAGCATAAATCCTTGCTTAAGCCAACCTCGGAGCGATCCCACTGAAGCTCGATTCTCCACCCTGAGTGGACAGGCAGCTGCATACACGTCTTCCCGATGCAAATCACCGCTTCCCTGATTTTCTTTCCATCCATGCACGCATGCTGCCATTTTCAGCGAACGTTACTGCTCCGGCTTTATTGCTGCGTCGATCAGTTTATTCTCTGCACCGCAGGTTCATTTAGAAACGCGGCTGCTGGCTGTGGGATGAACTGGGCCACACATAGAAAGAAATGCGCCAGTATTGAAGGCTGCTGTTATTTTGAAAAGAAAAGCCCATCGTTAGAAGAGCGAGTGGTCAACTTCAGCAACCATCAGCAATGGTTAAAAGAAAGAGGCCTAGGGGGAAATCAATAGCATAAAAGGCCGGGGGGGGGGAGGGAGGTATGGAGGGGAGAGAAGCTGACAGACAGAATAAATATTAATTTCAGATGGGACCCTTTCTTTAGTTTACATCTCAAAAGAAAACATTCCATTTTTTAAAAATTCAATTGTCAAAGAACAGTGTGATTAGCTTTTTGTTTTAAAGGAGAAACAAATGTTCAGTAGGTTTATCTGCAGGAATTTTCCTTAAAAAGAAAGCACACCCCCCCCCCCATCTCCACAAGTTATTCCCTTCATCTTTCAACCACTTTGTCCTGTTTCTTTACTAAAGCAGGAAACAGCAGGGGTGGAAGGAGGGGCGTGAGCAGTCAAAGCTAATCGAGTGAGGTCTTGCAGTTTAGTCATGTCTCAGAACCACAGCAGAGGCTGACTCTGTTGGAAGGGCAAGCAAGGTGCGTTTATAGTTTCAGTTCGCTTTCTTTTCACAAAAGGAAAAATACTTTGTGCCAGCCCACCATCCCTTCAAACCTGCTTGGAGAAGTCATATCAAATCGAAGTAAATTCATTAACAAAGTATGCACACAATCCTGAGATTCATTTTCTTGCGGGCATTCATAGTAGATACAAAGAAGCACTATAGAATCCATGAAAAAGTGCACGTGACAGAGATAGACAAATAACCAATGTGTAAAAGACAACAAATTGTGCAAACACAAACTAAACAATAAATAATCCAGTATCCAGGACACCTTCAAGGAGCAGTGCCTCAAAAAGGCTGCGTCCATCATAAAGGACCCCCACCACCCAGGACGTGCCTTCTTCTCATTGCTACCATCAGGAAAGAGTTGCAGGAGCCTGAAGGCACACACTCAGTGATTCAGGAACAGGTCCTTCTCTTCCGCCATCAGATTTCCGAATGGACATTGAACCCGTGAACACTACCTCAGAACTTCTTTATTTCTGCTTTTGCATGACTTATTTAATAATTTAACATATACACACACACACTTCTTACTGTAATTTACAGTTTGTTGCATTGTACTGCTGCCACATAACAACAAATTTCACAACATATACCAGTGATATTAAACCTGATTCTGAAATACTGTTGAGAACATGAGTAGTAGTGCCCTTGAAAACCGGAATCAGTTCAGTGTTGAAGTGAGTGAGTTTCCTATTTATAATCAGTGACAATCCCCCTAGTAAAAAACACCTTACAATTCTATTACAGAGTGTATCAACCAAGAAAGTAAACACTCTACTCATGCCAGAGAGAAGAAACGGGAAAGATTCCTTCTTCTCCATCCCTTTACCTATCACTTCCCAGCTTCTTACTTCACCCACCCAGCTTCACCTATCACCTACTAGCTTGTACTCCTTCCCCTCCCCCAGCTTCTTATTCTGGCATCTTCCTTCTTCCTTTCCAGTCCTGATGAAGGGTCTTGGCCCGAATCATCGACTGTTTATTCATTTGCATAGATGCTGCCCGGCCTGCTGACTTCCTCCAGCATTTTGTGTGTGGTGCTCTGGATTTCCAGCATCTGCAGAATCTCCTGTGTTTACATTAATTAAGTTGTTGCTGACTGCTTAAATTACCTGCAGAAAAAAAAGTCGTAACAAAGACTTCCCTTTCATTTTCAAAATTCTTCCCCTTCAGTGATATTAAATCTGATACTGATCCAGAGGCTTAACCAAGTTTACCAAATAAGTCCTATTGACTTTAGAGAGTCCAATTCCCCTGGAAGTCAGAGGCAATCTTTAGCCCCTCGTCACCCAAATGGAGGACCGTTAGCTCAATCCTTACACAGATTAGCAATTCAACACGGAAATCTTCCTGCTCAAATGGATATACATCTCCTAGTGTGGTTAAGATTGACCATCTAATTCATATCTCAACATTAAAGGGCTGAGAGGAAAATTGGATCAGCCATGATGAAATGGCAGAGCAGACTCGATGGGCCAAATGGCCTAATTCTGCTCCTATATCTTACAGTCTTAAATAAGCACCTTTAATGCTGAAGCCACAGTGTGAAAATGACTAAGGAGACACAAGAGACTGTAGATGCTGGAACCTGGAACAACAAAGAGCTAGAGGTACTCGCTGAATACCTCCAGTGCTCTATGATAGAAAATGACTCCCACCCCCCTCCCATCAAGCAGCAGCATTTCTGGACATCATTCTGGTTTATGAAGGCCCCACAAAAAGGCAAGATCTTCATTTTCTCTTGAAATAGTTCTTCAAACATGTCATATTTCATTCTATATCTTCTCTCTCATCACACAAAATGCTGGAGGAACTCAGCAGGTCAGGCAGCATAAACGGAGGGGAATAAACAGCAGACATTTCGGGCCAAGACTTTCATCCGCTCCTGAAGAAGGATCTCAGTCCAAAACGCGGACTGTTTATCCCTCTCCATAGACGCTGCCTGACTGGCTGAGTTCCACCATCATTCTGTGTGTGTTGCTCTAGACCTCCAGCATCCAGAGAATCTCTAGTGTTTTCTCTCCTCCTGCAGATGTTAGAATCTGGAGACAAAAACCAGCTTCCGGAGGAACTCAGTGGATCAGACAGCATCTGAGGAGGAAAATGTACAGTCGGCGACCCTTAAGTAGCATCCTATGCCCTTATAGTGGAGAATTATTGGACAAACTCTGATTGTTTTCTCTGGAACGGTGGAGACTGAGGGGAGACCCAAAAGAATTTTATAAAATATGAAAGCCACCGATATAGACTATCAGTCAAAACTGCTAAAACTATAGAGTATGCAGTGCCCTACGCTCTATAGTTTGTTCAAAATTCAGCACCTCTTATTATTCTCTGCTATTTTCAACAGATTCAATATCTTCTAGTATTCCAATGTTACCTTCCAGATCTCCTACTCCAATGTGTCCATCTCTGTCTATCTGCATCCTCTGTTACCCTTCTCTAAATGCCCATTCAATCTCCTCCAGTTTTTATTCCACAGTGTAGTTCTTGATGCCCTCCAGTGAACTGTCATTTTAATATTGCAGAGGTTTTCTCCGAAGAGTGGTGCAATTTATTGGTAATTCTAAGCCATCAAAACACTCCAGCTATTCACTCACTGCCGCACTAGAATTCGCCAGAGGCTGCAGAGTTCTAACATCAAAACAAAAAGCATAACATGCTGCAGAAAAGCCGGCCAGCACTCCTAACACGTCACAGAGATGTATTCGAGAACCAACATCTTGATGCAATTTCAAGATCAGAAAATGAGAGGCACCATCATTCAAACTAGAAACTTGAGATACACCACAACAATCCAAGGACTAACAAGGAATGAAATCATACAAAGGGCCTCAGATTCAAACCCTCTACCCTCAATCCCATCAATGCTCAGTAACCTGGTGTACACTGGGTGTTACCTATGGCTCTGACACGTGTGAAATAAAGCTAATCTTTAATAATCACTAAATCTTTAGAAAAAAAGTGAACTCAAGGAAGCAGAGTGAAGGAAGTGACGTGAAAAGGAAGGCCATCAGTACCCAGTCGAACTCAATCCCACCTAACTCCTACATGTAAGTAGTTGGAGTCGTTGCTCCAAAGGAGAAAGGAGCGACCAGCAGCCTTATCGCTGCAATGGTCACTAAATTCTCCGAACCCACCACCTTGGGATTTTCCTAGGTCACTGTGAACAACGGGGATGGCAAGGCAGCCTAGTGGCCAGCACAATACTTTACAGTACCAGTGACTCAGATTCAATTCCCACCACTGCCTGACAGTTCTCCCAGTGACCGCGTGGGTCTCCTCCCAATCCAAAGACGCACCCGTTAGTAGGTTAATTGGTTGTTGTAAATTGTCCCGTGATTAGGGTTGAATTAAATTGCGGGATTGCTGGTTACTGTGGCTCGAAGGGCCAGAAGGGCCTGTTTCATGTTGTATCTCCATAAATAAATAAATTACACAGGGCTAATTAAAATATTGCATGCATTTAACAGAAAGGAAGATGTGCTAGCGATGGAGTCAAAGTAAATTTATTATCAGAGCACATATATGTCACGATATACTACCCTGAGATTCACGTTCTTCAGGCATACTAAGTCCAATAATGGAATAATAACCATAACAGAATCAATGAAATTCGGTATAAAGTCCTTCAGAAGCTCTGGGGGTGCCTTTTCTATGAGCAATGTGACAGCATTTTCATACGCAGCAAGGTCCTACACACAATGGCACAGTGGTCCGAGAATTGTTTCTCAGTGATGCCGAGTGAGAATTAGGAACTGTGAGGAATTTGAGAATTCCTGCCACAATCTGTAAGGACAGTTCGTGCACTCTCTCTGTGACCATGTTCGTTCTCTCCAGGTGCTGCAGTTTCTTCCCACGTTCTAAATACGTAAGGGTTAGGATTAATAAATTGTGGGCATGCTACGTTGGTACTGGAAGCATGGCGACCCTTGCAGTCCATTTCCAGCACTTCCTCAGACTGTATTGGTCATTGACAAAAAACGTCACATTTCACTGTACATGACAAATTAATCTAATCTTTAATCTTTAGAATAATTCCCGATCATTTGCAAAAGAGATTCATCGGTTCTTTTGTCTATATTCAAGACAGTAGGTAAGCTTAACACCTCATCTGACAAGGTAGCATGTTCCAGGAACCGTGTGGGGGAAAGAAAACTTGCCTCAAATCTTCTTTAAACTCTCCCCTCTCACCTTAAACTTATGCCTTCTAGTATTTGGCGTCTCCACCCTGGGCAAAAGATGATCTACCTTATCCGAGTCTCCCACAGCTTTATACACTTCTGCCAGTTCCCCGTTCAGCCACGGACACTGCAGAGAAAACAACTTCATCCAATATCAGCTCATAGCTATTACTCTCCAATCTGAGCAGTAATCTGGTGAAAAGATTACAGATTCTCCTTATTTACCATCAAAACATACAGTGAAATGCATCACTTGTGCCAATGACCAACACAGTCCGAGGATGTCTGGTGCCAACATGGTATGCCCACGACTCACTAACACTAACCCATACATCTTTGGAATAAGGGAGGAAACCAGAGCACCCAGAGGGAACCTACATGGTCACGGGAAGAACGTACAAGCTCCTTACAGACAGTGGCGGGAATTGAACCCTAATCAGTTAGTGTTACGCTAACTGCTTGGCTACTGTGCCACCGTCAAATTCTAATACACTGAAGTCCCAAGCTGAAGTCTCTAAAGATGGATTTCAAACTGTTAACCTTCTGAGTGGAAGCCAGAGCTGAGCCACAACTCCGATTCTACTCTGTTAACGTAGAATCCCAGTGAAAACTGACTGCCATGTACTCGGTGGCCACTTTATTAAGTATCACCTGTACCTAATAAAGTGGCCACTGAGTGTATGCCCATGGTCTTCTGCTGCTGTAGCCCATCCACTTCCAGGTTCGACATGTGCATTCAGAGATGCTCTTTTGCACACCACAGTAGTAACACATGGCTATTTAAATTACTGTCACCCTCCTGTCAGCTTGAAACAGTCTGGCAACTTTCCTCTGACCAATCTCATTAACAAGGTGCTTTCGCCCACAGAAATGCCAGTCACTTGATTTTTTTCCCCCTTGCGCAATTCTCTGTAGCGTCTATAGCGACTGCTGTACATGAAAATCCCAGGAAATCCACAGTTTCTGAGATTCTCAAACCACCCCATCTGGCACCAATAACCATTCCACAGTCAGTCACTGAGCTCATATTTCTTCCCCATTCTGATGATTGGACTGAACAACAAATGAACCTCTTGATCATGTCTGCATGCTTTAATGCATGGGATTGCTGCATGATCGGCTGATTAGATATGTGTATTAACAAGCAGGTTTACCTAATAAGGTGGCTACTGCTGGAGCTCTGGCTTCCACTCAGAAGATTCATATGATGTTCTCACATATTAAACGGCAAAAACAAAAAAAATGGAATTCATCTGCAACTGAATAGAATTTTAAAAAGCCAGTTGTGTGGGTGTCAGTTATCAAAGTTGGTGCTGCTTTAAGAAGAGCAACTGAATGAAATGTGCAGGTGATGTTTTTTGTATTGTCTGCAAGGACTATAACAAATAAAAGAAACTATGTTATGTAATTGCATTGTGAGGAAAGAATTTTGAAATGAAAGGAACTATTTAGCAATAGTGAATCCGGTTAATTGGGTCACTGGTTAATCAGGGCAGCCACATATGGGACAACTCTTAAAAAACAAAAACTAATTGAGAATATAGCCGGGACTCCCTTCATTTGTTTGGGATATAATGTTGTTTATTTGGGGTAGGAGATTGCTGTCAGTTTCTAACTAGTGTCAGATGAGTCCACATCTGCACGTTAGACACTACACTGTGCTTCGAGCAAACAGTTTTTAAATAGTGTCAGCTGCATGTGCTTGTATTCAAAAAGAAGTGATTTTTGTCACTGGTAGTTGTCCAGAGATAAGCAGTATGACAATTCAGGACTATTTTGCTGACTGCGGTTTCCAGCATTCAGATTTGGAGATACCAGAAATGGCCAGGAGTGAAAATTAAACCATTTCACTACTTCAAAGAGTTAGAAACTACAAAGAATTTGAAGCTATTGACAATCATCTTGAAAGTTACAATGAAAATGCAGAGGATGCAATTGCCGATAGCATTGTACGAAGGCAGTCCATTACCTGTATTAGGTATTGTCCCTGATTTTATTCATTTCCAGTCAATCAACAGAACACAGCTGCATACACTGGATGAGTTGCTCTATCGATAACTATTAGGAGTAAAATACACAGTTTTATAGTACTGTAGTAATATTGATAGTATTCTAATTTGTTCTGTATTTAAATTAAATACATAATCTATTGCTCGGTTAAACAGTAGTTTATCTTTTTATACCTTTTTAACTATTTCCACGAAACTCTGGCTGATTGAGGAAACTGCTTAGTTGGACCAAAATGTCCTGCTCCCGATGTGTCCCAATTAACTGAAATTCACTGTGTATCACAGGCTTATTAGAATAATTTTGTATCTTTGTGCATTTAGACAGTAACAAGCTTGCTCATTTGTATAATGCGACAAAAGCACTCAGTGTGCTTCAGAATTCATGAAAGGAGGAATAAGGGTCCAGGTCCTCCCCACCTTCATTAAGTCAGGGCATTAGGTAGAAAAACCTGGAGAGGTACTGTGCTCAGTTTTGGTCTCTCTGCTAATAGGCAAGGCATTACTAACTGAAGGAAAGAATTGCAAGGATGTTGCCGGGACAAGAGGGACTGAGTTACCGAGAGCGGTTAGACAGGTGAGGACTTTACTGCTTACCGCGTAGGAGACTGAGAGATGATTTTATAGAGGTGTATAACATTATGAGCGGCGTAGACAGGGTGAATATATAATATTTTCCTCAAGATGGGATATCAACAACTAGATGGCACAGGTTTAAAGAAGAGGGGAAAGATTAAATAGGAACTTGAGGGGTAACTTTTTTTTTAAATACAAAGGGTGGTATCTATGTGGAATCAACTGCCAGAGGAAGTGGTTGAGTTGGGTACAATACCAACTTCTAAAAGACTGAGGCAGGTACACAAAAAGGAAAAGTTTAGAAGGTTATGGGCCAAACATGGGCAAAAGGGACAAGTTTGGATGGGACACCTTGGTCCACATAGATCGGCTGAACCAACAGGCCTGTTTGGGTGGCTATATAACTCTGACTTCCGAACAGCCCACACATATACCAGTGGGATGAATCTACCATGTAGGAACTTTGACTGGCTTGATTTCTGACAAGAACGGTTCAGGTTACGGGCAGTTAACTGGAACAGAACCCAGGAAAATCCTAGAGTGAACCTGTACTGTCAAAGAAGCATGCAAAAGACCTGAGCCTGAGGCCCTGTCAGCTGAAGATTCTGTATCTTTTAGAATTGATCTTAAAAGTTTCTTGCTTGTTTTTAAAGCTCTGAATGTTCAGAAACTGAAGTACATCACAGAATGGCTTTTGTTTCACAATCCTGCTCAAGTTCTCGGGAATTCTTCAGTCAATTTAAACTATCTCCCTCAAAAGATACTTGTCAGGGCAGCTTTTTTTGAACTACACTCCTAAACTGTGGAATTTCAATATCTAAAACTAGAAGGGTTGCAGACTCAGTTGACACTTTTAAACACCAGCTTAAAACCTACTTATTTAACCTTGCTTTTTGCCTTTTATTTTCAAGTTAATTATATTTTGTCTTTTATTTTCATTTTATTTATATCTTGACTTTTATTTTCATGTTTGCACTTTAGCCCATTGTAAAGCAATTTGAATGACAATGTCTGTAGGAAAAGTGATCTATCAATAAGTTATTATTATTAAGAGTGGCCAGTACGTTCAGGATTGATGACGGTGAAAGTTGGAGGACAGCGATGCTGGATCGGTATTCAGTAGGTAGAAAGAAGCTCAAGGTCCTGTAGAAAGGGTTGTAACATGGAGGCATTGATTACGAGGAGCCAGTGTGAACAGAGGGGTCAAAAGGCCTAATTCTGCTCCTAGACCTTACGGACTTATGGAAACTGAGTGTGGGAGGTGGCAGTCTGATGGGTTTTTGACGTGAAGTATAACTATTTCTCACTCACTGGTGTCTTTATTTAACCATAGAGCGCAGAGTTGGCCCTTCCAGTACGTCGAGTCACCCCGTCCCAGCAAATCCATGACCCCAATTAACCCTAATGTGACCATGGGACAACTTACAATGACCAATTAATCTACCTGGTACGCCTTTGGACTGTGGGAGGAAACCGGAGCACCCAGGGAAACCCCATGCTTTCCACGGGGAGGACGTACAGAGACTTCCTTACAGAACGGTACCAGAACTGAACTCTGAAACGCCCCGAGCTGTAACAGCATCGCACTAACTGCTACTAACAGGGCTTATTTTGGGATAAAAGGAGAAGAGAACGATGGAGGCCTTTTAGAACGGGATCAAAGGATCAAAAAAAGGCTAGAGCAGCAAAGAATATATAGTAGTTCCATTCAAATACAATCCAGGTAGTCCCACTTCCCTTTCAGATATTTACACAGCTCTCCTTTGAATGTTGCTAGTATATATAAGATGATAAGAGGCATTGATACAGTGGACAGCCAGTGACCTTTCCCCAGAGCGGAAATGGCTAATACAGAAAGGGTATCATTTTAAGATGACGGGATGAAACTATTGGGGGGGGGTCAGAGGTAGATTCTTATTACACAGAGTGGTGGGTGCGTGGAACACACCACTGGGGTGGTGTAGAGGCAAATACATTAGGGACATTTAAGAAACTCTTAGATAAGCATGTTACATTGGCGCCAGAACATGTGGCACTTGCAGACTGGCCACATCACATTGTTAGGGTGTGCTGGTCGTTAACACAAATAACACATTTCACTGCGTGTTTCGATGTACGTGTGATAAATAAATGAACCTGAGTCTCACTGAAAGAAAACGGAGGGATATGCAGGAGCGAAGCGTTAGATTGATCTTGGGGTGGATTAAGAAAATAATCGGCACCACATCATGGGCTGAAGGGCCTGTACTCTGCTCTACCACTCCACAGTATGTTCTTTGTTACAATTAAAATCTGCCTTCAGACAATCAACTCTCCACTGTCTTACATTTGGTTTCTTTGCCAATCACATTCAAGGTCCGCATGTTCTTGACACCAGCTCCCATGCCAAATGGAACAGTTTCCTTCAACCTTTGTGTATCGCCCCATAATTTTAACTACTTTAATCAAAGTTTCTCACAGTCTCATCCATCCCAAGTAATCAATGCAATATTTCCAGCAGATCTACATTCCTTAAAGTCACTTGCACAAGCCCTCTCCAAAGCTTTTACATCTCTCTTAAAACGTAGGGCTGAGAACTGGACTCTAAATTCCATTTGCGGCCAAATCAAGTGATTTTTTTTTTCTTTGAAGATTCATTGTAACTTGGTCACCTTGTTACAGGAGAGACAGGGTGCAAGAGATTCTGCACAGATGCTCAAAATCCAGAGCAACACACACAAGATTCTGGAAGAACTCAGCAGGTCAGGCAGCGTCTATGGAAGGGAATAAACAGTCGATGTTTCAGGCCAGGACCTGGGTCCTGATGGAGATGCTCAATCTGATTTGTATAACCATTACACAAGGCAAGTTTCTTCGCTGGTCCATGTGGCAAAACCAATACCTGCTTCTAAATAAAAAAACTGGAGGCAATCAGTGGGTCAGGCACCATCTCTGGAGGGAAATGGACAGTCAACATTTCCAGCCCCTCCTCCATCTGCCTGTCATTACCCCCTCCCCATCTGGATCCATCTATCTCGCCTGATCCTTTCTCCCCATATTTATCAACCCTATGTCTTTCAGTCTACCCAAATTGGCAACCGTCCATTTTTCTCCACAGATGCTGCCTGACACGCTGAGTTCCTATAGCATTTTCGCTTGTGGTTATATTTCTCATGTCTGCTCCCCAAAGACCAGAAAAACGCACCTTCATAATGCCTACCTGCTATCAAAGGACATATACTATACAGAAAGGTGCTGGAAAAGAGCCAGTTAAATATGATCCCACCCACCCTGCTCATGGACTGTGAGTCCCACTCCCAGCAGGGAGGAGGCTACGTAGTATCCACACCAGGACCACCAGACTCAAAAACAGTTGCTTTCCCCAAGCAGTAAGGAAAACACCTCCACCCACAAACCCACCCCACCACATCCCCAACCACCACTACTTTATCGTTTCCTGTCAGTCACCTTATGTACAGCCACTCCTGTGCCTAGCGTCACTTCATGGACATACAGTCAATGAATATAAGCTAGCTTATGTATTTAAATTATTGTATTCTTTATCTTATCGTGTTTCTTTTTGTGCTGTAACGATTATTTAGTTCTCCTATACACTTGTGTACTGGAAATGACATTAAATAATCTTGAATAATTTGCAAACAAAAAGCTCAGCGCATTCAAGAATTCCACAGCAAGGTGATCAGTATGCATAGTTTCTCCCTGACATTTTGCACTTTCAGAACTTGCACCTCTGATATAACCACGGACCTCGATGTGGAATATGTTGGCAAATTGCAAAAGAACACCATTCAATGCTAAAAAATAGAGAATGTACCCTCCAAGGTACATTTCACCCTCAAAGGTGGCGGGTTACAGCCACCTGCTTTTTTTTAAACCAGATCAGTGGGCGCAGCCATTCCACCAAGTCCACGAAAAGCAGAACGCAAAGGGAAAAAAATATCTACATCTGTCAACGATTACGGCAGAAAATTCAAAGGATGGTACACTGGCGTCATAAATCACAACTTCCATCGCCCAGAAACAATGCCGAAAAGGTAGCGTGGGACAGTTCACACGTTGTACACACATGGGGAACCCTTTTGTAGCGATGAAGCCACCAAGATCCCATACCTCGCCACCACACACACACACACACACACACACACACAAAGTTTACAAAAAAAAACATTCGCTTCTGACCTGTCCATCCTGGTTTTGCCCGCGGAGGATCCGACACGAGTAAAAGCAGCTACGATTTACACGCGCGTTGCGATTTAAACAAATTCACCGTTTGAAAAGCGGCAACAACAACAACAAAAAGACCATGCGACGCGAGCGCAGGAGCCATCATGAGAGCAACACGACAGACAGGCAACACTTCATCCAATCCGCCGAGATGGGATCGGCGCAACGACACCCGAGGGAGGGAGGGAGGGGGAAGAAAGGGAGCTTTGCCTTACGTTGCTTGCCCAGGGGGAGGGGGAGCACGTCGAGGCGCAAATCTGGATTTTCCACCGGACTGAAAGTTGAAGTCACTGAGATAAATCTGCACTCATTGAAGGCAGCGGGATTACTGCCGGACGGCGGCGGCATCATAATCGCCATGTCACACCCCGGGGCAGACGGAGGGAGGGAGTGGGGCTGAGGGGAGATCATAGCAGGGTGGGAGGGGGGGAGATCAAAGAGGGGCGGGGAAATCAGAGGTGGCGGTGAATCAGAGCGGGAGCAGAGAGGGGAAGAAATCAGAGGGAGGAATCAGAGAAGGGGAGAATCGGGGGGAAATCAGAGAGGGGCGGATCAGAGAGAGCGGAATCAGAGGGGGGGTTGAGAGAAGGGGGATCAGAGGGGGAATCAGAGAGAGGGGAATCAGAGGTGGGGGGGTTCAGAGAAGGAGGATCAGGGGAGATCAGAGGGGGGGAATCAGAGAGTGGTGAAATCACAATAGGAGAAATCAGAGTGGGAAATCTGGGGAGGGGATCAGAGTGGGAAATCTGGGGGGATCACAGCGGGAAATCTGGGGAGCGATCAGAGCGGGGAATCTGGGTAGGGAATCAGAGTGGGAAATCTGGGGGGGATCAGAGTGGGAGAATCTGATGTTTCAGAGTGGAGGAATCTGGGGGAGTTCCGAGTGGGGGAATCTGGGGATCTGAAGGAGAATTAGAGCGAGGAGGTGGAATCGGGAGGGATCAGTGATGGGAATCAGAGGGATCAGGGAGAGGGGAATCAAGGAGAGAGAATCAGTAGAGGAGGGTGACCAGGGAGAAAGGAGATGGAGACGGACGAAAGTGGACAGGGTGGAATGGGAGGAGGAGTGAGGATTTCAGAATGAGTGGGTGTTGAGTGTTGGGGATGGGGACTGAAGAGTGAAGGGGGTTGAGGGTTGGGTTTAAGGGATGAGTACCTTCCCCCGGGTCCCACAGGTCCCTGCCTCCCTCCTTTAATGAAGCACTGAGCGGCGCCCCGGCCCCACTAAGTCACTCACCCACCAGCCTGCCGCTGCCACAGCGGGCCGCCCTGCCGTCACTGACCGGCCTCGGGCACTCCAGGCCCGGCCGGGCCCCGCCGCCTCCATCCACCCCCAGAACAATGGGCCGCCGCAGGAAGTGGCGGGGCGGCGCCATTGCTGCCGTGACGTCAGCGGTCAGGGTTCAGCGGGCAGGCACGTGACAAGCGGATCGGTGTGGGTCGCCACTCGCTGTACGGACGTGCTCTCTGCTCACGGGGATACGAACACACGCACACGGTAGCTCTGCACAAGGAAATGTGCACACACTCACTGCACATGGGTGTGAGCGCACACGCCACTCTGTGCTGGTCACTGTCAACGACGTCCCCTCTGTTTCTTTTCCAGCCACACGCTCCAACCGTTGCTCTGAGCAGGAAATTTTCACACGGCCTGAAAACTGCACGGCACTTTAATAAAACATTATAAAAAAGAACATTCCAGCTGCGTGGCAACAAAGGCTATGTGCGCTGGAGCATTTCAGCTACTGCATGGCCACACATCTTAAAGGGAACACTGACTGGTACAGTAAACTCGAACTATAAAGAGAGCACTTGAGAAGTTTTCATCTAAACAGTTGGACACATCAAGTAGTTCCCTAAGGATATTTTTTTCCAAAATATGTCTTTCAATAGCAAACTTGATTCATATTCCATAGGCCAAATTATCCAAGTGGGAGATTTCTTTTTCACTATATATATATATATATACTCACAGACACAAACACGTGTGGGTATTACTGCAACATATAGTCATTTTATTAATTTAGTGAGATACAGTGCGGAACAGGCTCTCCCAGTCCTTTGAACCATGCCTCCCAGCAATCCCCCGATTTAACCTAATAATGGGACTATTTACAATGACCAAATAACCTACCATCTGGTAGGTTTTGGATTGTGGAAGGAAACCAAAGCACCAAAGAAACCCACATGGTCACGGGGAGAACGTGACGCTCCTTGCAGGCAGTGGCGGGAGTCAAACCCAAGTTATCTGTCCTGCAAAGCATTGTGCTTTCCGTGCCGTCCTACTGAGCTGTACTGCTGCTGCAAAACAACAAATTTCAAGACGCATATCAGTGATAATAAGCCTGATTCTGATTATTGTTTCAAAGTTCCAGGTTAACACATTTTTAACTTGTGGTACACAAAGTTGAGATGCAGTAAAATAAGAAACAGCCTCTCTGTACCATTCACCATCACTGGCAGGGCCTCACAACATTGAAGAGATAAGTGAACAGTCCATCTGATTGAAATTGGTTTATTATTGTCACATGTACTGAGATACAGTGAGTAGCTTGTCTTGCATACTGTCCATACAACTAAATCTTTACACGGTGCATTAAGCAAGAACAATGTAAAGCAATAACCTTGAAGAAATAAACAAAACCTCCGTCTGGTATGGGGAGGGGGTGTGGTTTGGCTACTGCACAGGATCGAGGTAAGCTACAGAGAGTTGTAAAATTAGCCTGCTCCATCATGAGCACTAGCCTTCAGAGTATCCAGGATATCTTCAAGGAGCGGTGGCTGAAAAAGGCAGCATCTATCATTAAGGACCCCACCACCCAGGACATGCCCTCTTCTCATTGTTACCATCAGGTAGGAGGTACAGAAGCCTGAAGGCACACACTCAATTATTCAGGAACAGCTTCTTCCCCTCTACCATCCAATTCCTGAATGGACATTGAAACTATGAACACTACCTCACTATTCTTTTCATTTCTATTTTTGCACTATTTAATTATTTAATTTAGAGTAATTCACATTTTTCTGTTATTATGTATTTCATTGTACTGCTGCTGCAAAGACAACAAATTTTACAACGTATCTTGGTGATATAAAACCTGATTTGACTCTGAATGAAGTGTAACAACTACAGAGGAAGTGCAGTGCAGGCAGACAATAAAGTGTAAGATCATAACGGGGTAGATGGTGAGATCAAGAGTCCAACTTACTAGGGATCTATTCAATAGTCATATAACAGCGGAGCAAAAGCTGTGAGTGTAGTGGTACATTTTTCAGGCTTTTGTACCTTCCACCCATTGGGAGAGGGGAGAAGAGAGAATGTCTCGGGTCGGTGGCATCTTTGATTACACTAAACAACAAATTCTTTTGGAAATGTTGCTTTCTAGGAATTTTTTTTTTTTGGTTTCTGATAGACCGCTTGAAGCTGAACACAAATATAATTTCAGACCACTTGTATCCCACAGGAATTGGGAGAAAGAGGAAACTAGGTGTTACTGAATATAATATGTTTAATTGCATAACAGTGCTGACGCTTTGCAATAGTTCAATTAAGCTAAAAATGTTTTGTTGATGATTTTCATTTGTACTCAGTGTCTGAGGCTTCTCGCTTAAGTGTCCAACACTAATCAGCCGGCATTGACGGATTCCAGTTGCCCTGATACTGTTTCTCCATGACCGCAATGTCCTGGTGAAACCTTTCACCATGCTCGTCACTGACAGCACCTAGATTTGCAGGGAAGAAGTCCAAATGGGAATGCAGAAAATGAACCTTTAGTGATATGTCGCATGAAACATGTTGTCAATCAGCTGCACATAGTTTAGTGCTTTGTAAAATTTTCAACAACATCCTTGCATGCCTTCCATGTGATTTCCTCCAGTCCCGCTAGAAGCTGCCTATCATTGATGACCTGTTTGATTTGTGGATCAACAGAAATGCCTTCCTTAATCTTGGCATCAGCTATTCTGACTTGAATTTGAATTGAAACAACAAATATACAAACGTTTGTAGTTTTTTTTAGATGGTGCATAATAGGAACATTTCTTAGTGATTTTCATGATCAGCAGCCCAAAATCAATAAGAGGCACCCAAAAGAATTCAGGAAGCAAAATCTTTGTTGTCCAGTGTCATGTTGACTGCTTTCACGAGGCAGCAATAGGTGTAGGCAGTGTCCATGGAGGGGAGGCCAGCTTGTGTAATGTGATGTACTGAGCTGTGTCCATGACTCTCTGCAATTTCTCACAGTTATATGCAGAGCAGTTGCCATAATGCATCCAGACAGAATGCTTCCTCTGTTACTGATGTTGACTAAGATATAATTCTTGTGGAGGACACAACTGATACTCTTTGCACAATCCCATGACATCCATCACTCCAGAACAGTGAGCAGATTGTCAATTTAATACCTGATCCCGAAGGAACAGCTCTGACACTTCAGGGCAGCACTAAAGCAACAACATGCCAGAGCCCGTCACATGGGGCCTCAACCCAGAAACCTGCAACAGAAATGAAAGCATTAGACAGCAGGAGCAAGAGCAAACACTGCCGACAGACAGTGTGGTGGTGGGAGAGAGGGGAGAGGCTGAGTAGGGAGACAGAGAGAGAGCGAGGGGTGTGAGAGATAGCAAGGGGAGAAAAGGAGGGGAAGGTTATGAAATGGGATGGTTGAGAGGGAGGAGTGTGAGGGGGTGTGAGAGGGGGGGAGGAAGGGAGAGAGAGGGGGAAGGAAGAGAGGGGGAAAGGAGAGAGGGGGAAGGGAGAGAGGGGGACAGGGGAGAGAGGGGGACAGGGGAGAGAGGGGGGAGAGAGAGGGGAAGGGAGAGAGAGGGGAAGGGAGAGAGAGGGGAAGGGATAGAGAGGGGGAAGGGGAGAGATTGGGAGAGAGAGGTGGAGGGTGTGAGAGAGGGGTGGAGGGTGTGATGAGGGTTGGGAGAGGAGAGACAGTGGTGGAGAGGGGAAGGGAGAGAGAGGGGAAGGGGAGAAAGAGGGGGAGTGGGACAGAGGCAGAAGAGGAGAGAGAGGTGGAGGGGAGAGAGAGTGGGGTAGGGGAGAGAGCGATAGGGGAGAGAGAGGATTGGGGAGAGAGAGAGGATAGGGGAGAGAGAGAGGATGGGGAGAGAGAGAGAGGATGGGGAGAGAGAGAGGGGGAGGAGAAAGAGAGGGGGAGGGGAGAATGAGGTAGAGGGGAGGGGCAGAGAGAGGGGAAGGGAGATGGGGAGGGAGAAAGAGGGAGGGAGAGAGAAGGGAGAGGAGGGGGAAGGGGAGTGAGAGGGGTGGGGGGAGAAGGGACAGGGGAGAAAGCGGTAGAGGAAGTGTGTGGGAGGGGTGGGAGAGAGAGAAAGAGAAAGATATAGGAGGGAAAAGAGCATATAGTCTGGAAATGGGAGGTTAAAAGACTGAATTTGTTACTTCTCTGAAGTGGTTAACCTAAATGTCACTGAGCCCTTTAGCAGTTCTTCCGTCATTCACTGGAGTCAGAAGTATTTAAGGTCTAACTTCAGAATTATGGTAACATTTTGTGAACCAGACCTGTTCCTTTAACAACCATTGTATAATACCTACTTTGGGTCACCGGCCCACATCGGCACATTGAGTCATGTTAGTTTCTGAGACAAGATTTCCTCATTATTTACAATTTTTTAATTCTGGATTACAAGAACAGATTAAAACATGATTTTTTTCATTAAAGACTAATAATTCCTATTTTAAGCGATCTATACTCTTGTAATTGTTACAGGATTTAAAATTAATCCTACTTTAAAGTCCCGTTCACCTTGAAACAAAACTCTTCGATAGATAGACATTAAATGTGTTTGATAATTGTGTTTCAAATTGAGTGATTTAGCCGGCTTGCCGGACATCAGTCAAAAATTACAGTGGATTCCGGTTAATTGGGCCATCGGTTAATCGGGACAGCTGGTTATTTGGGCTAACTCTTAAAGAACAAAAACTAATCGATAGAATAGCTGGGGTTCCCTTCCTTTATTTGGGACACTTTCGCTTAATTAGGGCAGGTGACTTGCCGGACAGCTTCAAACGAGAGCCAGTCGCCTGCGCTTTTGCGTCCTTAGAGCGAAGAGTTTTTAAAATAGCATCAGTTGCGAGTGTTTGTGTTCAAAAAGCAGTGATTTTTTGCGAGAAATGAGCAGTAGGACAATTCAGAACTCTTGTTCACTGCGGTTTCAGGCATTCAGTCTCGGAAATGTCAGGAACGGGGTTTATCTGTTTGCAATGGGACGGCGGCCACACACTGGCACATCGCTTCGACAGGCAGTTAAACCAGGTGAGAGTAGCCGGCGGCCTCATACCCCGGTTACCTAGGGACGTATGCGGAATCAGCTCCGCGGATGAGAGTAACAGTGAGATCCCACGGCCAGGAAGGAGGATCTGCAACGCTCGGTGGAGAGCCAAGGGCGTGGCGTGAGAGAGAGGTCTCGGTCATCTGCTGCATCCCAGGAAGACACCAGTTGTGATGTCTACTCGTCCCACTGAACCGAACTTTCCACTCTCCTGCACAGGTTTCCTGTCAACGTCGGATGCGATGGACAACCGCCAGTAGGATTGGTAGTGTTCGAATTTGTTCTATATTTCATTTAAATACATAATTTGTTACTCCTGACGAAGGGTCTCGGCCTGAAACGTCGACCGTACCTCTTCCTAGAGATGCTGCCTGGCCTGCTGCGTTCACCAGCAACTTTGAAGTATGTTGCTATAATTTGTTACTAAGTTGTATTATTAATATTTTGTAACTATTTCCATGAAACTTCGGCTAATTGGGACAGCCGCTTATTTGGGCCATAATCTACATGTCCTGGTGTTTCCCAAATAGCCAAAATCCACTGTACTTTCTCTCCACCACCACTTTCTTTAAAGTTCTCTCACACTAGGGTGCTGATATAAAACTCCTACCACTGATAGTGTTCAGTTCTCGTGTGTCTTGAGTGACTTTCAGGCTAATTTATTGAACACAGATTGTCCAAGCCGCAGACCCACCATCCTTAAGTCAGGCATTAGTTTAGCATCAGAAGACGGAGTGAAATGTATCGTTTGTGCTATCGACCAACACAGTCCGAGGATGCGCTGGGGCTGGGGGGGGGGGGGCAGCCTGCGAGCGCCGCCATGCCTCTGGCACCAACATAACGTGCGTCTTTGGAATGTGGGAGGAAATTCGCCACAGTCACAGGGGAATGTATACACTTCTCATAGACAGCAGCGGGAATCGAATGGGCGATCACTGGAGCTGTAAAACATTCCGCTAGCCACTATGCTACCATGCCGAAAGACCGTGCTAATTGACTCCACTCTTCTTTCCTTGTGGCCTGTAAAGATTTTCTTGCCCAATCTACACAGAGCATAACACGCAGTACGGGTTCTCCAGCCCACAATGTTGTACTGACCTTTTAACCTACTTTGAGATCAATCTGACTCCCCCTTCCACACAGCCCTCCATTTTTCTACCAACTCTTATCTAGGAGTTTCTTAAATGTCCCTAACGTATCTGCCTCTACCGCCACCCTTGGCAGTGCATTCCACACACCCAACGCTCTGTGTGAAAACTTACTTCCGATATCCCCTCTCCTATACTGTCCTTTCCTCCAATCACCTTAAAATTGTGCCCCCTTGTGTTAGCTGTTTCCGCTCTGGGAAAAAACCTCTGGCTGTCCATTCTACCTACACCTCTCATCATCATGTACAATCTATTAAATCACCTCTCATCCTCTTTCACTCTGAAGGGAAAAGCCCTAACTCTCGTAAGACATGCTCTCTAATCCAGGCAGCATCATGGTGAATCCTCTCTGTAAACTGTCTACATTCTTCCTATAATGAGGTGACTAGAACTGAAGAAATAATTTCTTTTGAAGGATCTTTTCATCACACTTTTAGGCACTACATTACAAATGAGACATTCCATTGAGTCGGTTCGCCTATTCTTCACTCCAGTTCCTCGACCATAAATGCACTACAATCAAAACTGATCCTGCTCTTGCATTTAGGTTTACCCTCAGGATAGTAACGAGACAGACGGAGAGCACAGGAGACTACAGATGCTCACAATCAGACTGCCCCCCTTATTGTTAGGGCAGCACGGTAGCGTAGTGGTTAGTGACTCGGGTTCAATTCCCACCGCTGTATGTTCTCCCCGTGACTGCGTGGGTTTCCTCCGGGTGCTCCGGTTTCCTCCCACAGTCCAAAGGACGGTTGAAAGGTTAACAGGTCGTTGTAAACTATCGGGTTAAAAGGCTGGAGTTACTGCGCGGCGCAGCTCGAAGAGCCGGAAGGGCCTATTCCGCGTCGTATCGCAATAAATAAATGAAATAAATCTGCTACACCACCCACCTGATGCCCTCTTCACCATCAAAAAAGATGTTACCAGGAAGACCCACACGCAACGATCCAGTAACAGCTTCTTCCCCGCCACCATCAGATTTATGAACGTGTCATGTAACCCGTGAACACTACCTTGTTATTCCCTTTCTTAGCAGTTTATTCTGTAACGTAATAATTTTATGTCTTTGCACTTGTAGTGCTGCCGCAAAACAAATTTCACGACACATAAGTCAGTGATAATAAACCTGATTCTGAAGCTGGAATCTGGGGCAAGACAAACTACTTGAGGAACTCAGGGAATCAGGCAGCACCTCTGGAGGGAAATGAACCGCCAATGATGCAAATTCATTCCTCTCCACAGATGCTACCGGACCCCTCCCTCCCTCCCCCTTCACCACCACCACCGAGCTCCTCCGGCAGTTTTTTTTTGTGCTAAGAACGAGAAAATGTCCCTTGATAATATTCTTTCACCTGGTCCAGGACACTGAGGTTAAACTTTGGCTTTGGCATTTCAATCTATTTACCACCTGACCCAATGCAATGTCCTGATGTAGTCTCGTCAACTCTTTATTCCTCTCCATAGACGCTGCCTGACTTGCTGAGTTCCTCCAGCATTGTGTGTGTGTGTGTGTGTGTGTGTGTGTGTTGCTCCGGATGTCCAGCATCTGCAGAATCTCTTGTGCAAGGAACATCTTTTTTTAAGCCAAAAAAAAGGTAAATGTTTTCTATAAAGACTACAGTACTCTTACACGAGCTTTAAGACCTTTTTTCCCTTCAGAACCAAAATTTCACAATAAACTTGACCCAGGTGCAAGAGGCAAATCCGAACGCACAATGCAAGCCTCATCTGTAACTCGCAATGCACTTTGATATCTGTCACTTGTAAAAATAAACAGTTCCATATGTTCAACCTTGCTCTTAATAACTCCCTGATGTTGACAGATCATTTTAATGCGACAATTGGTAATAATTAAATAAGACCAGGTAAAAGTTTAAGTAATGTGCCTTTAAAATATACTACATGTCAGAAATGACACCTAGTTAAGTAGAATCCATTGACCTTGGCATATATTACATTGCCGGTGAAGAACGAGCGAAAACTAATTTGCTCGGTTCATCATCTCTGAGAGCTGAACGAGGCGTGTCTCAAGGACTTGGCAAAAGATTAAATGCTCTTCAGTTTATAAATCACAGGCAGCCTGGCCACTCGCACAAAGCATGTGGTACAGAAAACAACAGTTAGTCACTTGCCAACAATTAATGAGGTGGTTTTGATCCAGTTCCCTTTTATGCTTGTAGTAGGCATTATTCAACCTGTACTTCCCGGCAATGGCGCATGAACTGTATGCAGTTTCCGAACTGTCCTATGCCCTAAATCTTGTCACTCAGAAGATAAAGACAAAGAACATGTTCGTAATTTGTTTTAGAAGTCACGCAGCCCTGAAAACAGGCCATTCCGCCCATCAAGTCCATGCCAATCATGGGGCCCATCTAAGCTTGGTCCATGGCCCTCTAAACCATTTTTTAAAAAATGCTACGGCCCCTAGTTTGGGAACCCCTACTCTAAACCTTTCCCATACTTATCCAAATGTCGACGCCGACGTCCGGGGGGGGGGGGGGGGGGGTGAATCGGAAGTCGTGAAACCGAGGCCTGTTGGTGGGAGCCGAGCCTGCAAATCTCCGCAAGTCCTCTGGGGAACTTGAAGCTCGATTCCGCTGGAGACTGGTGGGTGGGGGAACGGAGCTCGTTTTGCTATTGTTCTGTTGCTCGTTGTATTCTGTTGTTTCAGAGCATCGCGGGCACGCCGTGCTGGTGGCGACACTTACAGGCTGCCCCCAGCACACCCCTTGTTAACGGAAACAACGCATTTCACTGTATGTTTCGATGTACACATGATATATATTTAAAAAAAAGTGAACCTAGAATTCGTTATTGCACCTGCCTGGGCTACTTTTTCTGGCAATTTATTCCTTATACCTACCACTTTTACCACATGTTACGCAGGTCCCTTTTAAATCTTTCCCCCTTTCACCCTAAACCTATGCCTTCTACCCTTAGACTCCCATTCCCTCGTTAAAAGCCTGTGTGGTTTCACCCTGTCTCTGACAGTGCAAAGAATAAGGTCCTACCCTGCCCCATAAACCTTCAGTATCAGAAACAGGTATAATAGTACCGTGCAAAACTCTAAGACACACGCATATATAGTTAGGGTGGCTAAGACATTTGCACAGTACCGTGTTTGTCAACGTGGAGCGGAGAGCGAGTTTGTAAACCTGACGGGAGCAAAGTATGTTGGGAATGGCGAGGGTGGAGCGCAGCGGGAAGGTGTCCTACAGGTGTCAGAGAAGGAATGCCGGGGCGGGGAGTGGCACAGGTGCAGACTCACCCATCCCTGAGACACTAAAACAATTGGTTTAATTATCATTACAGAATGTCTCTCTGGTGCTTTAGCTCCCTTCCCCTCTTCCTGCCTAAAGCGTGCAAATTAAAAAACAATAATAATACTGAGATACATCGTAGAGAGCTTGAAAACGAGTCTGTAGATTGTGGAATCAATTCAGTTGAGGGGAGTGAACCAGATTTCTTTCGTGCTCCTAGACAAGCCCACTGCTCTCACACACTCATTTCACTGTTGGCAATTGTGCTCTCAGTGCTTACTACTTCATTGAATCCCGAGTTCTTTCAGCTGCAAGGCCATTCTTAATGCTCATCTTCGATCAAAGCTTTGGGTCATCCATCCTGTTCTCTTCTTGCTACTACCATTGGGAGGAAGTACAGAAGCCTTAGGTCCCACCCAACCAGGTTCATCAACTGTTATCACTTCGGCGTGGATAACTTCACTGGCCTCAACTCCGAAATGATTCCACAACCTACAGACTCATTTTCAGGAACTCTACAACTCATGATATTTTATCTTATTACTACATCAATATAATACACAGCCACCTGTGGCAACACATTTAGGATTAAATCTCCAACGATTTATCACAAGACAATTTACAATGACCAATTAACCTACCCACCAGTACGTCTTTGGACTGTGAAAGGAGTATCCCGAGAAAATCCAGTCACAGGGAGACAGAACAAACTCCTTACAGACAGTGGTGGGAATTAAATCACCTGTATATAAGTGCAAATGAATCTCAAATTGGTAGATGGTGAAATACAGTTGTATGCACTTTTGACAATACACTTACTTTGACTTTGGTAACCCAGTCATATTTCGCCAACTCCCTTGACTGAAGAACATCATTGTGCAAGTGATAATAAAAGAAGATAAGGTTACTGAAGTTTCAAATGTGCACCTTTCAGCAGAGCCGTTTTCTCCATGTAACCGGAAGGATTGAGCATTTAGTCTTCATTTCGAATCCCCAGCACGCCCAGAGATTTCTGCAGGCCAGCTGTGTTATCCATTCGTTTGATTAGGTAAATCAATCTCACCATTACAACGCAAATAAATTATGTGAAACCCAGCAGTACTTAATAAATCTAACAACCGGATGATAAAAGTCATTGATAACAGCGTATAGCCAGCGCTGTTTTCCCAGGCTCCTTCAGTGTCATCAAGAGGACATGGCCACAATCATCATGAGGAAACAGTGGATGGATTGGACACGTGATGAGAAGATAGGCCAACTCCACCATTAAGACAGCACCTCATTGGACCCTCTGAAGGGTGGAGGAAACATGGGAGACCAAAGACAACTACCATAGAGGTAGAAATAAAGACCCTGAGCCATAACAGAGATGGTGGCCAAGGACAGACAGAGAAGGAGAATCTTCATTGCTGCCCTAAACACCAGCAGTGTAAAGGGCAGTAAGTGTTTTCGCAGGGTGGAAATGGCTAAGACAAGGGAGCACAATTTTAAGGTGATTGGAGAAAAGTATAGGAAGGAATGTCAGAGATAGGTGTGTGAAATGTGTTGTCAGGGGTGATGATCGAGGCAGATATATTAGGGATATTTAAGAGATTTAGCCTGTGCCTACCAATTACCATGTAACCAATTAACCTACTAACCTGTACGCCTTTAGAATACGGGATGAAATCGGAGCATTTTCCCATATTCCACAATGGGACAGGTACATAGGCAACATTGAAGAGACTCTCCGGGAGGCACATGGACGATAGAAAAATGGAGGGTTAGTGGGGCAGGAAGGGCAAGATTGATCTTGGAATAGTTTAAAAGGTCAGCACAGCATTGTAGACTGAGGGGCCTGTGCTATACTGTCTATGCTCTACTGTAAAATGGTGGCTATGTGGGAGGGAAGGGTTAGCTTCATCTTCCAGTAGATTAAAAGGTTGGCACAGCATTGTGGACCGAAGGGCCTGTATTATGCTAGTGTTTTACGTTCTATGTTCTAATTCTACCTCAGTATGCCTTAGCACAAAACTAGCAAGAAACCTCTGGGTTAGGGCACACAGTAAACTTTATGCTCAAGTCTTACAGGATATTTGAATCATTTAAATTTGAGATGGCACAAGCTCTTTCTATACATTATAATTACCTTACCCTCAGACACAATACTCTACGGGCAGCACGATAGTGTGGCGGTTAGCGCATCACTTTACAGTGCCAGCAATCACAGATCAGGGTTCCATTCCTGCTGCTACCCATAAGGAGTTTGTACGTTTTCCCCATGACTGCATGGGTTTCCTCGAGGTGCTCCGGTTTCCTCCCACATTCTAGGCACACCGTTAGGGTTAGTGAGTCGGGGGCATGCTACATTGGTGCTGGAAGCATAGCGCTACTAGTGGTCTGCCCCCAGCACATCCTCAGCTTGAGTTGGCCATTGATGCAAATGACACATTTCGCCGTATATTTCGATGTACATTAACAAATAAAACTAATCTTAAATCTTTACTATTTTTCAAAAACTCGTACAAACTATTAATGCTACACACGTCCATCAGGCTTTGAATCACTTAACAGGAAAAGTTGTATTGAATTTAAAGCACATAGATTAAATTTCATCATTATTCCTGTCAGAAAAATTTTCAATTTTCAGCCACTCTAGTAAAATACGAAACCATCAAATTCTTTAATTAAAAAAAAATTAATTGATCAGATCCAACAAAAAAAATCCAAAATATGTAAAATAAAGTCACAGCTTTGACTCCACTTACTGTCTTATACAGGTGACACTTCCATACAACGCTGCTGAACATGCCTCGGCAAGGTGTTTGGTCAAAAGAAGGCAACCATTTGGCCCAATGAGTCCACAGTAGCTCAGAGCAATCCCATCACCCGCTAGTTATCTCTGAAACTTCTTCTCCCCACATTCCCATCAGGTTGCCTCACCATGCCCAGGTTCGGCTACTCACACACTAAGGGTAATTCTGTAATTAACCTGCACGCCTTTGGGACTTTGCAGGGAACCTGAGCACCCAGAGAAAACCTTCATGGCCACAGGGAGAACATGGAAACTCCACAGAGACAGCAGTAGTCAGGACTGAACCTGGGTCACTGTACCTCTGATGCAGAAATTCCACTAACTGTGCTGTCCACTGATATCTGTAATCTAATCAGGAGTCACTTCACTGAGATGAGCAATGGGAGCACAGGCTACATTTGAGTGTTTTCTAAAATATTGAGCCCTAGCACACATAAGGTGGCTGCATTACTGAACCAGGTAGTATTTTCATGTAAAATCTTAAAAAGTAACTCCCCCTAGGCGGTGAGAGTCAATCAGTGCACCGATGTAAAAAAAAACTCCCTAGTAAAGGCTATTCAACCCTGCTTTATAGATAATTTACTAAAAATAACTATCTGCACAGAAGGCGAAAAATTTTGTTATAAAAACAGAAAATTGTCAGAGATAGCATCAACAGAGCATTAACATTTAAGCTCAGTACGTTTCAAAGAACTCTCTTCAATGATGCATCAAACCACCTAAATGCTCTCCTGTCGCTCAGCAGTTCCAACACTTCGTTTTTATTCCAGCGTCTCCAACATTTTTCTTCTCAGAGTTATTCAGTTAAGAGGCTTTCCCCACTATTTTCAGCCTTCTCTGCTATTTAGCATCACCATTTCACACACCATCCACAGCTAGACAAGATTTCTGAATTAGCCAATCTAAAAACGATCCCTGAATTTAATTAATTAGGATAATGAATCAAGCCCACTTCTTGTCTGCGACCCTGTGAGCGGGTGACTCCATCCAGCCTTCCTGGTAGAGCTAAATTGGAGAAAGTAGTGCTGTAAGCTCATGTCATTGGTCACTGGCTTCTTCATGTCACGCCATGGCTACTTTTAATTGAGCAATGCTGCTCTATTTATTTCACAGGCAGGCTAGTCAGTGTGTGTAGAGGAGAATTAAGAAGAAATAAGGGTCAACATTGCAGAAAACTTCTGGCCATTGGAAACCAGGTGCGAGGCTACCTACCAGCAGAGATGGAAAGAAATAAACTATTTTGCCCCATTCTTCTCACAAGAAGAAAAGCATTGCAAAATTGTTGTGGTATCTTGAGTGATACCAAATGCTCCTCATTGAAAGGATTAACTTATCAGATTCAATGAAAAAGTAGTTTAGATTTGTCAGTGCAAAGCAGCCTATCTCATTCCTGATACAGGAGCCTGCTGCTGTTTCCGAATTTTATTGAACAGCTCCATGTACTGAACGGCTGTGTCTGTGGGTGTATAAATGCCATCGTGCTTTGTTGAGAATACAGACGGGATTCCAGGGGTATGGTTTCCCATGAAACTCTGCATGAATTCCATCATGAGATTCCAGCAGTCACTTGACACTATGCAGGGACAGTACTCTACCTGGAATGATAAAAAAAATCTCATTTACTTAACTGCAAATTATATTTACAGTACAGGTTCTTCATCATTACTAAAAGGTACCTGTTAGATTTATACAGCATCCTTCTTGATGTCTCAAAGAATTTCACAAAGTCAAGATCATATTAAGAGGAATAGATAGAGTGGACAGCCAGCGCCTCTTCCCCAGGGCACCACTGCTCAATACAAGACCACATAGCTTTAAGGTAAGGGGTGGGAAGTTCAAGGGGGATGTTAGAGGAAGGTTTTTTTACTCAGAGAGTGGTTGGTGTGTGGAATGCACTGCCTGAGTCAGTGGTGCAGGCAGATACACTAGTGAAGTTTAAGAGACTACTAGACAGGTATATGGAGGAATTTAAGGTGGGGAGGGTTATATGGGAGGCAGGGTTTAAGGGTCAGCACAACATTGTGAGCCGAAGGGCCTGTACTGTTCTATGTTCTACACACACAAGTACGTGTATGTATAGGTGTAGATAGTCAGAGACTTTTCTCCCCCAGGGAAGAAATGGCTACTACTACAAGGGGACATAACTTTAAGGTTATTGGAGGATGTCAGAGGTAGGTTTGTTTGTGCTTTTTTTTCCACACACAGAGTGGTGAGTGTGTGGAACACCTTGTCCAGGGTGGTGGTAAAGGAAGATATGTTAGTGGCATTTAAGAAACTCTTAGATAGACAGATGGATGTTAGAAAAATGTAGGGCTATATAGAAGGGAAGAGATTAATTACACATTCTTTAGTTTGATCTCAGGGTAGGTTAACAGCTTGGCATAATATTGCAGGTTGGAGAGCCTTTATTGTGCTTTGGTGCTCTATGATCTTGATTCAAGCATTTGACCTAATCTTTTTACAATTCTTTCCACCTTTCGCATGTTTTTGAAATTAATTACACATTTTTGGTACAGTTTTTCTCCAACTTTTAATAGAATAAAATCTGTTTGTACTTGGTGTGTATTATTTGAAAGTCCCAAGACAACTGACAGAAAGAGAGGAATTGTTTCTCTTCAGCAGAGTGTGTTAATCTACTGGTTTGAAGATAACTGGATAGATTCAACTCTGCCATGGATGATCCCAACCTCGGCTGTGAAAGGAGGAGGAATGGGCATGAGGCTAGCAACCGCCTGTAAAAACTTGGTGCTGTAGAAACACCAACAGAAACTCCAAAGACCTCATCCCTGGGAAAGGGAAGATCTTCACCTAGAAGGTGTACAAAACCATGTGATGAAAGCCTCTAGTCCATGGAAGACACAGGGCTAATCAACCTTCTATCAACCTGGACCAGCACCAGACTGGCCCGGGACAGAGACTCTGACCAGCTGTTGTCACTGGCCCATACCCCTGTAGGGGTGATGGGCTAAACTAACTGTATAAATTCAATTTGCTGGGTGACGATTTAATCAACAGACAACAGTGCAATTTAGTGAGGATGCTAAATGTACCAGTCAACTTTGATGTACAATTTGCACCAAGCAGTTTTTAGCTTTGATTGGACCAATCTACCAGTTGTGGAATGATAAAACAGACTCTACTTCTCCAAAGTATAAATATTATAAAGAACCCAATGAACTAATTGTGAACTTCACGAAGAATAAGACGAGGGAACACACACCAGTCCTCAGGGGGAGCAGAAACACAAAAAACCTACAGCACAATACAGGCCCTTCGGCCCACAATGCTGTGCCGAACAGGTACTGTACTCACTTTAGAAATGACCTTGGGTTACCCATAGCCCTCTATTTTTCTAAGCTCCATGTACCTATCCAGGAGTCTCTTAAAAGACCCGATTGTATCCGCCTCCACCACCGTCGCCAGCAGCCCATTCCATGCACTCACCACTCTCTGCGTAAAAAACCTACCTGACATCTCCTCTGTACCTACTTCCAAGCACCTTAAAACTGTGCCCTCTCATGTTAGTCATTTCAGCCCTGGGAAAAAGCCTCTGACTATCTACACGATCAATGCCCCTCATCATCTTATACACCTCTATCAGGTCACCTCTCATCCTCCGTCACTCCAAGGAGAAAAGGCCAAGTTCACTCAAGCTATTCTCATAAGGCATGCTCCCCAATCCAGGCAACATCCTTGTAAATCTCCTCTGCATCCTTTCTATAGTTTCCACATCCTTCCTGTAATGAGGTGACCAGAACTGAGCACAGTACTCCAAGTGGGGTCTGACCAGGGTCCTATAAAGCTGTAACATTACCTCTTGGCTCTTGAACTCAATTCCATGGTTGACAAAGGCCAATGCACCATATGCCTTCTTAACCATACAGTCAACCTGTGAAGCAGCTTTAAGTGTCCTATGGACTCGGACCCCAAGAACCCTCTGATCCTCCACACTGCTAAGAGTCTTACCATTAATACTACATTCTGCCATCATATTTGACCTACCAAAATGAACCACTTCACACTTATCTAGGTTGAACTCCAACTGCCACTTCTCAGCCCAGTTTTGCATCCTATCAATGTCCCGCTGTAACCTCTGACAGCCCTGCACAATATCCACAACACTCCCAATCTTTGTATCATCAGCAAACTTACTAACCCATCTCTCCACTTCCTCATTCAGGTCATTTATAAAAATCACGAGGAGTAGGGGTCCCAGAACAGATGGATGAGCCACACCACTGGCCACCAACCGCCATGCAGAATATGACCTGTCTACAACCACTCTTTGCCTTCTGTGGGCAAGCCAATTCTGGATCCACAAAGCATGGTCCCCTTGGATCCCATGCCTCCTTACTTTCTCAATAAGCCTTGCTTGGGGTACCTTATCAAATGCCTCGCTGAAATCCATTTTCACTACATCTATTGCTCTACTTTCATCAATGTGTTTAGTCACAACCTCAAAAAATTCAATCCGGTTCATAAGGCATGACCTGCCTTTGGCAAAGCCAAGCTGACTATTCCTAATCATATTATGCCTCTCCAAATGTTCATAAATCCTGCCTCTCAGGATCTTCTCCATGAACTTACCAACCACTGAAGTAAGACTATATTTTATTGGGAGTTTGAGGAGGTTTGGTATGTCACCAAAGACACTCATAGATTTCTACAGATATACCACGGAAAGCATTCTAACTGGTTGCATCACTGTCTAGTATGGTGGGGGAGGGAGGAACTACACAGGATCAAAATAAACTGCAGTGAGCTGTGAACTTAGTCAGCTCCATCATGGGCACTAGCCTCGCCAGCATCAAGGACTTCTCTAAGGAGCGATGCCTTAAAAATGCGATATCCATTGTTAAGGACCCCCATTACCCAGGATATGCCTTGTTCTCATTGCCACCATCAGGGAGGAGGTACAGGAGGCTAAAGACACATACTCAACAAGTCAGGAACAGCTTCCTCCCCTCTAGCATCCGATTTCTGAATGGCCATTGAACTCATGAACACTACTTAACTACTTTTTTAAATTTCTATTTTCACTACCTATTTAACTATTTTATATATAAGTACTGTAATTTACAGGTTTTTTCTCTATTATTATGTATTGCACTGTACAACTAATGCAAAGACAAGAAATTTTTTAGCATAGGCCGGTAATATTAAGTTTGTACATTTGTACATTTCAGTTTATTGATTGCTTTTGACCCATTCTCAGCAAATCATTTCAAACTCAGGCAGTTTAAATCTAAATGCAATGCATTCACATTATTGTGAGACATAAAGGTGGTATTAATAGATTATATCTGCAAGCAAGTAGTTTTACATGGTCAGAATTTGTCTCTTCAAGCTGTCAATGATGTTGCCATTGTCCACTGCTATTGTTTAAGATGTATGCAAACAGTTCATGAAATTTCAGCCAGTAAAATAGTACTATCCACTTCAGAATCAGGTTTATCATCACTGGCATGTGACATGAAATTTGTTAATTTAGAAGCAGCAGTTCAATGCAATACATGATATAGATAAAATAATAATAAATGAAATAAAAATAATAAGTAAATCAATTATAGTACACGTATACTGAATAGATTAAAAAAGTACAAAAAACAGAAATACTGATTTCTGTTTAAACCTGATTCTGATTTTAATTAGAAACAGTGTCACAAATATCTAAAAAGGAATACAGCATAATCATCAGTAACCTAAATAGAGATGATTTAATGGATTTACCTCAACAGTTATGCCACGGACACTGGGTCCCATGGTAACTGTCCCAACCTTTATCAGAAAGTCACCATACTGATAGCGAGGCCCTCGGCTTTCAATCTTGTTACTCTTGGCATTCTGGAAAAACCCCTTCAGCTTGACCATGAGCGTGTCGAAGTTTGTGTCGGCAACCAGGTAGGGCCCGTTTTCAAAAAGCGCAAAGCAGCTAAGAGGATACTCAGTGTTGTGCATAACGTACATGAACTTCGCAGGCTGCCCTGATGAAAGATAGATTCAATATTGTTTATTGTCGTTCTTCAGCACGAGTGTATAGAACAGTGCAACTGAGGAACAAGCCCTTCAGCCCACGTTTTGCCTATAGAACCTGCGGTTAGGCAAGGGTTAAGGACAACATCCAGGCAAGATTGAGGAAGCGGTGTGTAGTCAAACCCAGACAAGGAAGAGCTTTGAAGTGAAACTGCCGGAGCCAACCTTGCTCATTGCAGACAGACAGGTGGGAATGACTGTGGCACTGTGTAATGAACCTAGAAGAACATAGATTCCCTTAACACACTTTACACAGTGGGGCAGAGGCAGATGAGATAAGGACAACAGAAGGATGTAAATTACACCTCACAACTAAAGGATAATTGCTTTACTAACTTCAAAATATTGTTGGTTGTCAGCTTGAAGCTTTGATTGACTTTTAACACTTTTATTGTAAATGGCAATTGATCTTGCAAGTAAGGAATTCAAACATACATAATTTACCAAATGGCCAATATCCGTAACTGATAAAGATAATTCTGTATAGAAATAGCAGTTGTCTATGCTGGCTTCACAACAGTATGGTGACAGAGGCCATGCTGTTGTCCTTGTGCACAAGTAAAATAAAAGTATCACTCACAACATGCTGGAGGAACTCAGCAGGTTGGACAGCATCTGTGGAAATGATCAGTCAACGTTTCGGGCCGGAACCCTTTGTCAGGACTCTAGGGGGAAGGGGCAGAGGCCCTGTAAAGAAGGTGGGGGGAGGGTGGGAAGGAGAAGGCTGGTAGGTTCCAGGTGAAAAACCAGTAAGGGGAAAGATAAAGGGCTAGGGGAGGGGAAGCAGGGAAGGGATAGGCAGGAAAGGTGAAGAAGGAATAGGGGAAAGTACAATGGGTAGTAGAAGGAGGCAGAACCATGAAGGAGGTGATAGGCAGCTGGGGGAGGGGGCAGAGTGAAACTGGGATGGGGGAAGGGAGTGGGAGGGGACAACCGGAAGTTGGAGAATTCAATATTCATACCAAGGGGCCAAATAAATTATTTTTACCAAATAAAAGTATGTTTGAGTTGTAAGTAAGTGTGTAAGTGTGTGTGTGTGTGTACGTACATGCATGCATGCTCTCCGGATACAGTTATTTTATTATCAATGACGACCTACCAAATCAATTAAAATAGTAATAAGATGGCCAACTAAACTAATCCTTTATGACTACACAATATCCATATACCTCCATTTTCCTCACAGTCATGTACCTACTTAATTGTCTCTTGGAAGTTCCTAATGTATCTGCCTCTACCACCACCCCAGGCAGCCCCCACTTCCTGCGCAAAAAACATGCCCCTCACACCTGCTTTAAAATTGCCCCCTTTCACCCTAAATGCATGCCCTCAGGTATTAGACATTTCAGCTTTGGGAAACAGATACCATCTGTCTATGCCTCTCATAATCTTATAAGCCTCTATCAGATCTCCCTTCAGCCTCTGCCCATCCAAAGGGAAATAATCTCAAGTCTGTCCAACTTCTCATGCTCTCTAATCCAGGCAGCATCCTGGTAAACCCCTGCTGCACCCTCTCCAAGGCCTCAACATCCTTCCTATACTAGGTGACCAGAACCTTATACAATACTCCAGATGTGGCCTAACTAGAGCTTTAAAAAGCCGTAATGTAACTTTGACTTTCGAACTCAGTGTCCTGACTAATAAAGACAAGCATGCCTTATTTCCCTCCTAACCATTCTATCAACCTCTGTAGCCACTTCCAGCGAGTTATGAATTTGGACTGCAATGTCCCGCTGCTCATTAACATTTTTTTCGTAACAGTGTACCGTCTCTTTACATTTTACCTACCCAGGTGCAACACTTCATATTTGGTTGGGTTAAACTCCATCTGCCATTTCTACCACCTATCTGCAACTGATCTATACTCTGCTGTATTCTTTGCCAGTCTTCTACGCTATCCACAACACCACCAATCGTTGTATCATCTGCAAACTTACTAACATACCATCTACATTTTCATACAGGTTTACATATATCATAAGCAGGAAGGAATCCCAGTACAGATCCCTACAGAACACCACTATTCACAGACCTCCATCTAGAATAAATCCCTTTGACAACCACCCTGTCTTCTATAGGCAAGCCAGTTCTGAATCCAAATAGCCAATTCACCATCGATCCCTGCACCTTAATCTTTCAGATGAGAAACAGAGAGATTGTTATTCCAGATCAGATACAGCATAAAAAGAAAGACACAATAAGGATAAAATATATATAAATATAAAAGCAATTCTATAAAACATAACGTACAGTAACTGTTTTGTGGCCGTATATACATAAATTAGCTTATATGGACTGAATGTATGTACATAAAGTGAGGCTTTAGGTTTATAAAGCTGCCAGGAGAGAGGCATTGGAGCCAATGTGCTCCACTGGGGCAGCGTGGCGCCACATCCAGAATTGATGCTGCACCCCCCAGTGTTCGTTTGGCAGAAGCAAAGCTCTGTTGTGGTCAACTGCAGATTTCTGTGGCATCGATGGCCTTATCCATCGCGTGGCTGTATCTTACTGATACCTTAATATGCTTGCTATTTTGTACTTGCTATGTGTGCCTTGTGCTGTTGTGTGACTGTTAGTACTGAGTTTTGTATCTTGGCCCCAGAGTAATGTTGCCTCGTTTGGCTACATGAGTATTCATGTATGGCTGAATGACAATTAAAACTTGAACTGAATTGAAGAAATAGTAGGTTAGTGACTACGCCAGTGCAGGTATGAGATGTGGACTGTAAACATAAAGTGGCAGTGCATGGGGGGGTCGGGGGGATGAAGGGTGCTGAGGGGCTGAGGACAGGAAGATGGATCTCATTAGAAGGAATGGTCGCAGGATGCACGAAGGGTTAAACCCTCTTTGTACTTTCAACCCCATAGAGGTCACATTCAATCCAGCCACCGCTTCTAATAAAGACGCAGTAAATTGCCCACCATTGCACACACAGAATCTGAGTCTTCGCGTAGCGGGGCACTGTCGTCAGATATTTATTGACCCACTTAGTCTCCTTTGAAGGCATATGTTCAAGCTGGCTTCAGGTTCCATTAGAAATGATCACCGCTGGTACCTCGACCAGATGGTCGTTCTTTGTAATCGCATTTCAACATTCTATCAGCTCTCCAGTTATATCACACCAAGTGACGCAGTGTCCCACTGCACATTTTCCATTGAATAAGTCAAAAACATCAGGATAATTCCCCCGTTCTGCTCAGGAACTCTGGCCAAATGCTGACATTTCTCCCTACTATGATTTCTGGCTGAACTTCACTTGTATTGAAGGGTGAGAGGATGCAGTGAACTGGAAACTTAGATAAGACAAAAATACACAACAGGAGAATTCTTCTGCAGAATACTTCAGTAAACATATATTTAAGATGTGACTAAGTATTGGTGAATCAGACTTCAAAGGACAAAGAGCAAAATGTCCAAACAGGAAGAGAATTCTACCACCTAGAGGGAAGATCAAAGCCTAGCTTTAACAAGTCACCTCCTAGGACATGCAATAGTGAGCAGTGTGTAGCTTCACATATGGCACACACATGTATACTATTTCAGGACAGGAGCAGGCATATTCTCTCTCTCCAGGATGGGGATATTTGAGGCAATTTCAGTGACCCTATTTGGAACACTGAAACAGGAGTTACACAAGCCTTCCCATCATTCAGCTGGATGCAATGAGGTTGCAGCTGATTTATTTATGATAATTATCTATCCATCTTGGATATGCATAAAAGCAGTCACTCGCAGTTTTATTTTATCCTGACACAGTATAGAACAGGCCCTTCCGACCTTACGAGCTGCACTGCCCAGTAATCCCCTGATTTAACGGTAGCCCAACCACGGGACAAGTTACAATGACCAATTAACCTACCAACTGGTACATGTTTGGACTGTGGGAGGAAACCAGAATACCTGGACGAAACCCATGCAGTCACGGGGAGAAACGTACCAGCTGCTAACAGACAGCGGCGGGAATTGAACCCAGGTTGCTGGTACTATAAAGTGTTGTGCTAACCACTACCACTACACTACCTTCCTGTCTCCACTTATTGAGAAAGAAAGTGCCAGATTTTGTGTGTGAAGAATTGCTTCCTGAAACTAACTATAAATGGCGGGTTCTAATTTTACTGTTTGGGCACCACATTCTACAATCCTCTTATCAGAGGGGACAGCTCCTCTCTATCTCACCATTAGATCTCTTAATCATCTTAAGCACTTAAATTAGGTCATCTCTTAATCCTATATAGTAAAGAGAATTCAGGCCTGTCTATGCAACATGCTCCTAATTTACATAGAAACATAGAAAATAGGTGCAGGAGTAGGCCATTCGGCCCTTCGAGCCTGCACCGCCATTTATTATGATCATGACTGATCATCCAACTCAGAACCCCGCCCCAGCCTTCCCACCATATTCCCTGACCCCCGTAGCCACAAGGGCCATATCTAACTCCCTCTTAAATATAGCCAATGAACTGGCCTCAACTGTTTCCTGTGGCAGAGAATTCCACAGATTCACCACTCTCTGTGTGAAGAAGTTTTTCCTAATCTCGGTCCTAAAAGGCTTCCCCTCTATCCTCAAACTGTGGCCCCTCGTTCTGGACTTCCCCAACATCGGGAACAATCTTCCTGCATCTAGCCTGTCCAATCCCTTTAGGATCTTATACGTTTCAATCAGATCCCCTCTCAATCTTCTAAATTCCAACGAGTACAAGCCCAGTTCATCCAGTCTTTCTTCATATGAAAGTCCTGCCATCCCAGGAATCAATCTGGTGAACCTTCTTTGTACTCCCTCTAAGGCAAGGATGTCTTTCCTCAGATTAGGGGACCAAAACTGCACACAATACTCCAGGTGTGGTCTCACCAAGGCCTTGTACAACTGCAGTAGTACCTCCCTGCTCCTGTACTCTAATCCTCTCGCTATAAATGCCAGCATACCATTCGCCTTTTTCACCGCCTGCTGTACCTGCATGCCCACTTTCAATGACTGGTGTATAATGACACCCAGGTCTCGTTGCACCTCCCCTTTTCCTAATCGGCCACCATTCAGATAATAATCTGTTTTCCTATTTTTGCCACCAAAGTGGATAACTTCACATTTATCCACATTAAATTGCATCTGCCATGAATTTGCCCACTCACCCAACCTATCCAAGTCACCCTGCATCCTCTTAGCATCCTCCTCACAGCTAACACTGCCACCTTAAGGATTAATTTAATCCTTAAAGTGTTGGAATCTGCAATGCATCCATTCTGACAGTAAGATACCCATTCCAAGATACAATACCCCCCAAATGAACACCATTCTCAACACTGTATGTAAAGGCTAATGAAAGCTTTGTAATCCTGTTACACAACTGATATCCTATTGTATTTAACTCCCTGAAATAAGAGTGTCCATTAGCTTTTTAAATAACTCTCAACATTGCAACAAGCAATTGCTATCACCGTACAAAACAAAAGTGTGTTAAATTTACACAATAATATGAATTTTGAGTATTCCAACTGGTTGCATGCATCACAGGTTGAAACACCTAAGCCCAGGAATAGAAAGGACTGTGGATACAGCCCATCACAAGCTCTCCATCCCTGAGCACCTTTACATGGAGCACTGCCACAAGAAAGCAGAATCCATCATCAAGGACCCCACCATCCAGGCCATGCTCTCTTCTGGTTACTACCATTCGGCAGGAAGCCTTAGGTTCCATACCTCCAGGTTCAAGAACAGTTATTACCTTGCTACAGGGATTCCCAATCTGCGGTCCATGAACTCCTTGCTTAATGTATTGGTCCATGGCATAAAAAAGGGTGTGAACCTCTGCCTTACAACCAAGTTCCTGAACTGGTGTGAAAAAACTTCACTCACCTCAACTCTGAACTGATTTCACAACCTACAGACTCGTTTTCAAGGACTCTACTCACGTTCTCAGTATTATTTATTTTTCATTTACACGGTTTGTCTTTTTTGCACATTGGTTGTTTGTCAGCCTTTATGTACAGTTTTTAAAATAAATGTCTTTTTTTTCCTGTATACGTTTGCAAGAAAATGAATTTCATTTGGTGGTACATTTGTACTTTGATAATAAATTTACTTTGAACTTTTTCCAGGATCTGTAACATGATTCTCATCACTAACGTCAGAAGGTATATTCAAAATTCAAAGTAAGTTTACTATCAAAGTACTCGAATGTTAGCTTATACTACCCTGAGATTCACTTTCTTGTGGGCATTCACAGTAAATAAAAAGAAACACAACAGAACCAATGAAAAACCACACATGACAGAGATAGATGAACCAGCGTACAAAAAAAAGTGCAAATATAAAAAGAAAGAAATAATAGTAATAAATAAGCAATAAATATCAAGAACACAAGTTGCAGTCCTTAAAAGTGAGTCCATAGTCAAAAGTGATTCCTACCATCAGGAGGAGGAGGTACAGAGGCCTGAGGACCCATACTCAAGGAGCAGCCTCTTCCCCACTGCTATCGGATTTCTGAATGGTCCATGAACACTCTCTCACTATTCCTCTATTTATTTGGTATTGCGACTGGCAGTAATTTTGTATGCCTTGTGCTGTACTGCTGCTACGAGGCCACTCAGCTGATTCAGCCAGTGTGTGAGTTGGATGTTTTATATTCTAAGTGACCGAAACTTCATTGACTTTATAAATACTCCCAGTTTGGTATTGCTGAACAGCTGCCATTGACCACATCATTTGCAGAATAGGGTGGAAAGGAAAACATATCCAAACCCTGGCCCAGCTCCCGGTCTCCTCTAGTTTGCTTGAGATCAGGGCGGCAAGGTCAAAATTATTCTTTTGTTTTATCCTTCAACTCTGTAAACATCACACATTAACAGGAGACTAAAGAAACTTGGCATGACCCCTTTGATCCTCATGAACTTTTATCGATGCACCATAGAAAGCATCCTGTCTGGAAGTCTCACAGCTTGGTACAGCAACCTCTCAGCCCAGAGTTGTGGGCACAACTCAGCACATCAGAGAATCCAGCCTCCCCTACATGGACTCTATCTTCACCTCGCTTCTTCGGTAAAGCAGCCACTATAATCAACCCTGGACATTCTCTTCTCCCCCAAACAGGGTTGAAACAATTTCAGCCTCAGCAAAATGACAGAATGGACTCAATGGGCTGAATGGCCTAATACTGCACCCACATCTTATCGTCATTTAGTTTTCACTTGAAACGCTAGCTCTATTGCTCTTTCCATAGATACAGCCAAACTCGATAACTTCCAGCATCTTTTTTTATTCTACCCACTGCTATTCCGCGATAGTTACCTGGGATGGTCACAGTCGGTCCTGCATGATAAGTTTCACAGTCCACACAAAATGTGCCCTGCTTCACAGCACCTAGCATTTCCAACTTCTTCGTGAGCATCTCCACCGCTTGCTGGACGCTCTTCCCCTCAACTGCGGGGATCTGAGAAACACTGAGAAAGAGAATCAGCAAATTAGTAAAACCAAACCAGAGTCATGGATGTGGAGTTCAACTTCCTGAAGGGAACTGCCCTGACCCTTCATCTCCAATGTAAGAAGCTGCAGAGGGTCACACAGAAACACAGAAAACCTACAGCACAATACAGGCCCTTCGGCCCACAATGCTGTGCCAAACATGTATTTACTTAGAAATTACCTAAGGTAACCCGTAGCCCTCTCTTTTTCTAAGCTCGATGTACCTATCCAGGAGTCTCTTAAAAGACCCTATCGTATCTGCCTCCACCACCGTTGCTGGCAGCCCATTCCAAGCACTCACCACTCGCTGCGTAAAAAACTCACCCATGACATCAACTCTGTACCTACTTCCAAGCACCTTAAAACTGTGCCCTCTCGTGTTAGCCATTTGAATCCTGGGAAAAAGCCTCTGACTATCCACACGATCAATGCCTCTCATCATCTTATACACCTCTATCAGGTCACCTCTCATCATCTTATACACAGGCTGAGGTTGTACTCAGCCAGCCCCATCATGAGCACAAACCTCCCCACCATCAACGCCATTTTTAAGAGAAGTCATCTCCAGAAGGTGGCATCCATTATGAAGGGCCCTCACCACCCAGGCCATGCCGTCTTATCATTCCTACCAACAGGGAGGTGGTATGGGAGACTGAAGACCGACACTCAACATTTCAGGAACAGCTTCTTCCCTTCCGCCATCAGATTTCTAAACAGTCCATGAACCTATTATTCCCTTGTTATGCAGTATCTATTTTTTGTGACTTACAGTAATTTAATGTCTTTGCACTCTATTGCTTCCGCAAATAAACAAATTACAGGTCCTGTAAGACAGTGATGATAAGTCTGATGCCAGTGTTGGTTCTGGGTGGGATGGGCTTTGGATGTTTGTAGGTGACATGTGTTGAAGAACCCTCGCACAATGTGACAGTCAGCAAGTTGTACTCATTCTACTCACCACCTTCTCTTCAGCTCACAGGTTCTCTGCCAGACCCTCGACTTCAGCAAGAAAGCTGCTATCCCTCCTCTTTCTTGAGACAGGGTGGAATGTATTGAGTTTGTGGTCAATTAGCCCCTGGATCTCCCAGTTACCCCCATCAAACCAGTCAATTCTTCTCAGAGAAGCCAAGAGTCTTTTCACGTGTTTCTGGCCAATATGTGATTTGAGATAACTGATATAGGTGATTTGTGGCTGACTTCTGAAAGGGGCTAGTTCATTGATTATTACCTGGTCTTGTATCATAAATACCATTCAGCTCCTCTTGTTTACTTTACCATACCATATGTCTTCCCCTAAACTCACCTTTACACTTCACCGCTTCATTCTTTATAAACTTAAAGGGTGGGGCGGTAACATAGTAGTTAGCACAACAGTTTACAGTACCAGTGACCCAGGTTCAATTCCCACCACTGCTTGTAAGCAGCTTGTAAGTTCTTCCCATGACAGCTTCCGTTTCCTCCCACATTCCAAAGACGTACTGGTTGGTAAGATAATTGGTCGCTGTAAATTGTCCCTTGATTAAGTTTGGATTAAATTGGGGGATTGCTGGTCGGCACAGCTCAAAAGGCCAGAAGGGCCTGTTCCACACTCTATGTCAATACAAAATGTCAAACCAGTATCCAAAGTCATTCATCTATCATCGTCAATTATAAACTCTAACCTCATGGTTTTACAGCTTCAGAAGTTAGATATTTGAATTTTACAGGCACACAAAGACTGAGGAGCGGCCATTGTACAAAAGACAAACTTCCAATACAAATATAAATAAATGATAGCAAGAACACGAGATGTAGAGATCTTGAAAGTGAGTCCATAGGTTGTGTTCAGAGTTGAGGTGAGTGAAGTTATCTGCCTGATAACTGTTCCTTAAGGCTCCTGTACCTCCAGCCCGATGGCAGCAGCGAGAAAGGAGCATGGCCTGGATGGCAGGTCCAACTAAGATCAATCTAACCACAATCCTCCCACACAGCCCTCCAATTTTCTATCACTGATGTACCTATCTAAGGGTTTCTTAAATGTCCCAATTTATCTGCCTCATTGTGGGATTTTTTGATAAACAGTGATATAATCTGCAATAAAGTACTTTACATCTCTGCAACCTGTTAGCTAACAATCCTCCATGGTTTTAACTCTTTATGCTAACTACAGTAACTTGTGAAGGTCTTCAGCACCTACCTCTTGCTAGTGTGCCTAAGACGTTTGCACAGTACTGTATATTAGTTAAAACAGGAGAGTAGTTGGGAAACAAAAATAAGAGAACTTAGCTTTGTATTACTCTATAATATTAGTGTTCTTTGGTAATTTTAATGTGCAAATCTTAGGCACCCTAGTTATATATGTGTGTGCCTAAAACTTCTGCATAACTTCAATTCAGTTGTAATTAGTACAAAGTACATATATGCCACCATATACATTGCTGACATTAATTTTCTTGCATGCATTCACAGCACAACAAAGAAATACAACAGAACCAATGAAAAACTACTCACAAAGACTGACAAGCAACCAAAAGAATAATAATAAATAAATAATATTGAGTACATGAGATGTAGAATCCTCCAAAGTGTGTTCAGTTCAGAGTTGGGTGAGTGAAGTTATACCCTCTGGTCTAGGAGCCTGATGATTCCTGAACCTGGTGGTGTGGGACCTGAGGATCCTGCACCCCCTGCCTGATGCAGTAGTAAGAGAGCACAGTCTGGACGGTGGATCCAGCTATAATCAATCAAATCTAACTCTTCCCTGCAACGCAGCCCTCCATTTTACAGCATGTGCCTATATCGGTCTCTTAATTGTCCCCAATTTATCTGCCTCGATGTGGGAGTGGGCTCAAGTTTCCTCCCACATTGCCAAGACGTTCAGGTTAGTAGGTTAATTGGGAGGCGCGGGCCTGTTACCATGCTGCATTTTAAAATAAAATCATTCTCCTCCAATTCCATCCCACGACTCGGGCTGAGTCCTGCCGGTGACTGTCCCTTATCGTCAAATCGAGTGCCTCCTCACCAGGTGACCCCCATCCTGCGTCGCCGACCTCCGCTCAGATCCGGACCACCTCACACCGGACCGGGCGCCCTCCTTCCGTCCGAGGCCGCCGAACCTGCCGCCGTGAGGCCAGGCCGGGCCGTGTCCGTTTCGGTCACAGCGCCCCCTCCAACCGGGAGGAGTAACTGCTTCTCCAGCCAAACCCGCCGCCGTGAGGCGAGGCCGTGTCCGTTTCGGTCACAGCGCCCCCTCCAACCGGGAGGAGTAACTGCTTCTCCAGCCAAACCCGCCGCCGTGAGGCGAGGCCGTGTCCGTTTCGGTCACAGCACCCCCTCCAACCGGGAGGAGTAACTGCTTCTCCAGCCAAACCCGCCGTGAGGCCAGACCAAAATCTCTATCGGTTACAGCGCCGCCACGGGCCAGGAGGACTAACCACTTCTTCAACCAAACCCGCTGCAGCCTCCAGCTGCAGTGCCCCTACGGGCGCGGAGCACCACGCGCTTCTCCATTCAAGTTAGTCGTCCGGTAATCAGAGATACAAGGATGCATTGTTGGCTTGAAATATAACATTAAACATTTACACGTTAGTCCTTAACATCTATGACAAGGGAAACTATCCTGCCATCCAGGCTATGCTCTCTTCTCGCTGCTACCATTGGGCAGGAGGTACAAGAGCCTTGGGTCCCACACCATCAGGTTCAGGAACCTTCACCTATCGGACTCCTGATGGCATGGATAACTTTAGTTGCTTCAGCACTGAACTGATTCCACAACCTATAGACTCACTTTCAAGGACTCTACAACTCATATTCTCCCGACTATTAACCTATTACCTTTTTTTTGTATTTGCTCAGTCTGTCTTGTTTTGCACATTGGATGTTTGTCAACCTGTGTGAGTAGTTTTTCATTCTATTGTATTTCTTAGTTCTACTGTGAATGCCTGCAAGAAAATGAATCTCAGGGTAGTATATGGTCTCGTATGTGTAGGATTTTGTGAATAAAAGCTGCGAGGGTCATTTTATATACTTAACAAAAACCACTATACTTAACAAAAACCACAGCCCCCTTCTTCCATTACAAACAAGCCAAAAACAGTTGTCTTACACTGACGTCATTACATCAGGCAATGTCTTTTAAAGTGAACACAACAACTCAATAATGGTGTTTGTGAAATATATAGAAGAGTTTCTGTTATGAAAAATATGTGTCATCTGTTGCCCATTACATATGTGCTTTGATAATAAATTTACTTCAAACTTTGTTACAGCGTCAGGAAGGTGGGCTGGGTGGGGTCAGATGTCTGGGAAATGGAGGAGATGTGGATGAGGGCAGCATCGTTGGCAGAGGAAGGGAAAACCCCATTCTCTGAGAAGGGGGACATGTCAGATGATTGGAATGAAAAGCTTCGTTCTGGAAACAGATGTGGCGAAGATGAAGGGGATGAGGAAAAGGAATAGGATTTTTTACGAGTGGCTGGGAAGGAAGAGGGATCGTCGTGATAGCTGAGAAAGTCAGCGGATTCATAAAAGATTTCAGGAGACAGTCTTTCTTGAATTGAATTGATTTTATTACATACATCCTTCATATACATGAGGAGTAAAAATCTTCACGTCATGACTCCATCTGAATGTGCAATGTGCAATTTATGGTAATTTGTAATAAATGGTATATACAATAGGACAGTCAATATAACATAGAAATACAGTTGTGTCTGTATGAGTTAATCAGTCTGATGGCCTGGTGGAGTAACCTGTCCCAGAGCCTGTTGGTCCTGGCTTTTATGCTGTGATACCACTTCCTGGATGGTAGCAGCTGGAACAGTTTGTGGTTGGGGTGACTCAGGTCTCCAGTGATCCTTCGTGCCCTTTTTACACACCTGTCTCTGTAAATGTTCTGAATAGTGTGAAGTTCACATCTACAGTTACGTTGGGCTGTCCACACCACTCTCTGCAGAGACCTGCGGTTGAGGGAAGTACAGTTCCCATACCAGGCAGTGATGCAGCCAGTCAGATACTCTCAATTGTGCCCCTGTAGAAAGTTCTTAAATTTGGGGGGCCCACACCGAACTTCTTCAACCATCTGAGGTGAAAGAGGCATTGATGTGCCTTTTTCACCACAGAAAGGGGAGAGAAGTGTCTGGGAAGGACCAAGTAAATTTGAGGGCAGAGTGGAAGATTGAGGCAAAGTTGATGAAAATAACAAATTTGGCATGTGTACATGAAGCAGCATTAATGTAATTGTCAATATAGCTGAGGAAAATTTGGGAAGTGTTACCAGGGTAGGCTTGAAACATAGGCTGTTCCACATAGCCAGTGAAATGGCAGGCACAGCTAGGGCCTATGTGAGTTCCCACAAGGCTGGAGAAAGTGGGTGAATCTAAAAGAGGAATTGTTGAGGGTGAGGAAGAGTTCCACCAGATGGAGGAAGGTGGTGGTGAAGGGGAACTGGTTCGAAAGTGGTAAGCTTTTAAGATCTTCCTGATGGGGGTACAAGTGTATAGGCACGGGACGTCCACTATGAAAATAAGGTGACCAGGAATTGAAAGTGATTGAAGAAATGGAGAGCATGGATGTAGGTGGGAAGGGACTGAGCATGGAATTAAGATGGAATGAGCACTCTGCAGGTCAGGCAGAATTTGTGGAAGTTAACATTTAACATTTTGGGTTCTGGAGATTTTGCAAAAGAAGAAAAACAAGTTAGAGACACAAGAGACAGCTGACGCTGGAATCTAGAACAACAAACACACTGCTGGAGGAACAGCATTTGTGGTGGGAATGGAATCCTAAAGATATGCTCTCTTCTCGTTGCAGCCATTGGGCAGGAGGTACAGGAAGCTTTTGTCCCACACTATCAGGTATTAGCCCTCAACCATCAGCCTCCTGAACTAACAATGAACACACCTGTGGACTCACTTTCAAGGACTCTACAACTCTACAAAATAATATTCAAAATGTTTATTATTTATTTATTAATTTCTTATGATGTTTTCTTTTTTATTTGCACAGTTTGTCTTCTACACGGTTGTTCTACCGTCTTTGCTTGTGAGGTGTGTAGTTTTCACTGATTTGTTTATATCTACTGCGAATGCCTGTAAGAAAATGAATCTCAGGCTAGTACATCGTGACATATACGTACTTTGATAATAAATTTATTTTGAACTTTGATCCACTGATTGCTCTTCATCTCAGTGCGGTGAAGATGTAGAACAGAAAGCGATGTAAATGCTTGGCAATTCGGAGAGCATTTGCGGAGACAAGAAATACATCGGAAGTGCGAGTCGTACTTGCACGGCCAGCGGATACATTTGGCGCATGCGCGGACCCCGGATCACGTGAATGGCTCGCGGCCGCGGCGTCACCGAGCCGATACGTTCCGCGCAGGCGCGATGTGGTGGTCCCACGTGGGCTGGTGAGTTGCCGGGCTGCTCGGGTCCCCGGGCTGGGATCACAGTGATGCCGAAAGCCAAGCTGGGCAAGGGCGGCCAGGCCCCCCGGAGCCTGGGCCTGGCCGAGCAGATTCTGCAGGGAGACGCGGTGAAGCCGCTCGGCCGCCAGAAGGAGCGGCACCGCAGGCAGGAGGCCCGGGCCCGGGACGAGGAGGAGTATGTGGACGCCCGGTTGAGCCGCAGGATCCTGGAGCAGGCCCGAGCGCAACAGGAGGAGTTGGAGGCCGAGCACGGCGGCGGCGACGACCCGGGCCGCACCACAAAAACTACCGTGTTAGGTGAGTGTTTTGAGTCCGGGGCGGGGGCGAGAGCGAGAAAGCACACACACAAAATGCTGAAGGAACGCGGCAGGTCAGGCAGCATCCATGGAGATAATAAACCAGCCAGATGAAACGTCAACCATTTATTCACTTCTGTAGGTGCTGCCTGACCTACTGAGTTCCTCCAGCACCGTGTGTGTGTGTGTGTGTGTGTGTGTGTGTGTGTGTGTGTGTGTTCAAGATTTGCAGCATCTGCAGAGTTGTGTCACTATGGGAAGGATGTCTTAAAACGAAGAGGGCGTTAAAACCGATTTATAAGGATGTTATCAGGACTGAAGAGATTGGGATTTAAGGAGAGACCGGACTGCTTCCCTGGAGTGTAGGAGGATGAGATCACCTCACAGAGATCTGTAAATTCGTGAAGGGAAAAGACATTTTCAGAGGATTGGGAGTCAACATCTGGACGGAACACACAAAATGCTGGAGGAACTCAGCAGGGTTAAAGAGACGACCCCCCCCCACCCCAAAGGGTCTTGGCCCGAAAACGTCAACTGCACTTTTTTTCTATAGATGCTGCCTGGCCTGCTGAGTTCCTTCAGCATTCTGTGTGTGTTGTTCTGGGTTTCCAGTATCTACAGGTTTTCTTTTGTTTGCAACATCTGGATGGGATAGGCTTAAATTTGGGGAGGAAAGGGTCCTGAGGAAAACACGGAGCGATGCATATATTGAATGAGCTGCCTGAAGAAGTGTTTGAGGCAGGTACATTGAGGTATTTGGGGAGCTATATTAATGGGGGAGGTTTAGAGCAGGAGTTCCCAACCTTGCTTAATGGTATAGGTCTGTGGCATATAAAGGTTTAGGAACCTCTGGCTTAGAATTATATGAGCCAAATGGGATCATTTTAGACAGGCTTGTTGGTTGTCATGGATGAAACCAAAAGGCCTGTATCTACACTGACTGCAAGGGGCTTTGAGTTGGCACATTCCAGCTGGACTGTGGCCTCGAGCCCAAGGGTTAGCAGCGCAGGAAGCCCAACACTAGCAGTGGAAAGGGTCTGACTGCCTCACCAACTCCACACTCGATCCCAACCGCTGGCAAAGTCCGCAGGCCCCTTGTCAGCCTCACCTCCCCCCCAGAGCCCGGCCAGCAGAAACTCATCCGTGATCCCCGAGGGGCCCCCTCAGGAAGAAGGTTCCATTTTGACAAGCTGGCAGTTTAGTCTGTGACAGCGTTCCCATCTCCATTAGAGAGTGTCATAGAGCCCAGAAAAAAGCCCTCCAGCCCATCTAATCCTGTTTATTTGCTGCCTGGTCCCAACTAATTGTCAGGTCAGCTTTTTTTTGAACTACGCTCCTAAACTATGGAGCTCAAAACCTGTGAGGAATGCAGACTCAGTTGGCAACTTTAAAGGCCAGCTCAAAACCATTTATTTAACTTTGCTTTTACCTAACATAATTTTGTCTTTTATCTTCATGTTTGCACTGTAAAGCACTTTGAGCAGCATCATCTTTACAAAAGTGCTTTGTAAGTTGTTATATATTGAATTGAATTGACTTTATTTCTTACATCCTTCACATACATGAGTAAAAATCTTTACGTTACGCCTCCATCTAAATGTGCAATGTGCAATCATAGTAATTTATAATAAATAGAACAGTCAATGTAACATAGACTACACTCAAATCAGAGTGAGTTCATCAGTCTGATGGCCTGGTGGAAGAAGCTGTCCGGGAGCCTGTTGGTCCTGGCTTTTATGCTGCAGTACTGTTTCCCGGATGGTAGCAGCTGGAATAGATTGTGGTTGGGATGACTTGGGTCCCCAATGATCCTTCGGGCCCTTTTTACACACCTGTCTCTGTATATGTCGTGAATCATGGGAAGTTCACAACTACAGATGTGCTGGGCTGTCTGCACCACTCTCTGCAGAGTCCTGCGATTGAGGGAAGTACAGTTCCCACACCAGGCAGTGATGCAGCCAGTCAGGATGCTCTCAATTGTGCCCCTTATAGAAAGTTCTTAGGATTTGGGGGCCCATTCCAAACTTCCTCAATCATCTGAGGTGAAAGAGGTGCTGTTGTGCCTTTTTCACCACACAGCGTGTGTGTACAGATCACATGAGGTCCTTGGAGATGTGGATGCAGAGGAACCTAAAGCTGTTTACCCTCTCATAGGGGGAGAATGCAGATTGTGGCTGAACGGGAAAATGGATCAGCCATGATGAAATGGTGGAGCAGACTCGATGGGCCAAATGGCCTAATTCTGCTCTTGTAATCTTATGGCCCTATAAATATGTGGTTATAAACTACCTGCTCCTGGGCCAAAGCCCTCCATACCCCTCTCGTTCATCTATAACTGCAGAAGGAAGGAATCCTCCAGCAGGTTGTTTCAGATTCACGCTGGAGATCACAAGCTGATCCTGATAAAGGTGGGATATGTTAAACTGAGGGCAGAGCATGTGAAAGGTGTTGGGACAACAGGTTAAAACTCAGACCCACGGGGTAAGGTTGCTCACACTGCATTTGTTTTTTTTATCTTTTCACAGGCTCAGGTTCGAAGGGTAAAGATTCGGACTCCGAATCGGACGATGAGTGGCCGACGCTGGAGAGTGCGGCTGCGATTGCGAAGGAGGGCTACGGCGAGGAAGTAGTCGTGAACCCGGAGGATGAAAAGGCGATAGATACGTTCATGAACAAGAACCCTCCGCTGAGGTAACGTCAGGTAGTTCCTGAGGAGGATTGATGCAAACAGGCTTTCAGAAAACCTTTACTTCTGCTTTGCCGACATCCGTAAAGAGGGATTTGACAGCTCCCTGTGTAAAAAGTTGATGGGTGTAGAGCGGGGATCTGACAGGCAATGATTTTCCAAGCACAGGGTGGTGGGCATATTTTAAAGAGAGATTAGCTTTCTTGTCAGGAGTGCATCAAAATATACGCTGAAGTGTATCGTTTGTGTCAGCGACCAGCACAGTCCAAGCTTGTGCTGGGGACAGCCTGCAAATGTTGCCACACTTTCAGCGCGAAAGTAGCATGCCCATGTTAACTTTGTTTACGTCTATTTGGAATGTGGGAGGAAACTGCAGCGCTCGGGGGCGGGGGGAGAAACACGAGTGATCACGGGGAGAATGTACAAAGCTCCTCACAACAGCGTAGGCAGATGGCTGAAAGGAAAATGGGGAGGGGGTGTTGTTATGGGCTGTGTCTGAGGATAGGGTTAGCTCGATCATGATGTAGGTTTATACAGGTCAGCACAAAATTGTGGGCCAAAGGGCCTGTACTGGTCTACGTTCACAGCAACACAGTGCACAACGTGCCGGCCACAAGGTTGTCTAACTTGTTTAAAAGATTTGGTGGTGTTGAAGTAGTCGGTGTTTATCGCCTTCGGGTTGAGGGCTCTGGCTAGCTCGTTCCCGTTGACGAGCGTGGAGTTGTGTACCGGGCCAGACCTGGGTAAAGACAGCGCACTCTTGTCTAGCAGGGCAGATGAAGGTCTGCTTTTGCTCGTTGCTCATGTAGCTCTCTCGTTTTGCACTGAAGGCGCACTCTGGCTGACATTATCATGGAGAAGATCACGGAGAAGCAGACGGAAGTGGAGACGGTCATGTCGGAAATCTCTGGCCGACCGATGCCGCAGCTGGACCCCAGGGTCCTGGAGGTGTACAAGGGTGTCCGTGAGGTAAGGATTAGCTTCATTTGTCACGTTTATGATGGGTCGCTCGTGTCGATGGCCAGTCCAGTCCGAGGATGTGCTGGAGGCAGCTCGCAAGTGTCTACAACTTGCTACAGGTAAGCTTAACCCTTGCGTTGTTGGGATGTGGGAGGTTACCGGAGCCCCCAGAGGAAACCCACGCGATCGTGGGGAGACCATATCAACTCCTTACAGACAGCAGCAGGAATTGAACCCGAATCTCGCAGCTGGCTCTGTAGTAGCATTACCTTAACTGCTACACAACCGTCCTGCCGCTGTCATGAGGCATTTGGAAGAGGAAGGCATTTTCTTTGGGTGACTTGCGGAGCTGCTAATTTCTGCAATTTTCGTTAAAAGTGCTGCTCCTGTAAAATACCTCGGAACCTCCGCTCCTCCAGGATGGCGCTGGTGAACCGTGGCGACGTTCAGCAGGCTACGTACAAAACTTCTTAACAAACGATTGTGATAATCTCAACAGTGAGTTACATTCACTGACCATAAAGGAAAATTGGGTTTGTTTATTATGACATATGCCTCAGAACACATAAAAATTCAAAGGTGATAGCTGTACTCAGACCTGGTAAAGCTTTACATTTTGCTTTCCGAAAGGTACTGTGCAAGTATCGGAGTGGGAAACTTCCAAAAGCCTTCAAGATTGTGCCAGCGTTGTCAAACTGGGAGCAGATTCTGTACATCACGGAGCCAGAGAGCTGGACGGCGGCTGCCATGTACCAGGCCACCAGGTGAGAGGCTGGCATTCCTGTAATGTTGGAGGGCCAGAGTGTTTCTGCTCTTCCTGGCAGGTATACTGGGCTCCTGTGCTGCTGCTGGATTAAACGATACAAGGGGACATTTGGCCCATTATTCCCATGCTGTTTTCCTAGCGCCCCTCCCTCCCAGTGAATCAAAGTCAGGTTTATTATCACTGACCTATGTCGTGAAATTTGTTGTTTCATGCTGGCAGTACAGTGCCCTCTCATTGCTGCAAATAGTAACTTTGCTGTGTACTCTTCCTAACCCACTTCTCTCCCTCACAACTTGCAGGATCTTTGCTGCCAACCTGAAGGCCAAGATGGCCCAGAGGTTCTACAACCTGGTGCTTTTGCCTCGTGTGAGAGACGACATTGTCGAGTACAAACGCCTTAACTTCCACCTTTACATGTCCTTGAAGAGAGCGCTGTTCAAACCTGCAGCCTGGTTTAAGGGTAAGCTTCCTCTATGCTGAGGGCAGGTGACTGATCTCTTGTCCTGTAGTTGTAGATTTAGATTCAAGTTTATTTATCACATGTACAGTCGGTGAAATGTGACGGTTGCGTTGACAGCCAACGCTCCTGAGGATGTGTGGGGGGGGGGGGCTGCCTGCAGCTGTCTTTACCCATTCCGGCGCCAACGTGGCAAGTCCACAAAGTTTGGCAGAACACAGTGGCAAAGCAACATTGTTTAGAGATACAGAATGATAATAAGCGCTTCCGGCCCAACAAGCCAATTACCCCCATGTGACCAATTAGCCTGTATGTCTTTGGAATGTGGGAGGAAACCAGAGCACCTGGAGGAAATGTACAAACTCCTTACGGACAGCAGCAGGAACTGAGCCCTGGTTGCTGGTGTTGTAATGTTTTCTACACTAACCACCACGCTACCGTGACATTCCAGAATGCCAGCGCCCATCGCGGAGATCAAACCCACGACCCTGGCATTAAGGCTCCTGTGCTTTACCGACTGAGTTAGCCAGCCTTTGGTAATCAAAAAAAAAAGAGCTCTGAAACCTTTTCCAAGTTATTCCACACCATCATAGAAATTCTCAGCGTGTAATGAGGCCCTTTGGGGATTAGTGTGGAAACAGGTCATTCGGCTCAACTTTTCCATGCTAACCAAGATTCCTATCTAAATTTATCTCATTCGCCGGTGTTTGGACCACATCCACCTAACTGAGGGGTTCCCACCTTGGCCATGGGCCACTTGCTTAATGGTACAGGTCTATGGTGTTGGCACGTGGCCAAGTGGTTAAGGTGTCGGTCTAGTGATCTGAAGGTCGTTAGTTCGAGCCTCAGCTGTTGTGTCCTTGAGCCAGGCACTTAACCACACATTGGGAACCTCTTCTCTAATCCTTTCCCATCCATGTACCTGTCCAAATACCTTCTGAATGTTGTTAGTGTCCTTGCCTCAACCATTTCCTCTGGATCATGTACTGACCGGACTGCCCGCGGGGGTGGTAAAAGTAGCCTCTCGGGTGTCTATTCAGTCTCTACCCTCTTGGCCTCAACCTGCGCCCTTGTTGGATCCCGATGCTTTTGCAATCTAAAGGTTCTTAGGAAGTTAAGAATGAGGCATCAGACTTCTTGCTTACAATTGTTTTATTAAGTGTTACAAGAACAAAGGAAACGAGGGGAGATGGGTGGTGAGAGAGAATGGGAAAGCGTGGGGGGGGGGGAAGCAGAGAAAGAGAGCCTAAGGGAAAAGAGATAAGAGAACAAAGGTGGTCTGATCTTACACCAGACCACTGTAACCACTGGAAAACGCTTTAAACAATTACTGGTGATGACAAAAATAAAATCAATTGCCATCATCATTATGTGTTGTGTCATATGATGTGGGTGATCGTGGTCTCATGACCTTGGCAAATTCTTCTACAGAAGCCATTGCCTTCTTCTGGGCAGTGTCTTTACAAGATGGGTGACCCCAGCCATTTTCAATACTCTTTAGAGATTGTCTGCCTGGCGTCAGTGGTTACATAACCAGGACTTGTGATCTGCACCAGCTGCTCATACGACCATCCACCACCTGCTCCCGTGGCTTCATGTGACCCTGATCGGGGGTCTAAGCAGGTGCTACACCTCGCCCAAGGGTGACCTGCAGGCCAGCAGAGGGAAGAAGCGCCTGACACCTCCTTTAGTAGAGACTTATCTCCATCCTGTCACCCAAAAAGACGATGTTAAAACTACAAGAAAAATATTAATTATACAGCCCAATCCAACACTCCCTACTCTAATCATCTGATTGTTCAGTGAGTTTTCTCCAGGTGCTCCGGTTTCCTCCTACAATGCGAAGATGTAGGTTAATTGGTCATTGTAAATTGTCCCGTGAGTTGGCTGGGTTAAATCGGGGGTTGCTGGTTGGCAGGGCTCAAAGGGCCTTCTACGTCCTGTATCTCAATAAATAAAAGAATTTCCAAAAAGCACAGGGAAAAAAACATGACACAGTAACCCTACCGAACAGGGAATCATTTGGAGGAGACACACGGGGAGAACGTGCAAACTCCTTACAGGCAGTGGCAGGATTTAAACCCGGGTCGCCTGTACTGTGAAGTGTTGTACTGACCACTATGCTACCGTGCTGTCTCAGTTAGGATCTCATTTGGCACTGTGAGCTTGGCCATTCCTTGCAAGCACAGCAATCCATTTCAATATCGTTCATATATTAATATCTGTGTCGATACCAACCCCAAAATGGGCATCTCAGTAGTGTAGTGGTCAGCACCAGCGATCGGGGTTCAATTCCCACTGCTGTCAGAAGTTTGTACATGCTTCGCATTACCGCGTGCGCTTCCACCGCGTGCTTCGGTTTCCTCCCGCATTCCAAAGATGCCCGATTAGGGTTAATGAGCTATGTTGGCACTGGAAGTGTAGCGACACTTGCAGACTGCTGCCAGCACATCTTTGAAATGGATGTCAAAGTGGATGGTCAGAGACACAAGCGATGCATTTTACTGTGTGTTTTAATATTATGTGCAACCTAAAGCTAATCTTTATCTTTAAATATTCCCACACTCTCCCCGGAGCCCCTAGTTGCTTGTGTGCCCAGAAATCGCTCCTCTTCAATGGTGGATTTACAAGCTAATGTTCAAAATACACATGTATTGCCATATACAACCCTGAGATTAATTTTCTTGAGAACATATCCATAATATAGTAATAACCATAATAGAATCAATGAAAGATCATACTAACTTGGGTGTTTTACTACTGTGCAAGATGCAAACTGCAAATACAAAAAGAAAGAAATAATAGATAATAAATATTGAGAACATGAGATGAAGAGTCATTGAAAGTGAATCCATTGGTTGTGGAATCAGTCGGTGATGGGGCAAGTGAAGTTATCCCCTCAGGTCAACAGCCTGATGGTTGAGGGGTAATAACTATTCCTGAACCTGGTGATGCAAGTCCTGAGGCTCCTGTACCACCTTCCTAATGGTAGCAGCGAGAAGAAAGTGCATCCTGCATGGCGGGGGTCCGTGATGATGGATGCTGCTTTCTTGCGACAGAGTTTCATGTAGATGTGCTCAATGGTGGGGGGGTGGGGGGTACTTTACCATGATGGACCACTACTTTTTGTAAGCTAAGTCACCGGACTGTGTTAAATGGATCCGAACTCTGCTTCGCGGCAGTACGCTAAATAAAAATGTAATATTGAGAATGTTCTTCCCCACGTGTATTGAGAGGCTTCTTTGTAAATGTAATGCTTTATTCTGCACTGATTCAGATTTAATTATTACATGTATATCAAAAATGTACAGTGAAACGTGTAATTTGTGTTAACAACCAACACACACCAAAGATGTGCTGCTGGGGGCAGCCTGCAAATGTCGCCATGCGTTGTGACGCCAATATCGCTTGCCCACCACAGTCAACAGTCCTTCCTCCCCTTGTACAGCTTCGATACACTAATGATCTGTGTGGATGGCATGTAAAACAAAGTTTTTCACAGTACCAACAACGAACTTGGAACTGGATTTCGGTTGTGTATGGTGACATATGGTTACTTTGGTAATAAGTTTACTTTGAACTTCCATAAAATGATTTTAGGAAGCTGAGTTGCACTCCCTGTGTCCGTTGTGGGTGGGTCAATGGTTAATTCTGTCCTGTAATTTCTGAATTTAATTGTGCAAGTAACAACGGCATTCAATTCCAACAAATATTAATTTTCCCTTCTCTCTCCAAAGGTATTCTACTTCCTCTGTGTGAATCTGGTACATGCACATTAAGAGAAGCTATCATTATTGGCAGTATTCTGACCAAGTGCTCTATCCCAGTCCTTCATACCAGGTAACGGCTGTTTGTTCTGGGGTACAGGGCGGGCAGTGGAAGGGGAGCATGTCTCCAGGGCAGGAGTTCCCAAACTAGGGTCCATAGACCCCTTGCTTAATTGCATTGGTCCATGGCATAACAAAAATGTTGGGAACCCCTGCTGTAGGGTGGGAGAACCTTGGTGATGTTTGCCTACCCTAAGGCCGTTAGCTGATGTCTCCCACTGCTGCATTCTGTTGTACTTGTGTCGTGGCACCCTGTTCGAAAAGGAGCTCGCTGCTGCCACCTTGAGGAGAATGAGAAATAAGCCAGAATTGACTCTTGTATGTGTGTACTTTTGTTCTACCCTTTAAATGCCTTCTTTGTCATCATCTTGGTTTCAGAAATAGCTGTTTTATATTTAGGGCGCTATACAAATCTGAGTAGTTACTCTGACAGTGAGTGTAGAACGTGGAATTGGAACAGGCCATTCAGCCCACAATGTTGCAGTGATCTTGATTCCTGTTTATATTAAATGTCCTTCAGTGTATCATCAGTATCCGTCCATTCCGTTCATATTCATGTGTCTCAGCCTCCAGACTCTGCCTGCTTTCTCTGCTATCTCTGGTAACTCAATCCAGGCACCTACTGCTCTGTCCGGTTTAAAAAAAAATCCCTGTCACTTCAGCTTTAAACCACCCCCCCACCACCCTTATAACCTTAAAAGCGTGTCCTCTGATGTTTGACATTTCCATCCTTTGGAAAAGATTCTGACCATTTACCCGATACAGTGGATCCAGTTAATTTTGGCCCAATTAGGCAGCTTCTTGTTAGCTATAGTTAAAAGGGTATAAAAAAAAATGGGTAACAAATTATGTATTTAATTGAAATACAGAACAAGTTGGAACACTACCAATAGTACTACAGTACTATAACACTGTACTAGTTCCTAACAGTTATTGACGGAGGAATTCACCCAGTGTACACAATGAACAAAATCAGTGTGGACACCTAGTGCAGGTAATGGACTGCCCTCCTACAATGTTAGCAACAGTTGCATTCTCCAAATCTTCATTTTCATTGTCTCATTCAAGATGATTGTTGATACCTTCAACTTCTTTGTAGTTCCTAACTTATTGAAATAGTGAAATGGTTTAATTTTCATGCCCTACCATTTCTGGCATCTCCAAGCCTGGATGCTTGAAAGCGTAGAGAGGAAAACAGTTCGGAATTGTCTTACTGCTTATTTCTCGCCAACTTTCAGTGACAAAAATCACTGCTTTTTGAACAGAAGCATGTGCGACTGATGCTATTTAAAAACTGCACAAAGCACAGTATAGGTTTAACGGCAACTCAAGTGCATGTCATTGACGTTAGTTGGAACCTATTCGGCAACAATCTGCCCCAGTTAAGTGTCATAGTGTCCCAACTAAACAGAGAGAATCCTGGCAATTTTCTCAATTAGTGTTTGTTCTTTAAGATTAACTGATGGCCCTATTAACTGGTATCCATTGCATATGCTTCTCATAATCTTAAAAATCTAAATCGGGTCTTCCACTCAAAGTTACAGGAATGGCAAATGTGAAAAGGACTGATAGGTGGCGCTAACAGCACTTGGATAGGTACAAGGAGGGGTAGGGCTTATTGGGATATGGGTTGAACAGGGGAAATTGGGACTAATTGGGTTGGCACCATGGTCAGCATGGGCTTGTGGGGCTGAAGGGCCTGTTATGCTCCATGATTTTGATTGAGTCCATGCCAGGGGCCAGATCATATCTGGCTGGGAACGTTATAATGTTCAGTTCCAAAAGGGCTCATTGCTGCCACCTCGAGGTGAATGAGGATTGAGCAAGGTTGCCACTGAGGACAACACACAAAATGCTGGAGGATCTCTGCGAGTCGGGTGGTGTCGGGGGCGGGGGAGAGGGAATAAACTGTTGACATTTCAGGACAAGACCCTTCATCATGATGCAACAAGATTCCTCCAGCATTTTGTGTGTGTGTGTGTGTGTGTGTTGCTCAAGATTTCCAGCATCTGTAGCATCTTTTGTGTCTCCAGTTGCCGCTGTGAGCAAAGTCCAGGGATATGGGCGAAAACCATGAGTGAGGCATTAGATTGATCTTGGGGTGAATTAAAGAAGATCATGGGTAGAAGGATCTGTAATGTACTGTTCTGCGTTTGTTCTTAGGTTTACGCTTGGGTCTTTAGAAATCATCCAAGAGAAACAACTAAATAAAGCTAAAAAGGCAATAATATATGCATAATACTAAAAATGTATGATGCATAATGTGTACATATGCATAACACTAAAAATACAATGTTTAGTCTGATGGACAATCGTATTAATTTCAGTCATTGATATGATCTCATCAGAGTCACTTTATTAGCAGTATATGAACTATACCAGAATTGATTGTGGTTCAGCGCCAAGCATAAAACAAGACAATTCCATAACAGACAACAGAACAGCAGCCAATAATTCACAAGGCAATAGGGCAAGCAGCTATAAGCAATCAACAATTAGCAGAACAGTCAGATTCTCAAATGTCAATAATCAAACTTAAATATATGTGAACATATGAACAGACTCAGTTGTCAAAAGAACAAAGAGCAGGAAAGGCCACGTAACGGATGTTGTGCAGGGACAGTGAGGGAATTATACCTGAGTGAGTTTTGATGAGAAGCTGTATCGTTACAGGAAAGAAGCTTTGGAGATGATTTGTAGTCCTGCTGGTGATGGACCGGTAGCGGCTCCCTGATGGTAATTTGGTGAATAGGTGACTGCTCGGGAGGGTGGAGTCAGCAGTAATCTTTCCAGCTCTTTTCTTCACTGTGGCAATGAACGGGTCTTTTAATGTTGGTAGCTGACAGCCAATGATCTTCTCCACTAAGTGAACTACTCACTGCAACCTGGACACGGAGAGAGAGGAGGTGGCAGGAAACTAGACAGTGATAGAGGTGGTCTTAATGCTCTCAGTAATGCGGGCATATACATTTTCTGATTCGTTGTTCAGATGTTTATTGACCTTCATCATCTTTCTTGCCCTGACAGTGCTGCGATGCTGAAGATCGCGGAGATGGAATACAACGGAGCGAACAGCATCTTCCTGCGATTGATGATTGACAAGAAGTACGCCCTTCCTTTCCGGGTGATTGACGCGCTGGTTTTCCACTTCCTGCGGTTCCAGACGGATAAGAGGACCCTGCCCGTGCTGTGGCACCAGTGTCTGCTCACCTTTGCCCAGCGCTACAAGGAGGACTTGTCCTCTGAGCAGAAGGACTCCTTAGTGGAGCTGCTGAGGATTCACCATCATCCAAGCATCTCTCCGGAGATCCGCCGTGAACTGGTCAACTCCAAGTCGAGGGACGTGGAAGTGGGAATGGCCTTGGACTGATTTGTTTTCACTTCCTGCTGGCTTTGTTTTCTTGGCTGAATAAACATCTGGATTTGAAGTGATTTTAATCTCGCCAACTAGCCTGGATTTCTACTTGATGTGGAGATACTTTTTGTCTTGTTATTAATTAACAAGTTTTTATATTGACTTAATCCTCGTGAAACTCAAGAACCAACTTTATTCACCATATACGTTAACATATTAATTGAATTCTGCTTACTTGGGAGACATTGGGATTAGTACATTTTGGCCCAATTAAGCGGCCACCCCAAATAGCCAAAGGTTCATGGAAATAGTTAAGGTATAAAAAGAAAGACAAACAACCGTTTAACTGAGCAACATATTATGACTCTCACCTGGAGGTTCGCTGTGTGAACAATGACTTGTATTTCCCAGTTACAGATTCTGTGTGGCTCCAGTTTAGTCAGGCGCAATGTGTCACATCATCACAGAGTACGTCAAGGGTAGACCAAGTTTAAAAATACTTTAAAGGTCAAAGTAAATTTATTATCTAAGTACATATATGTCACCATATATAACCCTGAGATGTGTTTTCTTGTGGGCTTACTCAGTAAATGTACAGAATAATAACCATAACAGACCATCCAACTTGGGCATTCAACCAGAGTGCAGAAGACAACAAACTGTGCAAATACAAAAAGAAAGTAAGAATAATAATAAATAAACAAGCAATAAATTTCAAGAATATGAGATGAAGAGTCTTTAAAAGTGAGTCTGTTAGTTGTGAGAACATTTTAATGATGGGGCAAGTGAAGTTATCCCCTTTCGCTCAAGAGCTTGATGGCTGAGGTGTGGTAACTGCTCTGGAACCTGGGTGCTGAGTGATCCTGATGATGAATGCTGATTCCCTGCGGCAGCATTTCATGTAGATGTGCTCAATGGTGCAGAGGGCTTTATCCACTTTTTTTTTGTAGGGTTTTCCATTCAAGGGCATTGGTGTTTCCATACCAGGCTGTGATGCAGCCAGTCAATATACTCTCCAATGCAGAATGAAGTGTCGCAGCTACACAGAAAGTGAAGTGCAGGTAAACAATAAAGTGCAAAATTATGAACACGAGATTCTGCAGATGCTGGAAACTAGGGTAACGCGTACAAAACACTGGAGGAACTCAGCAGGTCAGGCGGCATCTAGGGAGAGGAATAAACAGGCGACGTTTTGGGCCGCGACGCTCCATCGGAAATTCCTGCGATGTTTTGTGTGTGTTACAGTTCAAGTTCATAACGAAGTAGAGTGAGGTCGAGTCCACCCTTTCATACAAAAGGTCTGTATGAACAGGATAAAAAAATGTTCAGCTGATAAAATAGCAGAGGAGGTTCTTTAGCAGAACATCTTGATTTCAATACTCATTATTTATTGGAGATACAGCACAGAGTAGACTCTTTGAGCTTTACCACCCAGCAAACCTGATTTAACCCTGGCCTAATTACGGGACAACTTGCATTGAACGATTAGCCTAATAACCAGTCAGTCCTAAGCCGGGGCACCCAGAGGAAACCCACGTGGTCACAGGGAGAAAGTACAAACTCCTTGCAGACAGTGGTGGGAACACAGTTGAAGACAATATAAGGAGATTGGGTCAGGCAGGAATCGGAATCAGGTTTAAAGCCCGTGAATCACACTAAGTATATACAGTTATGTTAAAATAGATAAATATTACAAAAAGAGCAGGGAAAAAAAGGTGAGCTAGTGTCCACGGATTCAATGTTGTATCGTTGAGTGTGTGTCTTCAGGTTCCTGTACCTCCTCCATGAGGAGAGGGCGTGTGCCGGGTGACGGGTGCTGAATGATGGATGCCGCCTTTTTGAGGCATCACTCCTTGACGATGTCCCAGATCCTGGGGAGGCTGGTGCCCATGATGGAGCTGACTGAGTTTACTACAGCTTCTTTCATCCTGTGCAGTGTCTCTCTCCCCCACCATACCAGATGGTGATGCAGCCAGTCAGAATGTTCTCCAGGGTACTGTACATCTGCAGAAACTCGTGAGTATCAAATCTCAACCTCCTAATGAAATATCCGGAGGTTGCAAAATGTTTGTCATGGAACTTGTGCAGATATTAAATTAAAATTCCCCTGAGCGCGTTTATATTTTGCATTTCTTCAGCATCACAAGTTATATTCATCTTGGCTGACTTGGTTAGTCTTTCCCTTCAATATTTTCCATTGAGCACTGAGTGAATGACGTTCGTGCGTAGTTATAAAGCAGAACAGCAGATGGCATCTTTACCCTGCTTTAATAACGTCAGGTTCCGGGGCAAGACACTGCTTGAAGTTAGAAATTATGATTATGGAAAAGTTTGGGTCGGTGATAGCGCTTATATGTGTTAACAAAGGCGTTCAATAACTTTTCTTACAAAATCTTCAATGCATACAATAGCTCGCGATGTAACTTTGAACTAAGTATCATTTCTAGCTTGCAACAATGAATAAAAATGAACATAATTATCTCTATTTCATCAAGAAAAGGGGATCACCAGATAAGGGGCTGAGGAGTTGCACACGACGCTGAAGTCTTCGCTGCAAAACACGGTGAACACAAATTTTCCAGTATAATCTTAAGCAACGCCGCAGCGCAATGGTTGAGTTGCAAGGGGGCCGGTATACAAATATTAAGGCATCGTTCTCTAATCGTGCAAACCCGTTGAGAGTGTGATTGACACTCGCTTTGCAAACTTCGCCTGCTACTGCGCAGGTGCGAGCGCTGTTGCCGGGCAGATTTGTGTCCTGACGGTGACCCAGCCGGGTCGGCGCACGCGCACTAGCTCCCGAGTGTCGCCGCGCGGCTCCCCTCCCCGTCCTGGGACGCCACGCCGGCCGGGGTGCCGGGCTGGGATGGTGGGTGCTCCTCGTCTCCTCGTCACCCTCCGCTCTATTCCCCCCCCCACACACACACACCTCCCAACACAAATGCAGCAAGCTTTTATCGTAGCTGTCAATAAAATTAACTTGCATTAAATTAATCAGAATTGGGTTTAATATCACTGGCGTATACCATGAAATGTTTTGCGGGAGCAGTACATTCGAATACATGATATTAAACTATGAGTTACAAATTATATATATATATGGCAGTTCAATAAAAGTAGTCTTCATGGATTTATTGTCCATTCAGAAATCTGATGGTAGCTGTTCCTAAAATAGGTAAGTGTGTGCCTTCCGGCTTCTGTATCTCCTCCCCAGTGGTAGCAATGAGAAGAGGGCATGTCCTGGGTGACAGATGCTGCCTTTTTGAGGCATCACCTTTCGAAAATGCCCTTGTTGCTGGGGGGAAGCTGGAGCCTGTGACCCAGCCGGCTGAGTTTGCAACTTTCTGCAATGTCTTCCGATCCCGTGCGGTGCCCCCCTCCCCGCCCCCCGCACCAGACGGTGATGCAACCAGTCAGAATGCTCTCCACAGTACATCTGTAAGAAACTTGTGAGAGTCTTTGGTGACATGCCAAATCTCCTCAAACTCCTAATGAACTTTAGCCGCAGTTGTGCCTTCTTTATAGCTGCATCAATATGTTGGGCCCAGGATAGATCTTCAGAGATGTCGACACCCAGGAACTTGAAACTGCTCACCCTTTGCACTACTGATCTCTCAGCACTCACTTATTACTCAATAAGCAGTGCACTCGAATGGGCACGAGGTGCAAAACAGAAGACAGGAAATCCAAACCGAAAACTGGGGATAAACTGTTATCCAGAGAGGTTAGAGTTAACAGGTCCAGCCACTCGGACTCCTCAGCCCACGAAGCATGGGGCATGAGGCTTGCCGATTTTTGCAGGTGTTCCAAAAGAAGTGTCCGATCTGGATGCATCAACATTTGGCAAAGCAGCTGCTCTTGCCCCTGACGGCAAGAATTCACTTTACTGCCTGGTTTGGAAGGCGCCGTTGAGCAGGATGGGAAAAGCCCGCAGAGGGCCGTAGGCTCAGCCAGCGTCATCACAGGTACGGCTAACCCCAACATCAGGGACACACATGACCAACAGCACGAACCATCTTCTCATTACTAGGGAGGAGCTACCGGAGTATAAAGCCACACACTCAACATTTTAGGAACTGCTTCTTCCCCTCTGCCATCAGATTTCTGAATGGTCCATGAACCTATTTACTTCAGATTTCCACAAGACCCTAAGATTTAGGAGCAGAATTAAGCCCTCTGGCCCATCGAGTCTACTCTGCCAGTTCGTCATGGCTGATCCAATTTTCCTCTCAGCTCCAATCTCCTGCCTTCTCCCTGTATCTGTTCATGCTCTGGCCAATTTCCATTATCAGCATCTTATGCCATTACGAGCTATCTGCTCTCCAGCCGCTGATCGCCGGCATCTGCATAACTCGCCTCCCTGATACGATTATCAGTGTTCAACACTGGGTCCATCAGGGTGGGGTTTATCTCAGTAAGCTCACAGAGAGACACAGCCCAGAACTTAATAAGGCAAAATAATATTCCTGATAAAATGCAAAGAATTGAAAATAATATAATACAAGAAATTACAAAGGCACTATATGGTGTAGGATTCTTTGATAAGAAGTGATATCACCTACAATAAAGTGCCATACATAGCCGGAGCCTCTGTTAGCTAACAGTCATTCATGGCTTTTAACTCTTAATGCTAATGATAACTTCAATTCTTCTGTAATTAGTTCAAAGTTCAAAGTAAATTTATCATCAAAGTACACACGTGTATGTCACCATCTACTATCCTGAGATTCGTGTTCTTGCAGGCGTTCACTGCAGAACAAAAAAAAAATCATAGAATCAATGAAAAACTACTCACAAAGACTGACAGGCAACCTGTGTGAAAAAAGACAAACTATGCAAATACAAAAAAAAACTAATGATAATAACTGGCCAGATATAATATTACAGGAGAAACAAACAAGAACTTAACAGATATAGCCATTCCAAACACACATAACATACAGAATCAGTAAGTGGGAAACACCATAAATATGCTGAATTAAAAGAGGAAATTGAAAGACTATGGAACATGAACGGGGTATACATTGTCCCGATTGTAATATCTACAGCTGGTGTCATCCCAAAGGTACTACACAATAGCATTAAACGATTAGGGCTACTCAGCAATAGCTATGTAAGTCTCCAGAAAGCCATGATACTCAACACCACTAGAATAGTCCAAAAGTTCCTAGCAATTGAGAAATGAGTGTGCTTGGCTATGCCCGTGCCTCAGATTTTACCAGCTTGAGCTGAGAAAAATAAATGTACAATAATAATAAATAAATAACACTGAGAACAGGCGTGCAGAATCCTTGATAGCGAGTCCATAGGTTGTGTTCAGTGATCAGTTCGGTGCTGATGTGAGTGAGGTTATCCACGCCGGTTCAGGAGCCTGACGGTTGAAGGGTAATAACTATTTCTGAACCTAGTGCTGCAGGACCTAAGGGTCCTGTACCTCCCGCCCGATGGAGCACTGACAAGAGAGCGTGGACTGAAGGGTGGGGGTATTTGATGATGGTTGCTGCTTTTGGTGGCAGTGCTCCATATAGATGTGCTCAACGGCGGGGAGTGTTTTTCCATTGATGGACTGGGCTATATCCACTACCTTTTGCAGGCTTTTCTGTTCGTGGGCATTGGCGTTCCCATACCAGGCTGTGATGCAGCAGTCTGGATAATCTCTAGTCAAGTCACTTTTTATTGTCATTTCAACCATAACTGCTGGTACAGAACATAGTAAAAATGAGACAATGTTTTCCAGGACCATGGTGCTATAGGAAACAATACAAAAACTATACTGAACTACGTAAGAAAAAACACAAAGACTACACTTGACTACAGACCTATCCAGGACTGCACAAAGTGCACAAAACAGTGCAGGCACTACAATAAATAATAATAAATAATGAACAAGACAGTAGGCACAGTAGAGGCCAGTAGGTTGGTGTCAAGCCGGGCTCTGGGTATTGTGGAGTCTGATGGCTTGGGGGAAGAAACTGTTACATAGTCTGGTCGTGAGAGCCCGAATGCTTTGGTGCCTTTTTCCAGATGGCAGGAGGGAGAAGAGTTTATATGAGGGGTGCGTGGGGTCTTTCATAATGCTGTTTGCTTTGCGGATGCAGTGTGTGGTGTAAATGTCTGTGATGGCGGGAAGAGAGACCCCGATGATCTCAGCTGACCTCACTATCCGCTGCAGGGTCTTGCGATCCGAGACGGTGCAATTTCCGAACCAAGCTGTGATGCAGCTGCTCAGGATGCTCTCAATACAACCTCTGTAGAATGTGGTGAGGGTGGGGGGTGGGAGATGGACTTTTCTCAGCCTTCGCAGAAAGTAGAGACGCTGCTGGGCTTTCTTTGCTATGGAGCTGGTGTTGAGGGACCAGGTGAGATTCTCTGCCAGGTGAACACCAAGAAATTTGGTGCTCTTAGCGATCTCTACGGAGGAGTCGTCGATGTTCAGCGGAGAGTGGTCGCTCCGTGTCCTCCTGACGTCAACAACCATCTCTTTTGTTTTGTTCACATTCAGAGACAGGTTGTTGGCTCTGCACCAGTCCATTAGCCGCTGCACGTCCTCTCTGTATGCTGACTCATCATTCTTACTGACGAGACCCACCACGGTCGTGTATAGAAGTTTGTCAAAATTTTAGATGACACGGCAAATCTGTCCACAATACTAAGAAAGTACAGGCACTGCGGTGACTTCCTTGTAATGGCACTTACGTGCTAGCTCCTCTAATAATGCCGAGGAACCTAAATTTACTGACCTTCACCTCTGATCCTGAAATGAGGTCAAATTCTCACTCCAGACACAACTCACCTCGGTGATCACGTCTAGTTAATGGCTTCTGTTTATACAGGTTACAAGGTGGTACAGCAGCGTAGCGTAGCGGTCAGCGTGACGATATACAGCGCCGGTGATTGGTGTTCGATTTCGACTGCCATCTGTAAGGAGCTTGTACGTTCTCCGTGCAACCGCGTGGGTTTCCTCTGGGTGCTCTGGTTTCTTCCCACATTCCAGAGATGTACAGGTTATGGTTAATAAACTGTGGGCATATCTATTTATTTCATTAAAAGTAAAGGCATCCGTTAGTCTTGCGAGACCGTGGATCTGCGCCTGGAAAGTCTTCACTCTCCAGGGCGCAGGCCTGGGCAAGGTTGTATGGAAGACCAGGAGTTGCCCATGCTGCAGGTCTCCCCTCTCCACGCCACCGATGTTGTCCAAGGGACGGGCACTAGGACCCATACGGCTTGGCACCAGTGCCGTCGCAGAGCAATGTGTGATTAAGTGCCTTGCTCAAGGACACAACACGTTGCCTCGGCTGGGGCTCAAACTCACGACCTTCAGGTCGCTAGTCCAATGCCTTAACCACTTGGCCACGTGCCCACACATTTATTTCATTATTGATTCGTTTTTTGAGATACAGTGCGGAATAGACCTTTCCGGACCTTCAAGCCGTGCTGGTCCGCAACCCCTCGATTTAACGCTAGACTAATCACGGGGCAGTTTACAATGACCAATTAACTTAGCAACTGGCATGTCTTTGGACTGCGGGGGGAAACCGGAGCAAACCCACGCGGTCACGGGAAGAACGTACAATCTCTGCACAGGCAGCAGTGGGAAGTGAACCCAGATCACCCGTACTATAAAGCGGCACAGCGCTACCACGAGACTGATATATTGGCGTCGGAAGCATGGTGACACTTGGAGGCCTCACCCCGCCCCCCCCCCAGCGCATCGGACTGTGTTGGTTATTGACACCAATGCCTCATTTCACTGTATGTTTCAATGTATACGTGACAAATAAATCTAATCTTTAATCTTCGCAGGTTGATCTGCAGCTTCCCGGCAAGCTGACCCAATCACCACTCCTTCATGAGAATCAGATTATCTGTCACTGGCATATGTCATGAAACTTGTTGTTATGTGGCAGTACATTGCAATGCAATTACTGTAAATTACAGTAACTTTATATATATATATATTTAAAAGTTAAATTAAATAGTACAAAGAGGGGGAAAATGTAGTGAGGCTGTGCTCATGGGTTCCATGTCCCTTCAGAAATCGATGGCAGAGGGGAAGAAGCTCTTCCTGAATTGTTCAGTGTGTTCTTTGGGCTTCTGGACCTCCTGGACGGTAACTATGAACAGAGGGTCATCAGCAGTCCTGATGAAGGTTTTCGACCCGAAACGTTGACTGTTTACTCCTTTCCATCGACGCTGCCTGGACCTGCTGAGCTCCTCTGGCATTTTGTATGCGTTGCTTTGGGTGTCCAGCGTCTGCAGACCTCCGTGCGTTTGTGAAGCCGCTGGAGGAACGCTGCGTGTCGAGCAGCATCTGGAGGAGGAGGGGTGGTCAATGCTTTGGATTGTTAGGAATAATTCTGCAGTTACGACATTATGGATAACAAAAATGAGAACCAGTCTTCAGGAAATGAAACTTGTAACAATTTAATTTCCAACTGATACTTCGTGGTTATTGAAACCAATCAATTCTGATCTTGTCCCATTGAAACTACATAGAGGAAGACAGTAGATGCTACTGGCACATTGTTCAATGTGTATCCTGACTACAGCACTAAGTGACAGTTCAGGACACACCTGTTTTGTCTGTTGGCGTTCTGCTTCGTTGTGTATTCACCAACAAAAGGAGTATATATTTCTGGTGAATACTCATTCACCAGTATTGAACAGTCAAGTGGTCTCTGCTAGTTGGGATATATGACTGTTGTAAATGTAAAGGCTGATTTATACTTGTGCGTACGGGCTACACCGTAGGCCTGATTTATACTCTTGCGTAGCTCTACGCCGTAGCGAGCTTGCGTGGTTGTGTCTGCGTCGCTCTGCAATTCACCGCCAAAACGCTAGTCGGCAGTGGGGTTTCTATGCCACTGTGTTGAGTTTCTTCGTGAGAGACAGGGATGAGGAAATGCATTTCAAATATTTTCCAATGTCGGCAGGTAGATTTGATGATTTGGTTCATCGTCTCCAACCGTTTATTTCGCATCAGTGTACAGACATGGCGAAGAAAAGCAACCGGAAATGCGTAGGAGGAAATGCGATGCTACCGAGCGGACCAATCATAGTTATTGCAGTCTGCGTCGCCGCGATGCGTGAGTTACATTTAGTCATAGTCATACTTTATTGATCCCGGGGGAAATTGGTTTTTGCTACAGTTGCACCATAAATAATTAAATAGTAATAAAACCATAAATAGTTAAATACTAATATGTAAATTATGCCAGGAAGTAAGTCCAGGACCAGCCTATTGGCTCAGGGTGTCTGACCCTCCAAGGGCGGAGTTGTAAAGTTTGATGGCCACGGGCAGGAATGACTTCCTATGACGCTCTGTGCTGCATCTCGGTGGAATGAGTCTCTGGCTGAATGTACTCCTGTGCCCACCCAGTACATTATGTAGCGGATGGGAGACATTGTCCAAGATGGCATGCAACTTAGACAGCATCCTCTTTTCAGACACCACCGTCAGAGAGTCCAGTTCCATCCCCACAACATCACTGGCCTTACGAATGAGTTTGTTGATTCTGTTGGTGTCTGCTGCCCCAGGGGAGGTGCACGTTACCCTATGGTGTAGGGTACGCGGTACCTACAGCGTACATTTGACGCACAAGTATAAATCTGCCTTTATTCTGTAAATTTACCTGACTATAATTCAAATGGTTGAAGTTGAGTAGGTAATAAGACCTTAAGACAACACCCACAATGTGCTGGAGGAACTCAGCAGGTCAGGCAGCAAGTATGGATGAGAATAAACAGCCGAGGAAGGGTCTCGTCCCAAAACGTCGACTGTTTATCCCACCCACAGACACAAGGCAGAGGGGCAGAAACAGGCTACTTGGCCCATCAAGTCTGCTCCGCTGTTCAGTCATGGCTGACATAATGTCCCTCGGAACCCTCGGAAGGGTAGGTTGAGAGATGAGAAGTTCGTGTTTTGGGTATAAGAGATCCATTCAAATGGGAGTGTATTATTGGTGGGATTGCTCTATGAGCTAGCAGGGGCTCAATGGGCCTAAAGCTCTCCAACATTGTGGGACAAGTATCAAGGTGGAGGAGCAAAGATTATGGCTGAATGCAGTGCCAAGGAGTTTTACTCTCTTCAATAGAGGCTTGCTTTGATTATAGTGAGCATTTAACAGATGATCTGAAAGCCCATAATTACCAGTGCCTTGTGTCACTCAGACTATGGTTCCTAGCTGTCCATTCTGCCATTGGCATTTACAGCAGCTGTGAAGGTCCTCCATGTCTGGCAGTGCTCAGGTTTTCCTCTATCATGCCAGCAGCTTCCTTCGTTTTCACTGCTGTCAGCCACGCAGCTCCCGGGTGGAACCTCAGGAATACCGTCGCACTCAGACGTAGGAGGTTTTTGCTCACTCACTGCCCATTGTGTCACTGCCGTTTAGCGCAGCAGTGAAAGTCTTCCATCACTGTCCATACCGTTGCACACAGATATAAATTCTTCATTGCTGCCTCCGTAACAATTTTGTTTGACCAGTCAGGGTTGAGCTGAACCCCAGAACCTGGAGGACCAGTGGACCACTCTCAGTCTGGCCTCTACCCTTTGACCTGTCCGGCATGAGTGACCCTACCAACACCCAAAGCATAAAGCCCTGACTCCAGCCAGCATAGCCCTCTCAGTCATTGAGGCACACAAGCCTACAAACGGCGACAAGGTTGTGGTCTTCCTGGAGGTCGGGCTATGGTTGCTAGGCTATTTTTCATTACTTGCAGTAGGGTTTTATTGATTTTCGTCCTTTTAATCTGCAGGGTGCTGGTGAAAGAGCTTGAAGCTCGTGAGGCCGAGATAAACAATGAACAATGATGGCATGAACATCGACTTCTCTAACTTCCGCTAATGCCCCACCTCCCCCTCGTACCCCATCCGTTATTTATTTTTATACACACATTCTTTCTCTCTCTCTCCTTCTCCCTCTGACTATACCCCTTGCCCATCCTCTGGGTTCCTCCCCCCCCCACCCGTCTTTCTCCCTGGGCCTCCTGTCCCATGATCCTCTCATATCCCTTTTGCCAATCACCTGTCCAGCTCTTGGCTCCATCCCTCCCCCTCCTGTCTTCTCCTATCATTTTAGATCTCCCCCTCCCCCTTCCAAATCTCTTACTAGCTCTTCCTTCCGTTAGTCCTGACGAAGGGTCTCGGCCCGAAACATCGACTGTACCTCTTCCTACAGATGCTGCCCGGCCTGCTGCGCTCACCAGCAACTTTGATGAGTGTTGCTTGAATTTCCAGCATCTGCAGAATTCCTGTTGTAAACAATGAAGGTGCCCGCTAGTTTTCTTTAAATTGCGATTCCCTCACCTTATTGAAATAAAGCACCTTCAGTTCTGTGGATTATTAAATAAAACCTTATTATATTTTATTTTAATGTCACAACGTTATTACTTTCAGAGATTGGTGGGAACCTAAGATATTCAAGAGACTGAGGGATACATTGTAGGAAGATGGAGCTCAGGTGGGGCGTCACACGCTCTGGCAGGTGTTGCCACACATCCTGCTGCCAACATAGCATGCCGATCTAAATGTTCCTTAAATGTCCCTAATGTTTTTGACTCTACCACCATTTCTGGCAGTGCGTTCCATGCACCGCACTCTGTGTAAAAAAAAACTCTGACATCCGCTCTACACTTTCTTCCAATCAACTTAAAATTCAAATGAAATCAAATCAAATTTAATGATCAGCCATCCACACAGTGGAACAAAACAGTGTTCCCCTGGGGCCAAGGTGCAAAACATACACAAGCACGTTCAACGTAGTGAGCAAAAAAAACTACACACGTAGTCCAAGACACCGAGCGACATATCACCCGAGTTGATGGTACAGATGCCGACAATCCAGCCACAATGATACCATCTTATTAGCCATTTCCACCCTGGGGAAAGGTCACTGGCTGTCCACTGTATCATTTCCTCTTATCATCTTATATATTGTAGCAACATTCAAAGGAGAGCTGGGTAAATATCTGAAAGGGAAGTGGGACTACCTGGAACACACATAAAAGTTGCTGGTGAACGCAGCAGGCCAGGCAGCATCTGTAGGAAGAGGTGCAGTCGACGCTTCGGGCCGAGACCCTTCGTCAGGACTAACTGAAGGAAGAGTGAGTAAGGGATTTGAAAGTTGGAGGGGGAGGGGGAGATCCAAAATGATAGGAGAAGACAGGAGGGGGAGGGATGGAGCCAAGAGCTGGACAGGTGATTGGCAAAAGGGGATACGAGAGGATCATGGGACAGGAGGTCTGGGAAGAAAGACAAGGGAGGGGGGACCCAGAGGATGGGCAAGAGGTATATTCAGAGGGACAGAGGGAGAAAAAGGAGAGTGAGAGAAAGAATGTGTGCATAAAAATAAGTAACAGATGGGGTACGAGGGGGAGGTGGGGCCTTAGCGGAAGTTAGAGAAGTCGATGTTCATGCCATCAGTTTGGAGGCTACCCAGACGGAATATAAGGTGTTGTTCCTCCAACCTGAGTGTGGCTTCATCTTGACAGTAGAGGAGGCCGTGGATAGACATGTCAGAATGGGAATGGGATGTGGAATTAAAATGTGTGGCCACTGGGAGATCCTGCTTTCTCTGGCGGACAGAGCATAGATGTTCAGCAAAGCGGTCTCCCAGTCTGCGTTGGGTCTCGCCAATATATAAAAGGTCACATTGGGAGCACCGGACGCAGTATATCACCCCAGTCGACTCACAGGTGAAGTGATGCCTCACCTGGAAGGACTGTTTGGGGCCCTGAATGGTGGTAAGGAAGGAAGTGTAAGGGCATGTGTAGCACTTGTTCCGCTTACACGGATAAGTGCCAGGAGGGAGATCAGTGGGGAGGGATGGGGGGGACGAATGGACAAGGGAGTTGCGTAGGGAGCGAACCCTGCGGAATGCAGAGAGAGGTGGGGAGGGAAAGATGTGCTTAGTGGTGGGATCCCGTTGGAGGTGGCGGAAGTTACGGAGAATAATATGTTGGAGCCGGAGGCTGGTGGGGTGGTAGGTGAGGACTAGGGGAACCCTATTCCTAGTGGGGTGGCGGGAGGATGGAGTGAGAGCAGATGTATGTGAAATGGGGGAGATGCGTTTAAGAGCAGAGTTGATAGTGGAGGAAGGGAAGCCCCTTTCTTTAAAAAAGGAAGACATCTCCCTCGTCCTAGAATGAAAAGCCTCATCCTGAGAGCAGATGCGGCGGAGACAGAGGAATTGTGAGAAGGGGATGGCGTTTTTGCAAGAGACAGGGTGAGAAGAGGAATAGTCCAGATAGCTGTGAGAGTCAGTAGGCTTATAGTAGACATCAGTGGATGAGCTGTCTCCAGAGACAGAGACAGAAAGATCTAGAAAAGGGAGGGAGGTGTCGGAAATGGACCAGGTAAACTTGAGGGCAGGGTGAAAGTTGGAGACAAAGTTAATAAAGTCAACGAGTTCTGCATGCGTGCAGGAAGCAGCGCCAATGCAGTCATCGATGTAGCGAAGGAAAAGTGGGGGACAGATACCAGAATAGGCACGGAACATAGATTGTTCCACAAAGCCAACAAAAAGGCAGGCATAGCTAGGACCCATACGGGTGCCCATAGCTACACCTTTAGTTTGGAGGAAGTGGGAGGAGCCAAAGGAGAAATTATTGAGAGTAAGGACTAATTCCGCTAGACGGAGCAGAGTGGTGGTAGAGGGGAACTGATTAGGTCTGGGACTACCTGGATTGTATTTGAATGGAATTGCTATATATCCTTTGCTGATGTAGCAATTTTTTGATCCTTGGATCCTGTTCTGAAAAGCCTCCATCATTCTCTTCTCCTTTATCCCAGAATAAGCCCAGAGCAACATTGGCGTAGCAGTTAGTGTGTCAGTTCCTAAGTGTTTGCAGCTGGCTCAAGTTCCCCAACGACCAGGCCTTATTTATTTTAAAAAAGAGGCTTCAGTAAGATGGCAGCCTCTCCAAGTCCAACAAACGGTGATCATAACTACAAACGCTGTGTTCTATACGTACTGCGTTTTGCACCTTGGCCCTGGAGAAACATTGTTTCTTTAGCTGTAAACGTGTATACTTGGATGACAATAAACTTGAACTTGAATTTATACAACAATTTAACAATTTGCCTTTCCTCTTGTTTCACCGGTCTTACCTGGTTAGAATTTGATGCTGATTATTATTCCCAAGCACAATGGACAAAAAAAACTTCTTCAACAGGTACTAAATCATGTCAAAAATAAGAGCCTTAAAAACAACATTGAAATGGTGCATAACATCTCTCTGCCTGAGTGAGACAGGTCTCAACTCTCGAGGCTCTGCACCAATGTTCTCTCTATTCCGCTGCATATTACGGCATGGCTAGCCCTGTATCCCGACTTCCTACTGCTTTGGGTTAATGCAGCGTTGGAGAGGCAAGAGGGACGGGGAGGAAGTGGGGAAGGAACTTCAGCTTGTGTTTGGCACTTCAGTGATATCCTGCTACCCACTAGTTAAAGGTGGGAGGGAGGGGGGCAAATCAACTCCTGAAGTCCCTGTTCGGTGACACCAGCATTTCCAGCTTTTGGGCAAAAAAAAATGTGTACACAGCCCAGAGTTGCAAAGGAAAACTGCAGTGCAGTTTAAAATCTCCATTAGAATAATAGTACTTATTAAACAAATATCAATATAATTTCTGTTCCTTAAGACAAAAGGTGATGTGTAAAAACTAACTGTACAGAAGGTTTAAAATCACAATGTCAATCTAACGAGGATCCAAATCCAGCTGTCCAATAGGAATCCGACTGCAGAGGAATGCATTGAGGATTTCCCTACTCATGCTGAAAACGAGCTGATATTATAGGGCAATGTGTCCTCTCACTGCTTAGAGGCTCATCAGTTTTAATGACCATCAGCTGCCTGTGTAATACAGAGTTTGTAGTCTGTACTTTTCTCTTTAAACAGCTTAATCTAGAGATTCTGCAGACACTGGAAATCCAGCGTAGCACACACAAAATGCTGGAGGAACTCAGCAGGTCAGGCAGGGCTGGGGCTGGGGTCCTGATGGAACCGTTGGAAACTTCCACTCTTCATTCCTCTCCACAGATGCTGCCTGATCCGCTGAGTTCCTCCAGCATTTTGTGTACATTACGGAGCAGATTTGCCAATCAGGCACACAGATCCTGACCATATTCTGGGACGGTTGCTACTTGTAAATCTTTTAAAGTTTTTGTGCCAATACCACAGGTACACAGTGGCCTAGAGTCCAGAGTGATGGGTGGGGGATGGGGGAGTGTGAGTGTGTGTCTGTAGTGGTGGAGGCATCGTTAGCTAGGGGCAGAGAGGGTGGGTGTCTGGAATGTACTGCCAGCGACGGTGGTGGAGGTGGAAACAATAGGGTCATTTAAGAGACTCTTAGATAGGTACATGGAGTTTAGAAAAATAGAGGGCTGTGCGGTAGGGAAATTCTAGGCAGTTTCCACAGTAGGTTACATGGTCGGCAAAACATTGTAGGCCAAAGGGCCTGTAATGTGCTGTAGGTTTCTACGAAGGAGGAAGCCTGGGTCCTCAGGTCCACAATCTTGTCAAGACTGTCAATGGATTGTTAACCCTTCCGCCCTACTTAAGATCACAGAACATTTTCTAATTAACAACCTCTGGAACAGTCAAGTCCCTTGGCTTACCCTTATATGTTTATTTATTTAGTAATTTATCTACAGATACAATGCGGAACAGGCCCTTCTGGGCCCAGCAATCCACCTATTTAACACCAGCCTATTCGCAGGACAATTTACAGTGACCGACTGACCGGTACATTTTTGGACTGTTGGGGGGGGGGCGGGTGGAGGTGAACTGGAGCACCCAGAGGAAACCCCTGCTGTCACTCGGAGGGAACGTACAAACGTCGCTGGGATCGAACTCCGGAAAGCCCTGAGTTGTAATAGCAAACCGTGGCAGCCCTCACTGTGAAGTAGCTCCTCAGACGAAAAGGCAAACACAGTAGTAGTTCATCTTAAAATTCTTTATCATCAGCACCAAAATTGCTCTCTTTATAATCAGCTAACAGGGTTCTTTTGTGGCAGGTTGAGAGGAGATTGAATGGAGTGGCAGATAAGATATTAAAACCCATTGAGCAAAGCTCATCAGAGCTGGTGTGGCGAGATACGACTGCCCAACACGTCCTCCCTTTCCCCCATCTCGCCCAGTGGCCACCACTGCAAACTTAGATTACAATAGGGCCACCTATTCAAATTCAATTAAGCTTCGCACTTCATTTATTGGGATATAGAGTGGAGCAGGCGCTACCAGCCTTTTAAGCCTCGCCACCCAACAATCCCCCGATTCAATCCCGGCCTAATCACGGGACAATTTACAATGACCAACCGGTAGGTCTTTGGACTGTGGGAGGAGACCAGAGCACCCAGAGGAAACCCTAGCAGTCACGGGGAGAACGTACAAATTCCTTACAGGCAGCGGTGGGAATTGAACCCGGGTTGCCTGTACCGCAAAGCGTTGAGCTAACCACAACACTGTCGTGCCCCAGGACTTCTGCATCACAACAAGCCGTTGAGATGCTGTGGCTATTATTTTATCAGTTAGTTAGAGTTAAGTTAAAGTCTGTCCCGAGCCTTATAGGCTCATCAGGCCGGTGCTTATATCAGTTTCCGTGGTGTGAAGCGACTGAGAGTACGAGACTCCCCCCCAGATAGGACGCCAGTCTATCACGAGGTTAACCCCCAGCATTTTGCCAGTATGCATTCTCAGCTGGGTGGACTGGAGCAGTGTGTGGTTAAGTGCCTTGCTCAAGGACACGCACGTTGTCCCAGCCGAGGCTCCAACCCACGACCTTCAGATCGCTAGTCCAATGCCTTAACCACTTCTATCAGTACTTGGATTAAAATGGCCTTTAATAAAAGCAATGCAGTAATTTGAGCCCTCCAAAGTTATTTTTTTTCCACAATTCCTCTGTACCAAAATCTTTATTTTCAGCAGAGTCTGCTAACATCCTAACACTTTTTCCCCCCATTTCACAAAGCCAAGGAAAGGGGACCGGGTCGAGACAACAGAGACTTTTGGAGAAGAGGAGTTCGGTGGGTAATACCGTTCCGGCTGACCGGAAGTGCACTGAGAGCGTTAAGCGTAAAGGAGTTGGGTGCTTACTGTTCTGGCTAACAATGAATGGGTATATTATGATCGAGGAACGTGTTTGCAGACTGGATATTGAACTTTTTATTGTGGGACTTCGGTCACATTCCACCGTGATACAACACTTGGCGGCACGGGAGGTCGTTCCTGCCTGTGGCCATTGAACTTGCAGCTCCTCCTGTGGAGGGTCAGACACCCTGAGCCAATAGACTGGTCCTGGACTTATTTTCCATCTGGCATAGTTTGCATTTTGGTGTTTGATTGTTGGGGTTCTTTTGCATTGCTATATTTATGCTCTGTTCTTGGCTGGTGCGAATGTAACAAAACCAAATTTCCCTCAGGATTAATAAAGTATATCTATCTATATTTTAAGAAGATTGTTTCTACGAGCCAATACGAGAAGATTGTTTCTAGTATTAGCTGAAAAGCAAAACTGAATACAGAAAATCCAAATTAAAAAATTTAGACAACTGGAGATTGTCAGGTCAGTTAAAATTTCATGTGGAAGTTACCAAATCTGAAATTAGTTCTCTCTCTCTCTCCACACAGACACTGCCTGACCTACTGAGTATTTCCAGCATTAAGTTATCTATTCTAATTAATTCTGCTATATAACTGGAAACACTCCTGGCACCTTTCCTGCTGATGGGTAGTCTCCAGTCAGAGCTGGTAATTGGTAAGTTGACATTTCAATGACTCAATACCAGAAACAGTGGGCAGAGGAATGATTGAGAGCAATGGATAGGAGGGCACTGATAAAACCCTGGGCCCCACACTCTGCAGTAAGTGTAATGCCTCTTGGCAACACTGCAGCCTGAGAACTCTGTGGGTGGAACTGACGCACAGGTGAGACAACCACCTCTGTGCATCGATAAAGGAATGGAATTCTACCTACTGATTTACAAAGCATAAAATCTGCAGTTACCTCCGAATACACCTTAAGACCCCCTGTGTTTCTTTACTGCCACACAGGAACACGTGGTTTCTTGAAAAAGATAAGCAAGGATGTTTTACAAGAAGTGGAAAATGAAAGTTACTTTTTTATAGTTGGCAGCAGTCTTTTCACAAAGAATCAGAGTCATTGTCAAGGCTCAAAACTTCCTGTTACACCCCTAATGGACGCCTTAGAAGCGTGTTGATATCAGAACATGGCCGTAGTTTTTTGTATGCAACAGAGAGGGTTATCAATCTATTAGATGGCCAAACTCCCATGAACCACAGACTTCTTCATAACCCTGTGCATAAAATATCCCGCACTTTTCCGAAAAGAAATAATCCTGCTTTTGCTGGGAGAAGATGCTGCAGTTTGTTTTAGTTTAACAGTTGCCTTGGCTGTGCAGTTACTTGTAGTCAGATGTCTCCATACCGCACTGACTGACAGTGTTGTTATTAAAAATACAATAAAACCAGGTACGAACTGCAGGTAAAGAAGCCCTCTTCATGAAAATGAAATAAAGTAAATGTTTATTTAAAATTCATTACAATAATTCAATTTAGTACTTCATAAAACAACCAGAATATATATCACTTACTTTCATTGCTTTTGTAAGTTAACCTGGACTGGTAACACCAACCTTACAATACATCCTACTTTGCTTCAGTTAGTCTTGGTGGAGCTAATCTGAGAACTGGTTTTTCTGTTGTCAGCCATTCCCTGGTCTATCATTTGCAATTTGCTCTGTCTAAGGCTCAGCTACAAGTGTCGACAGCGTGTTTTTAATGTGGGAAGAGATCTCACCGTATAATAACACACGAGAGCAGCAACTGGGCAGGGACACTCACTATATTATCAAGATTTCTTCCAACCCTTCCCCCCCACCCCCCACCTCTGAATAACTGATCATGGGTCTTTGAAGATCCAGGTCTACATGGCTAAGTTCTGAAACGGGTGGTGTGTTTCTGTCAAGGGTGTGCAAACTGCATCTTTATCTGTGTAACACACACCCAGGTCACCAGTATATGCTGCATTTTCCCACATAGCATTACGTAGTGGAGTTTTTAAAAAAACGCTCAGCTCGAAAATCAAAGTTATGGGCTTCAGAAATTAAGTCTGACCACACTGCCAATAAATCAAATCTCTTGGCTTATGGACAGAACAGTGAAAAGACTGGATGATTAAAGTTAAACATGTAACTGGAGTGCTGAGAACAATCTGAGCACTGGTGAAGTGTGTCACGTCACGCCCACTTTTAAGCTACTCGTCAGGCCCACTTTTAAGCTACTCATCACACCCTGCCCTGACTTTTACACGCCCAGAGCCACACCCATTAAATTTCTGCAGAAATTCTGACACCAGACTGCAGATGCTGGGAACCTGGACCAACACATGCATGATGCTGGAGGAACTCACGGGTTGGGCGGCCTCTGTGGAGGGAAACGAACAGTCAACGTTTTGGGCCAAGATCCTCAAATCCGGACTGGACAAGATCTCATCTCCCCTTCTTCCCAGGATGCTGCCTGACCCAGTGAGTTACTCCAGCTATCTGTGTGTCCGCAAAGATTTGTAACGTTTCAACAGAAAAGCATAGGGAACAAATTTTGTGTTGAGGTTCAGGATACCTCATAGTCTGAACTCCAAAACGTTTAATGCTTAGTAAAACACCAAAAGGCAAAACAGACAGATACTGAAGACAGTCAACTTGCACCTGGGGCAAAGTCAGGTGATTTATTGCCCATCGACAGCACTTACATCAAACTTCACCTCAAGAACTACAAACTAGACACTAAAGGTGATCTTAAAACCCAAAGCAGAAATGGCGTGTAAGTGTATAATTACCTGAGACTTGTACGTGAAGTAGCTACACACAGAAATAAAGCAGAGCAAAGTTAAATTTAGAGGAATTGGAGTACATCAACGTTGTCATAAATTCTAAGCCCCATTTTATTTATAACAAACGTAAGCAGCAAAAACATTATATTTCTTTTCATCAAAACTAAGACTGAGACAAAATTCATTGAACATGTTCCAGAGTGGTGTCTGGATGTGAAGGTCATGCTGTGTTTAGTACTCGGTACTCATTATCATATGTAAATATGAGTGCTTTTAATAGTTTGTACCCAGGATTATTTCAGGCCAAAGTTGTTTCCCCTCTCCTCTCAGTGGAAGTCCACTGCAATATTCAATATCTGAGGGTTTTCCAACAGGTTAGACCAGGGTTTTTTTTAACGCTGTGGACCCCCACGATTCGCTGAGTCCATGAACCCCAGGATGGGAACCTGCGGAGTTAGATGAAAGACTGCCCACTACCATGGCCAACTCAAGTTGAAAGCCTTGCCCTTAATAGTTAACCAGATGCATTCCATGCGCAAATCTACCTATGAAAATAAAAATAGCAGCAACTTCCAATAAACAATTCAAGGAAAATAGAATGTAAAACATTGGCCCCTTTTAGCAGCAGAAAAAAAAACAACAAAAAACTATTCCTTTACCATACGCAATAACAGCAACAAAGTTCAATACAGGCATCAACCTCGAGAACCAGAGTTCACACTGGCTGACTAATTTATGTACCATTTACAGCCATTTTCTTAAAAAATGAGACTCCACTTTTCTTGAAAGCAACAGTCTTTTATGAGAAATGATATTGTTATGAGCACATCAGCAGATAAAACTTACTAAAAGCACTGTGATAAGGAGAAATGGAAAGGGTTTTTCATTTTTTGACTTGTGGAGCCGCCGGGTTGTCCCCAGGAAATAGAGAAGAATTGTTCATTCACACCGTGTGATGCAACTAATATATTAACTGCTTCCCTCTGAAGGTTCTGTACCTTTGGCTTAGAGATTAAGAGAGCCTCACCAGAGAAGATATGGAGATCTTCCATCATTTTCTTGACCTCCTCTCCAGGATTTTTAAAAAAAACTTATGTACATGCCATACAGGACAATGTGCAGGGACTACAGACATGATAAATGCAAGCAGGCTTGTTCCACTAAGGTTGGGTGAGATTAGACCTGGAGCTGTTAGGTTAAGGGTGAAAGGTGAAATACTTAAGGGAAAACATCTTGACCCAAGAGGGTGGTGAGCGTGCGGAACGAGCTGCCAGTGGAAGTAGTGCTTGCGGATTAGATTTCAGCATCTAAGAGAACTTTGGTAACGGGGAGAACATACTTTTTGCTGTCTGCGGAAGAATTCTGTGTCACTACACGGAAATGTTTGCTCTGTCAATCCCCGTCAGTAGGGCAATCCCGTTGGCTGGCGCAAAGGTCCACTCTCAACAGCACGTCCTCAGGAGATGAACCCCCTGCCTGCTGCTTTGTTGACACTGGAAGACTCAATGGATGAAAAGAGCTTCGTGCCTCAACAGTATCAAGGATTAAATCTGCAGTATTTTCAACATGAAGTTCTGAACCATAAAGTAGTTTCAGCTGAAGTGTCTGCTAATTTAGCGCTGTGGGTTAAAGTATAAAGTAAATGTGTACACACGTGTAACGGGAATCTACGATACTGTTTGCAATGTATCACATTGGAAAGAACAGGCTCGTTATCCCTGCTAGTACTGTGCTCCACTGAAGAATCAAATGCCCCTTCAAAGGTTTCACCAGTGGGAGAAACAATGCACTTTAAAATAAAATTAATTTCTTAATGGCGGCCGTAGTACAACACAAGTCAAAAACTATTTAAGGACCAAAACTAACTCCCTGCATAGAGTGCGGGATCAAAAAAAAAAGCAAGTTACTCAACAAGCTGGTTTATCAGATTAAGTTTAGAATTATTAATTCTTTTACAATAAATGAAACAAAACGTCTACTGTCATGTTTAGCACCTGTAAGTTCCCACCTGGTTTATATCGCTAAGTATTATTTCTTTATACAAACCAATTTTCTTACAATCCCATGAGTTGCAATTTGCATCGCAAAATCTCAGCACCCTTCCACCTCAAAAACTAATCCCTGCATATCCCTTGTTCGGAAATTCCTGCAGTACTTTGGAACAGTCAAGCAAGTCTCTGTTACTAGGTAAGAGTAATAATCAATTATTAATGCAGTGCTTGGAAAGTAAAAGCAATGTACACATTATTGCCTGCTTTCATTCACTTATGAAGAAATCTGACGTTCCATGCTCAGTGCAGGAAATATTTCTGGAAAACGGGTGGGGAACGGAACAAGGAAAATCAGTTTCCAGTCAATGCAAAATTCAAAGGAACTGCAAGTGAAAATTACTAAGTCCTGGGCCCAACATTCACACCAGTGTTTAGTGCTACCTATAAACTTCTTCTGAAGCTAGTAAGAAGCACTCAAACTTTATCCATAGAGGCATCTTAAATAAAAGCAGATGGCGAAGAAGGCTTCAATTAAAATCCAAAACGTAAGAGATTCTGCAAATACTGGAAATCCAGAGCAACACGCACAAAATGCTGGAGGAACTCAGCGGGTCAGGCAGCATCTTTGGAGAGGAGTGAACAGTCAATGTTTGAGCAGGGCCTCAGCTTGAGATGTGAACTGTTTATTCCTCTCCATAGAGGCTGCCTGATCTGCTGAGTTCCACCATTGTGTGTGTGTGTGTGTGTGTTACTCTGAATTAAATCCATCTAAGAACAAGTGTATTTTAAAATACCAATCACTGTATAGAGAGCAGGGGCTCCCAACCCGTTGGCCACAGACCCCTTGGTCACTGGTAAGAGGTTCATGGTCTGTAAAACATTGGGAACCCCTGGTCTAGAAGATTAAAAACAAAAACTGCACCCAAGTTCTGATCAGGGGTCAAATATTACAGACTTGTTTTAAAATAGACTCCTGTCCATGACAAAGGTGCGGAAGAGATTCACCAGGAATTTTGCTCTGATGTTGTTTGGAGACTTGATATTTGTTTTAATGGAACCTGTAACCTAATGGTTCTGTTCCTGTCCTCTTATGTTCCCTTAGCATATGAGATCACTCGTTCTGAATCATTAGTAGAGAGGAAACAGCAGATCATGAGAAGACCTTTCATAAAACAGAACTGTAAGGAATTCTTAGGACAGTTGTGGAAAGAGTCAACGGTTTTGTTAAAAATCCAAGGCAACCAGGTTGTGCGGAACAGCCGTACTTGGATATTGATCAGCACTTACAAACAAGTTCAGTTCACAGGCTTTGCAGGACTTCAGGAGTTCTCTTTGTTCTGTTAAATACCAGGGAGAGGTCCACGTCACACACGCAAAATAAAATGCTGGAGGAACCCAGCAGGCCAGGCAGCATCTATGGAAAAGAGTAAACAGTTGACATTTCGGGGCCGAGTCCTGAAGAAGGGTCTCGGCCTGAAATGTCGACTGTTTATTCCTCTCCTTAGACGCTGCCTGACCTGCTGAGTTCCTCCAGCATTCTGTGTGTGTGTCTCTGGATTTCCAGCATCTACAAATTTTCTCCTGTCAGGGATCCATGCTGTGGAACTGAAGGCCCAATTTCTACTCTACCAGTGACATTATCACTGGTTCTTTCTTTCTATGACTTCTGAAAACAAAAACTTTAAAAAAAAACAAAAATTACTTTTTATTTCTAAGTAGCCAAGAAGATTAGGCTTTGTGATGCAGACACAAAGCAAAGCTTTTCTGACAAGCTTGAAGTTAATACTCAGGAGCTCCGGCCTATAAATTAACAATAATCATGATGAAAAGTGAGAAGTTCCTGGAGAAGGAATCCCCTCAATGCAAAACTCAAAAGTTGGGGATGGGGGTGGGTTTCATCTGGGAAGGAACTGACCAATATATTTCAGCACAAGAAAGCAAAAATGACAAGCACCTTAATTGTTCCAGCTATACAATCTTTGGGCACTGCGTTGTGCCCCCCCCAATCCCAATCTCCATGTTGTTTAAATCCAGCTGGTTCATATATCTTCAGAAGCTCCCCTCACAGCCGACTGGTTTGGCGAGTATTATCCACATGGAGAGGTTGGACAAAATTGGGAGCACTGGTGGCTGAGGGGAGACTGGACGGAAGTTTATGAGATGACAGGCGGAATCACTGTCCACCCCCTGACTGTAGTTGTCCAATGCTAGAAGGCACTGGTTTAAGGCGAGAGGGAGATCAGTGGTAAAAGGGAGTGGAACACACTGCCAGGGAATAGAAACAGCAGGAATGTTTTATGGAGGCTTTTAAACCAGTCACGTGGACAGGCAAGAAATGGAGGTTCACAGACCACGTACAGGCAGGGTACAATAGATTGGCACTGTGGTCAGCACAGACATGGTGAGCCCGTGCTGCCCTCTGTTCTAAAGTGGCTGCGGCTTCTGTTTTGAAGACTACCCTGGCTTTGAGTTCTGGACTATACGTGCACCCACACCCTGCTACATCCTGCAATGCCTTACGCTCCTCATTTCCCGCTTTCTTTCCAGTGGGAAGCCACTGGATATACAAGGCCCTGTCCCAACCAAAGAATTCTCTGCAATGTTACCGTGCACAAGTGATGGGTCACTCCTGTCTCGTTCTACTCGGGCAGGCCTGGCGCAGTGGCGACTGCTCACTTCCGCACAGGCTTACAGAAGACGGCCTGTAAGCAACCCAGGACAAGTGCCAGTCTCAATGAAATGAGTGCCAATGCCACCCCACCCCCAACAAGACAGAATCCACTGTAGTCATTACAATAACTGTGCTTATTATAAAGACTACATTGGACTTTCCCCAATGCACTCCAATACAAGGCTTCCTTATAGACAGGAACTTGGGGAAAACCATTAAATATACTGCACAAGCACAAAGCACACATTCTATTATCCGGAAATATCAGTACTCCATTACACCTGTGTATATATAGTTTTTTAAATTGGGGTCATAGCAGTCTGAAAATCTAGTAATTTATATTCCAGGTTACCCCTACAGTTCTTTTCCTTTTGGTTTCCCACTATTTGTTACTGCCTTCTTAAATATTATATACAATTAGAACCTTGTATATCATTGTGCAAAACAACATTGATGTCTACAAATTGGTACATCACAATTTAACAAGCCTTATTTGAGAGGTTTACCATCCCTCCTTCAAACCAAGTAGCAAAACTAATCTATATATTACAGAGTTATATCCTTGTATACCACTGTGCAAAACAGTTGAGGTCTACTAACTGGGACATCTTAACATTAGAATCGCCCACTTACAAGAACACCTCCATTAAGCAAGCTACGAATACTGATTTAAGCACGCAGGGAATCAGATCAAAGGCAGTCATGTGCTCGTTAAATGAATGTCCCTATTAATTGTACTTATAATATTCTTTTTTTTTGCAAGGCTTACATCCTTATTTTTTTAAATTGTAAAGCAAACTTCTGCAAACGTTTGAGGAGATAATCTTTCAGTAGCTCTTGGAAGTTAGCTGAAAGCGAGACGGGCAACATAGTTAACAGGAAGGTTACAGTAAAAGATGAATCGGCTACATCGCTCTTAGGAAGGTGTTGAGGGGGGGTGGGGGGAAAACACGATATTCCAACACACCCATCACACAAAGTGGGTGGCTGGATTCAGTACTAGATTTGCTACCAATCACATTCCAGCTCCCTTCAATAGAAACATCGCACAGTCACAAGATGCAAGTGTTCGTAAGATGATTATCCATGCTACATTTCTGTTTCCACAATCTTCCTTCAAGTCTCGAGTCTTCATCGATGTTTCCGCCCCAATTGAATCAAAGAAAGAGAGAGAATCTTGGTCGCATATATTGACGTACTAAAAAAAAGCTAAGCTGCATTTCTTTTCTGAAATCAAAGCTGCCCAAGGTGGTCACAGGTTGACATCTCTTACGTCTGTCGGAGTGCTGGTGAGGTCTGGCTTGTGCACAGTCTTTGACATGGTTCGGCCTTGCTGCTGTTGAGACTGCTTTAGGCTCTCCGTGAGGGCAGCTTCGATCTGTTCCTGGCAAGCCTTGAGACAGTCCTGGTAGAAACAACAGCAACAAGATTAACAAACGCAAGCAAAGTCCGAGGATGCCGGAAATCCAGAACAACGCCCACAAAACTCAGCTCAGGCAACATCTACAGAAATGAACAAATGTTTCAGCCCGAGACCCTCCTTCAGCACTGGAGGGGCGGGGGAGACACCGGAATAGAAAGGTTGGGGCAAGGGGGAAGGTGAGAGGTGAAGCCACGTGGGTGAGAAAGGGCTGGGGAGGAGGGGAAAGCGAACCAGAGGAGAAAGGGAAGGCAGGGGCTCAGGGACAGGTGATAGGTAAGAGGCCAGAGTGGGGGATAGAAGAAGGAGAGAGGAAGGGAAAATCAATATTCATGCCATCAGGACGGACGGGGGGCTACCTAAGTGAATATAAGTTGCTGCTCCTCCACCCTGAGGGTGGCCTCATCGTTGTACAAGAGGGGGCCGTGGACTGACATGGCAGAACGGGAACGGAAATTCAAATGTTTGCACACCAGGAGGTTCCGCTTGTGGCGGGTGGAGCGGAGGTGCTCGACGAAGTGGTCTCCCGATTTACGAGGGGTCTCACCAATGCAGAGGAGGTTTCATCGGGAGCACTGGACACAATATGGACGACCCCCAGCAGATTGGCAGGTGAAGTGTTGCCTCACCTGGAAGGACTGTTTCGGGAGGAGGTGAATGGGCAGGTGTAGCGTTTAGGTCGCTTGCAGGGTTAAGTGCCGGGAGGGACGGATGGATAAGGGAATCACGGAGGGAGCGATCCCTGCGGAGAGTAGAGAGATGGTGGGCGGGGAGAAGATAGATATGATTGGTGGTAGGACCCCTCTGTGGGTGGCTGGACGTTGCAGAGAATGATGGAGGCTCGTGGGGTGGTGGGTAAGGAGAAGAGGAACTCTGGTATTGTTAAGGTGGCAGGAAGATGGGGTGCACGCGGCTGTTTGGGAAATGGAGGAGATGGGGGCGAGGGTAGCAGCAGCGGTTGGGGGGGGGGACCCTGTTCTGTGAAGCAGCAAGTCACCTCTGACCTCCTGGAAAGGAAAACCTCATTGGGGGAACAGGTGCAACGGAGACAGTCGTGGAAATAGATGAGGTCGCGTACAGATAAATGCAATGGGGGTGGGAGAGAAAAATAAAACTCCCACAAAATGCTTAAGTAACTCAGCCTGTCAGGCAGCATCAGAGGGAAATCAACACTTGCCAGTTTGGACTGGAAAGAAAGAAGGGAGATAGCCGGTTTCCAAAGCTTGAGGGGGGGGGGAACAGCAAGTGATGTGTGGATCCAGGTAAGCGGGGAGGGAAGAAGTGGGAATTATAGAAACATAGAAACATAGAAAATAGGTGCAGGAGTAGGCCATTCGGCCCTTCGAGCCTGCACCGCCATTTATTATGATCATGGCTGATCATCCAACTCAGAACCCAGCCTTCCCTCCATACCCCCTGACCCCTGTAGCCGCAAGGGCCATATCTAACTTCCTTTTAAACATAGCTAATGAACTGGCCTCAACAGTTTGCTGTGGCAGAGAATTCCACAGATTCACCACTCTCTGTGTGAAGAAGTTTTTCCTAATCTCGGTCCTAAAAGGCTTCCCCTCTATCCTCAAACTGTGACCCCTCGTTCTGGACCTCCCCAACATCGGGAACAATCTTCCCGCATCTAGCCTGTCCAATCCCTTTAGGATCTTATACGTTTCAATCAGATCCCCCCTCAATCTTCTAAATTCCAACGAGTACAAGCCCAGTTCATCCAGTCTTTCTTCATATGAAAGACCTGCCATCCCAGGAATCAATCTGGTGAACCTTCTTTGTACTCCCTCTATGGCAAAGATGTCTTTCCTCAGATTAGGGGACCAAAACTGCACACAATACTCCAGGTGTGGTCTCACCAAGGCCTTGTACAACTGCAGTAGTACCTCCCTGCTCCTGTACTCGAATCCTCTCGCTATAAATGCCAGCATACCGTTCGCCTTTTTCACCGCCTGCTGTACCTGCACGCCCACTTTCAATGACTGGTGTATAATGACACCCAGGTCTCGTTGCACCTCCCCTTTTCCTAATCGGCCACCGTTCAGATAATAATCTGTTTTCCTATTTTTGCCACCAAAGTGGATAACTTCACATTTATCCACATTAAATTGCATCTGCCATGAGTTTGCCCACTCACCCAACCTATCCAAGTCACCCTGCATCCTCTTAGCACCCTCCTCACTGCTAACACTGCCACCCAGCTTCGTGTCATCCGCAAACTTGGAGATGCTGCATTTAATTCCCTCATCCAAGTCATTAATATATATTGTAAACAACTGGGGTCCCAGCACTGAGCCTTGCGGTACCCCACTATGTCAGAAGCTAGCAGGTGATAGGTGGAAGTGACAAAGGGCTGAAGGAGAAATAACCCCCATTTACCCATCACCTCCATCTGGTTCCCTTCCCCACCTCCTTTATTCCATGGTCCACTGTCCTCTCCTATCAGATTCCATCTTCTCCAGTCCTGTCACCTCCACCTATCACCTGCAAGGTTATTACATCATTTCCACATATGGATACACCAATCAACCGCCTGCTTTCACGTCATCCTTTCCCTTCACCATTTTGCGCCAGTTATCTCCCTTCTGTCTTTTCTGTCCCAATGAAGCGACTCGACCCTAAACGCTGAGCGTCTTATTTCTGTATGTGGATGCTGTATGGCCCACTGAATTCCTCTAGCGCAGGGGTTCCCAAGCTGAAGTTAATGGTTTGGTCAATGGCATAAAAAAGATTGGTAACCCCTGCTCTAGCATTTTGCATGTTGGTCAAATTCTCAAGCATTGACCCTATCTGTTACAAGGGTTTGGTCATGGACTGAAGGTAGAAGGCGATTCCTGAAGAAGGTGGCATCAATCGTTAAGAGCCGTCACCATTCAAAGCACGCCCCCTTCTCACTGCTACCATCAGGGAGGAGAGACAGGAGCCCGAAGACACACAGTCAACGTTTTAACAACAGCTTTGTCTCCACTGCAATCAGATTTCAGAATGATCCATGAACCCTATCTCGCTGTTTCTCTTTCACTATTTACTTATTTTGTGTTATTACTTACAATAATTTTTAATGCCTTGCACTGTACTGCTGCTGCAAAGTAACAAATTTCACGCCATGTGTCAGTGGTAACAAACCTGGTATGAATTTTCAGAGTGGTGATAACCAGAAGACCAAAAGACAGAGGAACAGAATCAGGCCACTCGGCCCATCCAGTGTGCTGCCAGTCATTCGAGCTGGTGGCCTGGCCATTTCTACCCATCGAATCTGTGCTGGCAATCCTATCAGACTGCCCCGTAATCCATTCCTCCCCCATTCAGAGGTGAACTGGATGGTTAACAGTGGGGAAATATTGACACATCCCTCCCCACCTCTCTGGTTTTAACCACTCTCTCTCTCCCCTGTGCTCCCAGGACTGACCAGGGTCACTGGCCACACCCCCCCCCAAAAAAGCACTGACTGTTTTACTCTCTCCACAGATGCTGCCTGACCTGCGCTTTCCGGTCCCTGTTTTAGGTTCCCTCCCCTCTCCCCCTGCAGCTCGGCACGGTAGTACGGCAGTAGGCGCAAGGCTTCCTTCGCAGCGCCAGCAATCCGGGGTTCCATTCCCGCCGCTACCCATACACGTTCATCCCACGTTCCAAAGATGCGCAGGTCTGTAAGCTGTGGACATGTTACGCTGGTGCCAGAAGCACAGTGACACGTGCCGGCTGCCCCCAGTACAATCATTGCACCGTGTTGGTCATTAATACACACCACGCATTTCACAACCTGATGGCATAAACATTGACTTCTCAAACTTCCGCTAATGCCCCACCTCCCCTCGTACCCCATCTGTTATTTATTTATATACACACATTCTTTCTCTCTCTCTCCTTTTTCTCCCTCTGTCCCTCTCACTATACCCCTTGCCCATCCTCTGGGCTTCCCCACTCCCCCTTTTCTGATCCTCTCATATCCCTTTTGCCAATCACCTGTCCAGCTCTTGGCTCCATCCCTCCCCCTCCTGTCTTCTCCTATCATTTCGGATCTCCCCCTCCCTCTCCCACTTTCAAATCTCTTACTAGCTCTTCCTTCAGTTAGTCCTGACGAAGGGTCTCGGCTCTCGGCCCGAAACGTCGACTGTACCTCTTCCTAGAGATGCTGCCTGGCCTGCTGCATTCACCAGCAACTTTTATGTGTGTTGCACACATTTCATTGTCTGTTCCAATGTAGGTGTGACAATTAAAGTTCATTTTTTTAAAAATTTAAGACACAAGAAATTCTGCAGATGCTGGAAATTCGGAGCTACACACACACACAAAATGCTGGAGGAACTCAGCAGTCAGGCAGCTTCTGTGGAGAGGAATAAACAGTCGACGTTTCAGGCTGAGACCCTTCTTCGGGTCTGGAAAAGAAGGGGGGAGACGTCACAATAACAATGTGGGGGTGGGGGGGGGAGAGAGGGGAAGGATAGCTGGAAGGTGATGGGAGGCCAGGTGGGTGGGGAAGATAAAAGGCCAGAGAGGAAGTAATCTGATAGAAGAGAAGAGTGGACGAGAGGAGGAAGGGAAGTGCGGTGGGGGGGGGGGGGGAAACGACCCGCTTTGATAGTCAACTACTTGGCCATTATCTTAAAGTGCAGCCGGTCCCTGCTTCACAAGAGGAAACGTTTTATCAGCTGTAAGTTGTGTTGAAATACCTTGACAGGGGACGCACGGGACGCTGAACAAACGCACAATCCCTCTTTTACTGCACAAAGGTGCTGCTGGTCTCTCCAGGCACAGCCCCACATGGGAGCGGTGCTTGGCTGAGACACCGAACAAGCGAAAACTTCCTTTTCCTTCCTACTTAAGACAGTTTATACACAAGGACTAGACGGGCCGAAGGCCCATTTTCTGTGCCGTAGTGCTCTACGACCCCTGCTGTCTCTCGTTGATCAATGACTAATTTTATTTGCCATGTACGTTGACATGTTTTAGGAATTTGCTGTGGTGTGTTGGTCCAGGTGTAACATGCAACAAAATAAAACACATCTAACAATTATAAAGAATTATACAAAAGATATAAAGTTGGAGGTCAAAATACCGATTTGGAATAAAATGTGCATAAACACCAGCGCATATTTACAATGTAAACTGTATTATACCAAGTACTGAAGAAAGGTCTTGGCCCGAAACATGGACCATTTATTCACTTCCATAGATGCTGTCTGACCTGCCGAGTTCCTCCAGTATTTTGTGTGTGATGCTTTAAACCATTTTTTTCAATAAAGTGTTTACAGTGCGGTGACAGGGGTAATGGGGAAGGGGTGAGAGACTAACTGGAATGGTTGATCAGATTAATCGCCCCGGATTTTGGTGGGGGGAGGGGAAAGAAGAGGAGAAACTTTTAAGATGGCGTGGTTTTTGTTTTAATAACCTAAAAAGACAGCACGTCCTTTCGAGAAAGGAGCTCTTGGAAGAGAGAGTTTACAGGGTGGGTGGTGTCTGCAAAGACTTTTCCTGCCTGCTTCTTTGTCTTGGACACATCCAAGTTCAGTGGTGACGGGATGCAAGGGTGCCACTCAAACACAGGTCTGTAACTGCACAAAGGGGGCGTTCCTCTCTCTAGGCACAACCCCAATGACCCCACGTAAAGATGGTCCTCAACGGAGAGCTGAAACTCCTTTCCCTTTCCTATCCAGAGAGTGAAGGTGCTCGGCTGTACACGTCTCAGTCGGGTCTCCTTGTGCTGCTGCAAGAAAGCCTCATCTTGAAGAAAATCTCTTGATGTTTTGCTGGGTGTTTAAAAAAAAATAATTCTCAGTTCACCGACGACGAAGACACATTCCCAGAAAAGATGACTAAGCTAACCGAATTTCCCCAGCGTCGGTTCACAGCTCTCCCTTCGAATCACTGCATTTGTACATCACCACGCAGAACATTACAAGTGAGTGGGCGGCTGAAATGGTCACTGAACCATGTTAATCTTTCGAGTTAACTCATCTCCTTTGTACATGTAATTCACCTCATGGAACTGAACTGTACCAGCTTTCTCACATCCTGACAATCAAAGCTTGCAGAACAATTAAGCTACAATTCCACTACAATACTGAGCTACTCTTTTCACCGCAGGTCTAGATTCTCTTCTCCTCACCTCCCTTTGGTTCCCCCCCAACTTCCCTTTCTGCAATGGTCCACCTTCCTCTCCTATCAGATTCCTCATTCTTCAGCCCTGTACCTCTTCCACCTATCACCTAGTACCCCTACACCTCCCCCATACCTTCTCCCCCTCCCCCCGCCCCCATTTCCAGTCCCGGTGAGGCCAGGGGCCTGCGTGGAGCTGCGCTCAACCTCTCCTATCCACGTACCTTTTCAACCTGATTGCACCTGGCCCTGCCCCTCCTGTCAGCAGCTCCTTTCAGATACCCGCCAACCGCTGTATGGATGAAGTTGCCCCTGGGGTCTTCTAAGTCTTTCCCTTCTCACCTTAACCCAGTGATCTTTAGTTTGGAACTCCCCTACAATAGGCAACAGGTGGCGGGGTGGAGATAGGTTTCTACCGAAGGTGGTGTCAGGCACTCCTTCCCTCCGCTAGCCTGTAGGTCACCCTTGGGCGAGGTGTGGTACCCACTTGGCCGCCCTGATCAGGTGACGGATGGACATATGAGCAGCCAGTGCATATCACAAGTCCTGGTTATGTGACCACTGATGATGCCAGGCAACCTCTGAAGAGTATTGATAATGGCTGGGGTCACCCGTCTTGCTAAGAGTCGTTCAATTCTTGTTTGGGGGATTTTCACCCATTCTTCCTTGCAAAAGGCTTCTAGTTCTGTGAGGTTCTTGGGCCATCTTGCATGCACTGCTCTTTTGAGGTCTATGCACAGATTCTCGATGATGTTTAGGTCAGGGGAATGTGACTCTTGAGGTAGTCCACTGCGGATTTTGAGGTGTGTTTAGGATTATCCTGTTGTAGAAGCCATCCTCTTTTCATCTTCCGTTTTTTTAATAGACGGTGTGATGTTTGCTTCCAGAATTTGCTGGTATTTAATTGAATTCACTCTTCCCTCTACCAGTAAATGTTCCCAGTGCCACTGGCTGCAACACAAGCCCAAAGCATGATCGATCCACCCTCGTGCTTAACAGTTGGAGAGGGGTTCTTTTCATGAAATTCTACACCCATTTTTCTCCAAATATACCTTTGCTCACTGTGGCCAAAAAATTCTATTTTAACTTCATCAGTCCACAGGACTTGTTTCCAAAATACATCAGGCTTGTTTAGACGTTCCTTTGAACCTTTTGATTAGAACTTCTTGGAAATAAAAAAAAGTTTTCTTGCTTAAAATATTAATGAAATGTGTCATCTTTAACTTTATACCTTTTGGAAATCAGTTCATATTTTACTTGCTTAGGTATTCACAGTAACAGAAACTTTGACCAGGGGTGCCCAAACTTTTGCATGCCACTGTATACACTTCATGACTTTTTAAACCCTTTGCAAGGTCACCCCTTCTTTGTTCCAGGGGAAGCAGTTACAGTCTACCCAGCATCTCCATACAACACAAGCCTTCCAGTCCAGGGAACATCCGCGAGTCATTTTTGTATCTCTTCCTTGTGACTAAAATCCCACCCATCACAAAAATCACAGCTGCACGTCCTTCCTTAAAACCTGTGGAAAGGGTCCTTCCAATCCAGAGTTCCCATCTCCACCTTGGACAAGTAAGCCCATTACAAATGGCTCCCGCACTCACTTGCCAAGCAGATTTCAGCTTCAAGCCCAGCACAAAGATCTAGCTGACACCCCTACCGCGGGACTTGCAGAGCTTGTGAAACCGAACCCACACTGACCTTCCTGCGCGGCGCGCGCACACACACACAAAATGCTGGAGGAACCCAGCAGGTCGGGCGGCACCTACGACACAGACAACCAGCTGGCGAGATCCTCAATCGGGACCAACCTCCCTGCGTCGATTTGCAAGCCTGACCTCCGCGCTGCCTGACGTTTTCCCGACGCCGCGTGCACTTCCAGTTTCCTACCACATCCCAGAGACGTGCCGCGTGGTGGGTTACTTTGTCGTGGTAAATTGCCCCCAGTTGTGGACATGTGTCAGAATCTGGTGAGAGCTGATGAGAACGTGGGGGGGGGGTAAGAGAGGAGGGGACTGTGTTGCGTAGAACAATTAGTGGGAAACAGGGGTTACCCTGCGAGCCAGCCTAGACTCAAATGGGCTAAATGGCCTTTCCAGTTTCTGGAGGAAGAACGCACCAGTAAACTTCAGCCCGGCTGTCAAATCCGTAGGAACTCGTGTTCAGTTCCGGTCACCTCATTATAGGAAGAATATGCAATCTTTGGAGAGGGTGCAGAGGAGATTTACCAGGACGGAAATTGATTAGAGAGCATATCTTAGGTTGAGCAAGCTAGGGCTTTTCTCTTTGAGAGAGAGAGTACACGATAAGAGGCACAGACAGACTACCAGCAACACTTTCTCAGTGCGGAAATGGCTAATACAAGGAGCTCTGATTTTAAGAAGACTGGAGGAAAGTATTGGATGTCAGAGGCAAGTTTTTTTTAAATTAGAGAGTGGTGGTTGCATGGAATGTACCCCAGTAGAGGCTGATACACCACAGCACTGTACCAGCCCCTCGGTCTCATGGACCTCATGAACCATAGAAGACTGCCAGGCCTTTCTTCTGCGCAGATACTGCTGCTGCCCAGGTTGGGACCCGGCTGGGTTTGAACTCAGGACGATCTGCCTTGAAGTCCGGTGCTGATACCACTATACCACCATCCAGCCGTAGTCAGCACAATATCGACCCTTTAATCTACTCTAAGATCAATCTATTCCTTCCTTCCCACATAGGCCCCAATTTTCCTATCACCCACGTGCCTGTCAAAGATGATACATAAATAGAGAGCTGATGATACATTAGGGACAATTAAAAGCATTTCACACCCTTTGCTTCTTTGGAACTTGATATAATGAATCAATAATTCCTTCAATTTAAAACAATATAAATAAACCAGTTCTAACATCTGCAGACAAATCATCGCTAACTCCACATTGCCAACACTGCATTAGAAATCGGAAAAGGAAACGTGATGGTGTACGATCATGAAGTATATCTAATACGCCAACAAGGTAGAGCCTTTCGAGCGCAGGTCAAATTCCTTTGCGCGCTAGTAGCATAAGATGTCTGCGCACGCACAAGCACACAGCTCAGAAGGAACGTTGGTTACATTAATTTTGGAGTAGGTTAAAAGGTTGGCAAAAGTGCTATACTGTTATATAAACTGTTACAGCTCTCAATACCAACAATGCAAAGAAAACAGCAAACTCCTTTGTAGAAAGCACAACTTTCCGATTGAACACCTTCCCAACAGGAGGTGTGTGTTTGGCTGACTGCAGTTTTGGGCACCACACAGGGACAAGCGCGATAATTAGCACGCTGCAAAATTAAATGAAGGATTATTTTAATTAAAATGATCCCTTAAATTTCATGCAAGCAGGAAAGTTGGGCAAGACAAGAACTAGAGGTCAGAGGTTAAGGGTGAAAGATGAAATAATTAAGGGGAAACTGAGGAGGTGCTTCTTTAGTTAAAGGGTGGTGAGAAAATGGAACAAGCTGCCAGACGACATGGAGGATGCAGGTTCAATTTCAATATTTAAGAGAAGTTTGGAAAGGTACATGGATGGGAGGGGTATGGAGAGTGCAGGGCCTGTTTCTGACTGTAGTGTTCTTTGACTCGATAAGGAACTTTTGAGTGGCATAGTGAGTGCTCCCTACAACTTCAGTCTCCCTTGGAGAATTTCCTGTGACCTTGTTCAAGTGCAGTGACAGGAAAAGTAGACTGGGCCGCAGCAAGAGCATGGCGAGTTCAAAACCTGGGGAATTTAAATTCAAACCATTAAATAAATCTGCGATTTAAAAAAAGACAGCAACCATAATACAGAAACTACTGAAATGAGGCACAGACGCATCTAGTTTACAAATACAGAAACACTCAAGAACTTAGCCAGACATGCAGCAGCTATGGAAAGAGAAACCAGTTGATGTTTCAGGTCGGGGACCCTTGCTCAGAACTGGTGAATGAATGACCGTCAGTGAAGGAAGCCGGCTATATTTGGTCTGGTCTGGTCTATATGCAATGCAAGAACCATCATTAGGGTTAACTCCTGACACCCACTGTTGCTCAGGACCATTAATGTTGGAGATACAAGAGCCAGGAGGCACTTGAACCTGGAGCAACAAACTACACAGTGGGTCAGGCAGCATCCGTGGTGAGAAATAGGCTGACATATTGGATCAAGATCCCTTTATCTGGGGACCAGCAACATCCATGTCCTGGGAGCGGGGGGGGGGGGGGGGGAAGAGATGTAGTTTAGCAACTTCATAAACACAATAGATTCTGCGATTGGAAGACCAAAGTAGCATACACAAAATACAGGAGGAACTCAGCAGGTCAGGCTGTAGCTAGCGAGGGGAATAAACAGTCTACTTTTGGGCCGAGACCCTTTATCAGGACTGAAAGTGAAGGGTGAAGAAGCTAGAAAAAGGCAGAAACAACCTTCTTATTGTTGTTATCATTATTATTCTTTTGTCACAGCCAGTCAAAAAACCTCCATACTCTGACTTATTCTGCACAGGTCAGATCTGGAATTGCTTATTTCCTGATGATGCCGCTGACCTGAATTTTCCAACTGGTTTGCCAGAAGTTCTCGGACTAAGCGTCAGCCTCCAGCTCTGTGGGAGAGGCGGGGACAACTCGTCCTACCCTGGGATGGGAATCAAATCGCACTCCCAACAGTTGTCGGTACATCCAACAGCAAGAGATTCTGCGGGTGCTGGAAATCCAGAACAGCACACTCACGCAGAATGCTGGAGAACCTCAGCGGGGTCAGGCACCATCTACTGAAAGGAGAAAAGAGTTGACCTTTCAGGCCGAGACTCTCATCAGGACTGGAAAGGAAGAGGAAACCAGAATGAGAAGGTGGGAGAGAGAGAGAGAGAGAGCGTGTGTGTGTGTGTGGTGGCGGTGGAAGCTTGGCAGGTGATAGGTGAGATCAGGTGAGTGGAAAGGAAGGTGAGTGGGTGAGTCGCTAGAACCACAAACTTCCTGACATATAGAATCATAGAAAAGTAGAGCACAGAAACAGGCCCTTCGGCCCATCTAGTATGTGCCAGACCATTTAAACTGCCTATTCCCATCAACCTGCACAGGGACCATAGCCTACCATACTCCTATCATCTATGTTCTCTTCAAACGTTTCCAACCTGGGATGACTCATCTTTTAAGTACTTATACGTCACCCTATACAACGAGATTTGTTTTCTTGTGGACGTGCACAGTCAATCTAAGAAAGGCAACACGGCTGTGGACCCGAGCCTTTTTGCAATGCAGTAGTACCACAATACAATTGTGACGCTGAAGCCTTTCGTGGAAAGCTGCTCTGGGAGGAGACTGGGGCCGAGAGGAAAATTGGATCAGCCATGATGAAGTGGCGGAGCAAACTCGATGGGCCAAATGGCCTAATTCTGCTCCTGTATCTTATGGTCTTATTTGGTAGATTAGGGACATGGCATGAGGGGAAAAAAGTGAAAGCAGAATTAAAGAACGTTGCCAGTATATTTTTAGGCTGGAGTACTACACTATCACATAATGCGACAATCAAGAGGCTTTACCTCATTGGTAAGACAACTTAAAAGAGAAGGCTATCTATTCTTACCAGGAATTTGAAATAAATGGTTCAAGGTTCAAACTGCACGGCAGAGGAAGTGGTAAACTCAAAATAGAACCTCCACTACGTCATTACTAAGAATTCTCACCTCCTGCACGGTGGAAATACAAGTGACAGCACCTATCCAGCTGAAATGTTATACAATCGAACCAATTCACTACTTCAAGCCAACACCTAAACTGAAACTCCTTGCTACTGGCATTAAAGGGCCAGCTTCATCAAGCCCCTCACTACTTTACGAGAGCACACTTCATCTCTTAACTGAACCTGCCCCATTTATCAATGGGGGCAGTGACACAGAGGATACTGTTTCAGTCAGCACTGTTGAAGTCTGTTGTCATTTAACGATATACATGTATACTGTCAAATGAGACGTTTCTCCGAACCAGGGTATAAAGCACTGTAGTACACAGAATACACATAACTTATGAAAGTAAGGATGAAATCTACAGATGGATTACACAAATAAAGTGCATAAATTAACTATTGTAAGATACAGATAGATTAACTGGTGACGCTTCGAATACAAAGAGAGGGAGTTCAGAAGCCTAAAGGCCTGAGGGAAGCAACTGTTTCCCATCCTACTTCTGACGAAGGGTCTCGGCCCGAAGTGTTGACTGTGCCTCTTCCTATAGATGCTGCCTGGCCCGCTGCGTTCACCAGCAACTTTTTTTTATGCGTGTTGCTTGAATTTCCAGCATCTGCAGATTTCCTCGTGTTTGCTTCCCATCCTGACCATTCTTGTCTTTATGCATGAGTCTCTTGCCTGATGGTGGAAGGTCAGAGGACGCTGAATGGATGGATTCTCGATAATATCAAGGGTCCTGCGTGCGCAGCGCTCCTGATAAATGTCCCCGAGACCCCTACGATCCTCTCAGCCATTCTCACAGTCCTGTCGAGGGACCACCAGCCCAATGCTCGACTGCTATCATTCCAGATGGAGATGCAACTTGTCAGGACAGTCTCGGTGGTGCTCCTATAAAACGCAGTAAAGATCCACCACAGGAAATTTACCTTGGTGTGAAAAAAAACTTAATAACTGAAATGGTGTTGCGGGGGGGGGGGAGTGAAGAAAGGAACTCTCAACAGAGAACATATTCACACCCTCAAGATCTGTGTTCAGTACTGACATCCTAATAGTCATGTTTTTAGAAAAATCTGTGACTTTCGTGCTGGAGGGGGAGAGAAAGAATGCGAAAAGTTTAAAAAAAAGCTGATCTTTACCACCAGATATCACTAAGAACGCAACCTTCCATCTGTTCCCTTTTCAAGCAGACTGCCCCACGAGCCAGCACACACAAACATCTAAGTGGCTGGTTTTGTCCGCGTCCCGTAACTTTAGACGGAGCCAGATTTCATTCACCCACTGCCATCCATTGTGCACCATTTGCTTCAGGTTCTTGGCTTCACAATGCCCGGGCACATCCCTCAAAGAGAGAAAGCTTTCTCTCCTAATCTTCAACAGCTGTCCAGGAGGGAAGCAGCTGAGAAGCCAAAAGAGAACAACTTTCTGAAAGGGGGGGGGTGAAGAGAACAGAAACTTTCAGCTCGCCGCAGCGCAGGTAACAGCACGGCTTGAGTGGTATTGAGTGCTCGACGGAGAGAGAGATGAAAGAGCAAGAACAATACTCTCGAGGTAAACCCATCCCGATCTTTCTCCTTCAGGATGAATAGCAGAACAAGAGCCTTCGGGGGGTTGCTGCATTATAATTGGTTCCAATTACCACGATCAAAGGAGATACAGGAAACTATACTCTCAAATAGCCTGTGTTACTGCTTTCCAATTCCACCCCCTCCCCTCCTAACGTCCACTGCTGTTTTTTAAATTCAAATTAAGAACAGAGACAGAAGAGATAGACAATTAAACGATCTTCAGAGGTTTACAGAATATACCCTCAGTGATCACTTTATTTGGTACCTCCTGAGTGTACGTCCACGGTCTCCTGCCGACGTAGTCCATCGGCGAGGTTCAACGTGTGGTGTGTTCGGAGGTGATCCTCTGCACGCCACTGTTGTGTGATGCGTGGTTATTTGAGTTACTGTCAGCTTGAACCAGTCAGGCCATTCTCCTCTGACCTCTCGTTAACAAGGCGTCCTCACCACAGAACTGCCGTTCACTGGATAATTTTCTTGTCTTTTTCGCACCATTCTCCGCTGTGCGTGAACATCCCAGGAGATCAGCAGTTTCTGAGATACTCAAACCACCTCATCTGGTGCCGACAATCATCCTACGGTCAGAGGTCACTTTGATTATATTTCTTTCCCACTCTGTCTGGTTTGAACAGCAACTGAACCTCTTGACCATGTCAGCAAGCTTTTAAGCGTTGAGATGCTGCCACATGATTGGTTGATTAGATATTAATGGGCAGGTGCACAGGTGTACCTAACCAAGCGGCCGCTGAGCGTAAATAATAGCGGATGTGCGCTGACAGTAAGCACTCACAGCACTGACCACAATCGGGAACAAGTCCCCAATAGGACAATCGACACCCACGCACTTGGCCCCCCAACTCGCATGAGCCCTCACTTAAATTCCACCTGAACACAGGCAAAACTGAAGAGCTGATTACCAATTTCAGGAAGAGGAAGGGACCATGGAAGTGCACCATATTGGGAAATCGGTGATGGAGAGGGTCAACAGCTTTCAACTCTCTCTTTATTTAAGAGATACAGCACAGTAACAGATCCTTCCAACCCAATGAGCCCACGCCAATTAGACCCACGTGACCAAGTAACCTCCTAACCTGTACTTCTTTGGAATGTGGGAGGAAACCAGAGCACTCGGAGGAAACCCACGTAGTCAAGGAGAGAATATACAAACTCCTTGCAGGCAGTGGTGGGAATTGAACCCAAGTTGCTGGCACTGTAATAGTTAATAATAGTGTTAACACTAACAGCTACACTACCGTGCCAACCAAGTTTTATTACTCAGTTTTGCAATACAACAAATTTCATGATATATGCTGGTGATATTAACCCTAGTGGGCAGGTGGCCAAGTGGTTAAGGCATTCGACTAGCGACCTGAAGGTCGTGAGTTCGAGCCCCAGACAAGGCAGCGTGTTGTGTCCTTAAGCAAGGCACTTAACCACACATTGCTCTGCAACGACACTGGTGCCAAGCTGTATCGGCCCTAGTGCCCTTCCCTTGGACAACATCGAGGGGAGACTTGCAGCATGGGCAACTGCCGGTCTTCCATACAACCTTGCCCAGGCCTGTGCCCTGGAGAGTGAAGACTTTCCAGGCGCAGATCCATGGTCTTGCAAGACTAACGGATGCCTTATTAAACCCGATTCTGACGAATTTATGATTTTCTTGTAAATATTGTTTCTGATGCTCTATGCCTGTGATTCTGCTGCAAGTAAGTTTTTCCATGCATTTGTACACACACAGACTTGTGCAAAATGCATTCAAATTGACTTTAAAGCAGGGAGCAGTTGTCATGGTATTGGACGTGGTGTCTCCTGGTCTAGCAACAGGGGTGAGTGGGCACGCACCACCAAGCCTGGGCAGTGGAAGGCACCACCAGTGTTGGGATGTTCAAGCTTCCAGTTAGCAGGTGTCTCTGGTTAAGCAAGATCCCAGGAGGGATAATGGTGCCAGGTTCAGTCTCAGTGGGGTTGGGGGAAAAGGCATTTAAATGAAGACCTTATAAACTCACAAAGGGTACAGGTAGGCTGGATGGTCATCACTTTCCCAGGATGGGGGGAGTCTAAAATAGAGGGTGTACAGGATTAAGGTGAGAGGGAAAAAATGGTGATGGGTATATAGAACGAGCTGCCATGGGTAGGTTCAATCACTTTAAGACATTTGGAAGGTACTTTGATAGAAAAGGATAGGGGCAAAATGCAGGCAAATTGGACTGGCTCAGGTAGACAACTTCGTCAGTATGGACGTTGGGTGAAAGGGCCTATTCCTGTGCTGTGTGAGCTAGGCCCAGATGCTTTGAACTCCTTCTGGGTGGTTACCATGGGAACTGATGCCTCCCCTCCATTTCCGGTTCGGGTGGCAGCTTCGCACCCACCCACCAAGTCAGGACAGTCTGGCAACACTCTGAATGTAACACCAATAAGCCAACTGCCAACGGCACTGATGTTGTGGTCTGGTATGACGTTCGCCAACGTGTCAGGGCCCATCTCTCTGCCCCCACTGGTACTATCGACAGAAGGTGCCGCATTCAACGATTCTCACCGTCCAGGCCGCGCATCTTTTCACTGCTTTAATCAGGCACCGCGGTACGGCAGCAGCTAGCATGACGTTATTACAGCTTGGGGTGGAGTTCGTAGTTCGATCCCGGTGAACCCCGTAAGGAGTCTGTACAGCCTTCCCTTGCAATGTGTGGGTTTCCTCCGGGTGCTCCGGTTTCCTCCCACAGTCCAAAGATACACTGGTTAGTAGGTTAATTGGTCATTGTAAATTCTCCGCTGATCAGGTTAGAGTTGCGTTGGGACAGTTGGGCAGCCTGGCTCAAGGGGCCAGATGGGCCTATTTCTGTACTGCATCTCAAAATAAATAAATAATTAAACCAGGCTGGAGGTACAGCAGCCTGAAGTCTCACACAATCGGGTTCAAGAACAGCTACTTCCTGCCAACTGCTCAGTTCTTGAACCAAATGGCAAAGCCTTGATCACCGCGGTTTAGCAGCATGATAGTCACTTTGATAAAACTATATACTAAAATAAGCTTTTATTTCTGATTGCATTTATCTTACGGTTGGGGTGGGAGAGAAGTGAGAATGACCACAGTGGGTGGGGTCTATGTTGACTGCTTTGCTGAGGCAGTGGTCAGTGTAAACAGCGCCTATAGAGGGGAGGCTGGCTTTCGTGCTATGGAACTGGAAGAATTGGAAGATGGACAGTCGAGGGCCCCCCCCCCCAGGCCAGAGCACTGGGTCTGCAGATCTCTGTGGTGGTCGAAGGCCCAAAGTCTGCGCGTCCGAATCAAGAGCCTGCTGTAGGCTGAAGAACACAGACTAATTTTGGGGCCGGAGGACGGTGTGTGCATGCGGGAGAAACAGGCTTGTTTTTGTTGCTTGTGTTCTGCCGAGCAGCGTGGAGGCGCTGGAACGTGTGGCGACACTTGCGGGCTGCCCCCGGCACCTCCTTGGGCCCATTGGCTGTTCATGCAAACGACACATTTCGCTGCACGTTTCCGTGTACAAATGGCCCAACGTGTCACCCGCGCCAGCCTAGCTGCCATCAAGGACGTAGATACAGAAAAATGGAGAACGGCTGGCTGTATCAGGAAGAATCACTCCTCAGCCCCAACTCAGACTGAGTGTCCTACTCCCATCGAGGAGGAGGCTACATATCATCCACAACAGGACCACCAGACTCAAAAACAGCTACTTTCCCACAAGCCATCAGGCTGATCAACACCTTCGCCCATTCACCCTCCCGCCACAACATACACATCGCCTACAGTCACTTTATGTAACACACGCAAAATACTGGAGGAACTCGGGTCAGGCAGCATCTACAGAAATGAAAACAGTCAACTTTTCAGGCTGAGACCTTTCATCAGGACCCTGGTACGTGTTACACTGGATGTTCGACACAGCACTGAGGGCCGAAGGGCCTGTATTGTGCTGTAGATTTTCTATGTTTCTATTTCCAGCATCTGTACACTCCCTGGTGTCACATGCTCATATGGTACAATCAGTCCATGTATATCAGTTAATTGCACGTGTTTTATAGAATTGCTTTTCTGTACACATGAGTGTTTTTAAACTGTGTTCATGCTTGTGTGTTTTTATGCTGCACCGGATCTGGAGTAACAATCATTCTGTTCTCCTTTACACTCGTGTAGTGAAGAACGTCCAGTCTTGAATCTTTCCTGTTCCCCTTCCAGAATATCGAACCATGGCGTCCTCCTGCCAAGGCCATCCTCAGGGTGAAGGAGCAACACCTCATATTCCATCTGGATAGCCTCCAACCTGATGGTGTGACTACTGACGTCTGCTCCCGGTGAAACAATAATAACCCCCCCACCCCCCAGGCCTTTTACTTCTTCTCACCTGCCTACTACTTCCTCCTCCCCTTTCTATTGTCCACTCTCCTCTCATGTCCAACCCTTCCACTTTTTCCACCCACCTGGCTTCACCCGTCACCTTCCAGCTAGCCTCTCCCCCCACCCCCCAACTTTTAATTCAGGCATCTCGCCCCATTCCCTCTCAGTCCCGAAGGAGGGACTCAGCCCGAAATGTTGACTGTTTACTCTTTTCTAGAGATGCTGCCTAACCCGCTGAGCACATCCCCACCCCCCCCCCGGCATTACGTTTATCAATCTTGGATCTCGGTAACAAGTGCGATTAGGCGGGAGGAGAGAGTGCAGCGCGCTGCGCGTGCGCAGCCCTCCGGTAAAAAATGATATCGTATCCTTTACATAGGGGCCGTGGACAATTCTGATTTGATGGAGAGGGACGTGAAAGCACAGAGGAACATCTGGAAAAATTTCTGAAACACCCATTCGCTGCTGTCGTTACTGTGTGGTCGGGAATCTTTCCGAGGGTAGGCCTCAAAATCCCCGGCTTTGCCTGCTGTTGGGGACCGAGAAGGAGGTCGAATCGTTCGGACAGAGATGGCGCTCAGTACTCGGTGTCGGAGAGCTGATCAGAGCTCAAAGTTTTCGGACGACTCAGAGTTGGATTGTGGTCAGCATGGCAGGGAGAGTTTTTCTTCCTTCTCCCGTCTGCGTGAGATGTGGGACATTTGAGAAACTTTGAACTTTTACTGTGCTCATGGACTTCTTCATCAGGTTATGGTATTGTTGCACTGTTGTAACTATATGTTAAAATTATGTGGTTTTGTCAGTTTTTTTCAGTCTTGGTCTGTCCTGTGTTCTGTGATATCACACCGGAGGAAATATTGTATCATTTCTTAATGCATGCATTACTAAATGACAATAAAAGAGGACTGCATGTCTTCATAATCTAATCTAAAAGCCATACACCTTTTCTAATTACTGTAACATCGGGCATTTCCCAATCCTGTTTAGCAACCGGCAAAATAATCATTGTCAGCAGGAGCAGCCACGGATTATATATTCCGAGAGTGCTGACGGGCACGAGCTTCTTTGACACAGCAATCTAAAGAACCTCTCGGTGGTTACGGTCAGGCATACAGCAGTTGGGCTGAAGCTCCTGAGATGAGTCATGATCACTGTGCGTTGTGCAATTCACAGCACTGCTGTCAAAAAGAAAAACACTACTCAGGCCCATTGACCAACCTTGTCCAAAATACCTGTACAACCCGCCTGACTGCACAGTGGGCTTGGATAGCTGCCTGCAGTTCCACTGAGGCGGCTGCACAGAGTTTGAGAACCTGCTCTCGGCGTGACCGGTTCTTTCTAAGGCATTGGCCAGACTGCACTTGTGGAGTATTGAGAGCAGGTCTGGGCCCCTTACCTTAAAAAAAAAGAATGTGCTGACATTGGAGAGGGTCTGGAGGAGGCTCACGAAAATAATCCTGGGAATGAAAGGGTTAACGTATGAGGAATGCTCGATGGTCCTGGGCCTGTGCAGTTGAGAAGGATGAGGAGGGATCTCATTGAAATCTATTACTACTGAAAGGCCTAGACAGAGTGGACGTGGAGAGGAATTTTCCTGTAATGGGGCAAGTCTAGGACCAAAGGCACAGCCTCAGAATACAAGGCCGTTTCTCTGGAACAGACATGAGGAGGAATTTCTTCAGCTGGAGACGGCTGCGGAGGCCAAGCTAGCAGACATATTTAAGGCAGAGGTTGATAGATTCTTGCTTAGTTAGGGTGTCAAAGGTTACGGAGGGAAGTCAGGAGAATGGGGGTGAGGGGGATAATAAATCAGCCATGATGGAATGGTGGAGCAAGCTCAATGGGCCGAATGGCCTAATTCTGCTCTGACCTATGACCTTACAAGGAGCAGACGATGCTCTTTCACAGCACCTTGCTGGTACCCCACTCTCTGCGGGATTACAGGTTTGACAGGGACCAGCTCGGCATTTATTGCCCCTCGCTGAAAGCCCTTCAGAGGTGCAGGTGAGCTGCCTGCTGGCGATGGACTCCTTCAATGCGGTCAGGGAAGTCTCTCCAGGATTTGGACCCAGCAAGGGTGAAGCAACAGCAATGCATTACTGAGTCCGCGTGGTTTGCAACTCCAGAGAAAAACTGGAATAATGTTCCTCCCTCTAACTGGTGTGCAAAAATCTTGTGCCGTGCAATTTTATTTTGCCCAGCGACGACGACATGCGTGCACCGAATAATTCCTCCAATAAAAACAGTATAAACAAACCAGACAGATTATCACAAACTCCACGCCGTCAACACTGTGTCTGCATCAGAAACCGAAAAGGAAATGTGATTGTGTGCCATTGTGAAATATACTTAACGTGCCAACGAGTGAGAGGGTGGCACCTTTTGTGTGTGCAGTTTAAATTCCCGTGTGCGCTAGCAGCAAAAGATGTGTGCTGTGTGCACCTTCGAGGGAACACTGAACTAGAAGGGCAGCCCCATTTGCCTGAGCCCCTGATCTTCTTGGTTGCTGTCTGAAAGTCCCAAAGCAAGGGTTTGACTTGGAAACATTTCTTTTTTGACTCCCGTAGACCAGCATGCACGAAAAGGAGTTGACCGTGGATTGCAGGATAGCCCCTATTAACATCAATGGGGTTGTAGTTGAGAGGGTGAATAGTTTCAAGTTCCTTGGTATACACATCGCTGAGGATCACACCTGCACTGTACATACCGGCTATGTGGTGGAAAAGCACAACAGCGCCCCTTTCTCCTCAGATGGCTGAAGATGTTTGGTGCGAGTCCCCAGATCCTCAGGGCTTCCTACAGGGGCACCATCGAGAGCATCCTGTCACTGCCCGGCACAGGAACCTTACTACCCTCGATGGCAGGGCACAGCAGAGAGTGGCGCCGACAGCTGTAGATGTGAACTTTCCTCTATTCAGGACATTTACAGCAGCAGGTGCGTAAAAAAGGGCCTGGAGGATCATGAGAGAGTCCAGCCATCCCAACCACAAACTGTTTCAGCTGCTTCCATCCGCTAAATGGAACCACAGCATTAAGTCCAGGACCAACGGGCTCCGGGACAGCTTCTTCCACCAGGCCATCAGATTTATCAATACACATTGATCTGATTGTGTATTTGACTGTACATGCATGTATACAAAACAATTATGTATGCAACCAGTGTTCGGGCAATATCCTCCCATGTTCCCCTTCCTTATTCCTTGTACACTGCAACGGAGACACAACAAAAAGATTTTTACTCCCTTGGATGTAAGAAATAAACAAATAAATGCCACCCGACTCACTGGGCTCCCCCAGACGATGGTGCTTGACTCCAGATTCCAGCATCCGCAGTCCCTTGCGTCTCCCTAGATTTGGGAAGTGCCCGGTTTATTAAGTGCAATGAGTCTGGCCGGTGGATACTCTGCGACCACGGCAGAGGGGAGTGAATTTGAGGTGAATTTAGCAAAACATAATACCACACATTGCAGAGCCTTCAGCCGATGTTTCACCCACTCCACAAACAATCTAGCTCTTTTCTCATATACGCCTCCTAGCCCTCCATTTTTTCTTTCATCCACGTGCCCTCTATGAGTCTCGTTAGTGTCCCGAATGTACCTGCCTCTCTACTGCCACCCTCAGCAGTGTTTTCCTTGCATTTCCCACTCGCGGTGTAAGACACTTAACTCCGACATCCCCTCTACACCTCCCTTCTGCTCTGCTTAAAAGGTGTCAGCAATTGTCCTCTGGTATTAGCCACTGGCACCGTGGGGTTAAAAAGGTGCCGGCTTGTCCAGTCTGTCTATGCCCCTCAGCCTCCTCCTCCATGCGGACTCACCAGCTCGGTACAGGTAATCTTGGCTAGCAGCTCTGTCACAGATTCCCCCGAGGGGTCACTGCACGTGATGTCGAGGCCACGGATCGCTGCAGCGATGCTCCCGGTCGCGATCATTGACGGCGGGTACATGGCAAAATTAAAATCTGAAACAGGGCCACACAGAGGGTCACTGTACGTTTCACCTCACCGCCCCCCCCCCCAAGAACTGTAAAGATTTTCTTTTCAACAGTGATGACATGCACATCAAAAGGAGTTGTTTGTGTCGAACCCAGCTAGCGAAGGGGTGCAGAGGCAGCCCGCAACCCCCCCCCAACTCCTGGAGGTTCCCAACCTGGGATCCACGGAGCTCTTGCTTAATGGTATTGGTCCGTGGCGTAAAAAAGGTTGTGAACCCCACCAGTAACCCATACGTCGCTAGAATGTGGGAGGAAACCAGAGCACCCGGGGGGAACCCAGACAGTTAAGGGTAGAACATACGAACTCCTCACAGAGCAGCGGAGGGAATCAAACCCCAATCGAGGGTCGCAAGCGCTGTAACGCAGTTGCACCACTTTGGCGCCCCCAAGCCTGAAGTAACCCCAGGATAAACTAATCACACCCTCAGCAGCTGATGTCCACCAGCTTATCACAGAGAAGCTCACACTGTCTGGAAACTGCTCCTTTGTTTTCATGCATCCGAGTCTCCTGTCTGATGGTAGAACATCAAAGAGGATGCTGGATGGTTGGGTGGGATCCTCGATAATACTAAGGGCCCTATGTACGCGATGGTGGGGAGACCCCCATGATCCTCTCGGCTGTTCTCACAGTCCTTTGGAGGGACTCCTGGTCTGATGCTCGGCTGCTCCCGTACCAGATGGAGATACAACTTGTCAGGACACTCTCAATGGTGCTCCTATAAAATGCAGTTAAGATGGTGGGGCGGGGGGGGGGGGAGCCTCACTTTCCTCAATCTCCTTGGGAAGTGCAGACACTGCTGTGTCTTCTTGTTGTCATCAGATCTCTGAATGGACAATGCAGCCTTATTTAATTTAAAATTTTAATACATATTTCTCATTGTAACTTGTAGTTTTTAAAAAAAATATGTATTGCAATGTGCTGCTACTGTAGAACTATAAACTTCACACATCCCAGTGATATTAAACTGATTGTGATTATCACCACTCCACCCCTCACTTGGATCCACACATCACCCACCAGTTCTCACTCCACCCCTTCCATCCACCTCTTTACAATGGCTATCTCCCATCTTCCCCACCCGCCCCCAGTCCTGTGAACCATCGACTGCCCATTACCCGCACAGATGCTTGCCTGACCTGCTCTTCGTTCATTATGTACTGTGTCGCATGACGTGGGCGATCATGGCCTTTCCATGACCATGATTATTCTTGGCAAATTTGTCTGCAGAAGTTGTTTGCTGTTACCTTCTGGGGCAGTGTCTTTACAAGACGGGTGACCCCAGCCATTATCGATACTCTTCAGAGACTGTCTGCCTGGCGTCAGTGGTCGCATAACCAGGACTTGCGATATCCACCACCTGCCCCCATGGTTCCACGTGACCCTGATCAGGGGGGCTAAGCTGGTGCTACATCTTGCCCAAGGGTGACCTGCAGGCTAGCGGAGGGAAGGAGTGCCTTACACCTCCTTTGGTTGAGACATATTTACACATCATCCATCCTCTGACCTGCAGAGCTCCTCCACTGCCTGTGTGTGTTAACTGACAGGCACAAAATACTGGAGGAACTCAACATGTCAGGCAGCGTCCATGGAGGGAAGTAAACTATGGAGGCTTCGGGCCGAGACAAGCAGAATCCTTTGTGCTCACATTCTGACTGATTTTGTTGAAACAGTCCCAAAGAGTGCACGTGAATAACTCACCCGAATGATAGTTAATGATCAGTTAATGATAGTTAATGATAAGGTCCATGGCATAGGAAAGGTTGGGAACTCTTGAGCTAGCAAATCCTGGTTACCCATTGTACGTGCTGGGCAGTGGAGTGAATGGGTCCATGGTTGCATATTTTTTTTGTGACTGTAATCATCAGTCCCAACTTCAGGCGAGCTGTACCTTCCAGCAGGATGGAGATACATAGTCACAGTCATACTTTATTGATCCCGGGGGAAATTGGTTTTCGTTACAGTTGCACCATAAATAATTAAATAGTAATAAAACCATAAATAATTAAGTAGTAATATGTAAATTATGCCAGGAAATAAGTCCAGGACCAGCCTGTTGGCTCAGGGTGTCCGACCTCCAAGGGAGGAGTTGTAAAGTTTGATGGCCACAGGCAGGAATGACTTCCTATGACGCTCTGTGCTGCATCTCAGTGGAATGAGTCTCTGGCTGAATGTACTCCTGTGTCCACCCAGTACATTATGTAGTGGATGGGAGACATTGTCCAAGATGGCATGCAACTTGGACAGCATCCTCTTTTCAGACACCACCGTCAGAGAGTCCAGTTCCATCCCCACAACATCACTGGCCTTACGAATGAGTTTGTTGATTCTGTTGGTGTCTGCTACCCTCAGCCCCAGCACACAACAGCAAACACGATAGCACTGGCATCTCTAGCAGAGGAGGTGAAAGGCACTCCTTCCCTCTGCCAGCCTGCAGGTCACCCTTGGGCAAGGTGTAGCACCTGCTTTGCCCCCAGATAACGCTGATGATGACGATTTACCTTACAGCGATCAACAGTTGATTTATCTATTCAATAAACTTTTTAAAAGATGATGAAAAAACACAATTTCACAGAAATGCTGGCGTCCATCACTGAGAACCGTGACCACACAGGACATCCTCTCTTCTCATCACTACGATCGGGCAGGAGGTAAAAAAAAAAGTCTCAAAGTCCAGACCAAAAGGTTCAGGAACAGCTACTTCCTTCAACCATTCAGTTCTTGAACCCACCAGCACAAGCCTAAAACTACACTTTAGCAACACTACGACCACTGTGCACTAAAATTGTTTTTTCTTCTTCTAACTGATTTTCTTGCAAGGATTATGTATGATTTATGCTTATGTTGTCTTTCTTGTGAATTCTACTTATCCGTGCCCATAGTATTGCAGTAAGTAAGCGTTTTCTTTTGACCGCTTCTTGCGTACCATGGATTTGTCTCCGATTCTAGTTTGCTTTTGCACTTTTTTTTCTCCTTCGTTGCCTTAAAACAGCTTAAGCAGTAATTTATGTACAACTCTATACTGCGCATCGTCTCTATCTACCCGCCCGCGCGGTGGCACGGTAGCGCTGTAGTCAGCACGATGCTTTACTGTACCAGCGACCCCGGTTCAATTCCTGCCGCTGCCCCTAAGGGGTTTGTACGTTATAACCGCGAACGCCTGGGTTTCCTCCGGGTGGCTCCCACAGTCCAAAGACTTACCGGATGGTCCGTTAATTGGTCATTGTAAATTGTCCCGTGATTAGGCTGGGGTTAAGTTGGGGGTTTGCTGGGTGACGCAGCTCCAAGGGCCTATTCCGTGTTGTATCTCAATAAATAAACAAATAACACTGCAGCCAAGGTTTTCATCACCAGGTTACCTGCTCTCGGCACACTTGGTTATCATCGGGCTTGACTCTAAAAGAACTGGTCTCTTAATCTCTACATTCACACTTAGCTTCCTCCTTCCCTGCAAAGGCAGGCGGTCAACAACTCCATACCTGTGGCACACATGGCGATGAACGTTTGAGTGTGTTTCTTGATAAGTTCCAGGTGGTCCGCTAGAAACGACAGCTTCCCGAGGATGTGTTCAATGAAGTCATTTGGAGTTGTCACAGACAGGTCCCATTTCAGTTTCCCAAGGACAACTATCTCCCAGTCCTGAGGAAGACAAAACAAACAAACAAAAAAAAAATACTTGTTACTGGCCGCTATAACAAAGTCTCAAAGCTTCTTGTGAATAATCATATCAGCACACGATTTGGTCGTCTTCAACTAATGTCTTCCTGTAAATATAATTGTGAAAAAAGCACGGCAGCACCTCTACTTCCTCAGGAGTCTGCGGAGGTTTGGCACGATATTGAAAACCCTGGCAAACTTCTATAGGTGTGTGGTGGAAAGTGTGCTGACTGGCTGCCTGCGGGCCTGGTATGGAACACCAGTGCCGTTGAGTAGAAAATCCCAGTACATCACGGGTAAAGCCCTCCCAACCACTGAGCACATTTACATGAAATATTGGCATAGAAAATCAGCATCCATCAGAAATCCTCACCACCCAGGCCATGCTCCTTCTCACTGCTGCCATCAGGTAGAAGGTACAGGATCCTCAGAACTCGCACCACCAGGTACTAGCCCTCAACCATCAGGCTCTTGAACAAAAGGGGATAGCTACACTCATTTAAGGACTCCTATATTGTTATTTCATGCTCATTTTTTATTGCAATTTATTTATATCTGTATTTGCACACAGTTAGCAGCTCCTGATGTTTGTAGTTACTGTTCTATAGATTTGCTAAGTATGCCTGCAGAAAAAGAATCTCAGGGTTGTATGTGGTGACATGTACGTAGTCTGATAATAAAGTTTACCTTGAACTTTAATGTCTAATCTGCTATAACTGATACTATGCAATGCCCACCTACCACAGTGGGGCTCCTCAAATACTCCGGGTTTGATCCCAAGCTCGGGTGCTTCCTGCGTGGAGTCTGCACGTTCTGCCCACGTGCCGCCGTTTCCTCCCACACCCTGTTGCTGCCACCTTAATTCCCCGTCCCTCTCCCATCCTCTCTGTGGTCTTCATGGCAAACTCGAGGAAGAGCCTCTCACCCGCCATCTGGGCATGCCATTGCTTTCTGGGTTTAACACTGAAGTCTAAGCTTCAGCTAACAGGAGAGTTCTGTCTGTACCAGTCATCCAGCAGTGATAGTGGTTCAGTCTTGTTTGCTGTTTTATTCACCCCTCCCTCTACACGGCACTATTTTTTTCCCCTCTCTAGGAGTGGAGCAGATGCTCAGCCTGAGTGGCCAGGCACATCTCCCTGCTCTGCATTTCACAACTCCTGCATTCTGTTGTCCATGTTCTCACTCTAACCTTGCTTACAGCTTTTTCCTGATGCTACCCTTTCAAGAGACATCAAACCCACCCCCCTGCCACCATCTCCAACCTTCCCTTCAGTTTTTGAACCCCTTCCTAGTTGTAACCACAAGACATAGGAGCAAAATTAGTCCATCTAGCCTATTGAGTCCACTCCACCATTCGATCACGGCCGATTTATTTTTCAACCCACTCCGAGCCTTTGTCTTGAAATACAGGAGCTAAATTAGGCCATTCAGCCCATTGAGACTGCTCCACCATGGCTAATTTTTTTTCTCCACTTTGACCTGAAATATTGACTAAGGTTTCTATTTTTCATCCCACAGATGCTGCCCAACCTGCTGAGTATTTCCAGCATTTAATTTTTATTTTAGATTTGCAGCACCTATACAGGGGTTCCCAACCAGGGATCAATGGACCCCTCGTTTAATGGTATTGGTCCATGGCATAAAAAAAATTGGGAACCCCTGATCTAGTGTTTTTTTTTAATTTTCATCGACACACTCCTACACCCTTGCCCCCAACCTGATGTGATGACAAAGAGTACTCCATTAATAGTTCTGACCCCCCAGCTACCTGCTTTGCAAACCAGCCTCAATTCTGCCAACCCTTCCAGCAAGGAATTCCCAATGTAACACGTCTGCCATTGACAAAGCCTTCCAAGCCTGGTTAAACCGACGAAATAAGGCACTGTTTCACATTTCCAAATGCGTGTTGTTGTTCATTCAAAAGTTTCAGCAGCTACCTTTTGGATTTCCATAATATGATTAATGTTAGTAATTTCACCGCCCCCCCCGCGGGAAGTTGTGTGTAATGCACAAGAGGGAACATTCCACCCAGATGCATCATGGCTTGGTATGGAAACCTGTCTGCCCAAGACTAGGAGAAACTGCAGAGGGTTGTGCTGAACTGTGCCTATGGCACAGAGACCAGCCGCCCCTCCAGTGGCCAACCAGAGACGCTGGAAATTAACGCCACACACGCAAAATGCTGGAGGAGCTCAGCAGGCCAAGCAGCAGCGATGGAAAAAGAGTGAACGGTTTCAGGCAGAGACCCTTCATCAGGACTGACTCCCCCTCCATCAACTCTGCCTTTAGTTCTTGCCGCATCAGTAAAGAAGCAGGACCACTCCCAAATCAGGCAGAAGATACAAAAGCCTGAAAGCACCTACCACGAGGCTCAAGGACAACCTCTAACCCCGTCAGAATCAGAATTAATAGCACCAGCGCATGTCGTGAAATTTATTGACTTTCCAGCAGTGCAATACATTAGAAAAAAACTTAATTACAGTAAAGATATATACTAGTTAAATCAAATACTTAGTGCAAACACAGAAATAAAAAGTAGGGAGATAGTGTTCATGGGTTCAATGTCCATTCAGAAATCGGATTGTAGAGGGACGAAGTTGCTTCTGAATCGTTGAGTGTGTGCCTTCGGGCTTTTGTACCTCCTTTCTGATGGTAGCAATGAGAAGAGGGCATGTCCTGAGTGATGGGGTCCTTAGTGATGGATGTCACCTTTTTGAGGCATTGCTCCTTGGAGATGTCCTGGGTACTACGGAGGCTTCTGCCCAAGATGAGCATCGGCTTTAGAAGAGACTCTTCGTGTGATAAAATGGACTCCTCGCCTCTGCCCTGCCCCTCATTGTCTACCTGCACTCCACTTTGTAAATTCTGCATTCTGTTACTGTTTTACCTTGTACCACCCCAATGCACTGGCGTAACGAATTGATCTGTGGGGACACTATCCAAGACAAGCTTGAACCTCAGTACGTGAGACACCAATAAACCAATTCAACGAAATGATCTATGTGCATTGATCTCAGCTGGCTCCATCATGGGCACTAGCCACCCCAGCAGCGAGGACATCTTCAATGAGCAATGCCTCAAAAAGGCGGCATCCATTATTAAGGCCCTCTACCACCACCACCACCCAGGATAGGCCCTCTTCTTATTACTACCATCAGAGAGGAGGTACAGGAGCCCGAAGATGCCCATTCAAAGTTTAAGGAACTGCTTCTTCCCTTCCGCCATCAGATTTCCAAACAGACCCTGAACCTATGAACGCTAACCTATTTTTAAATCATTTTTGAGATACACCGCAGAACAGGCCCTTGCGTTGTGTTGCCCAGCAACCGCTCAATTTTAACCCTGGCCTAATCACAGGACAACTTACAATGAGCAATTAACCTACCAACCGGCACGTCTTTGGACTGCGGGAGGAAACCCATGCGGTCACGGGGAGAACGTACAAACTCCTTACAGGCAGTGACGGGAACTGAACGCAGGTTGCCTGTTCGTGCTAACCACTAGGTTACCCTGCCACGCTGCTTGTTTATTTTATATTTTTCTTATTGTAACTTTTTGATGCATTGCACTGTACTGCTGCCACAAAACAAATTTCACGACATGTCACTGATGATAAACATGACTCTGATGGTGCACAAGACAAGTTCTTGCACTGTACCTGGGTACCTGCGGCAACAATAAACCGATTTACCATCACTGCCGGTACTACCTGTAGGAGGCGCTGATGAGCTGCCCCTTTACAGGGTTCCTTTGGAACAAAGGAAAGATAACCAGGACAGTTCAGACTCAATCACCTTACTGTCACAAAGATGGTTTAAAAAAATTCTATATGTTTAATCTACTGAATATACATTCCCTTTGGCCACAGGGAATCAAACTTACAATCCTGATCATTAGTCCAGGCTGGGGAACTAAGCATTAGGCTAACCACCACGCTACCATACGACCCTGACGCCGTGCTCACTTTTGGCCGACGTGTCATGGACTCCTTTGTATCACAGCACCGACATGCGGCGGGCTTTGCCGTCCAACTATGCTGGGGCACAGGAGCACTGGGAACCCATCCCATCAAGAAAGGAGCTCAGTTAGTCCCAGGACACGGTGGGAGGGAAGGGTGCCAGTGTTCACGGTGGGAGGGAAGGGTGCCAGTGTTTCCCCTCACTGAGGGGCAAGGGGGGGGCTAAAGACCACTCACATCTCAAGGACAACACGCGTCGTGACATGGGATGAGTGTACTGAACGAGGGGCAAGTGTGGAACTAGGAAGAATTGGGGGAAGGTGGTGGAGACGGGATGAAAGGTTGTAATGAACACAATGCACCATCCCTGCTCTATGACGGAGAGGGCAGAATGTAATGACAAATCATTTTTCGCCAAGGTTAAATTTACATTCAGCGCGAATCTGAACGTGACGCTAGGCTCAGAAGCATCTGGTGATGTGCAACAACAGGAACAGTCGTACCGAGTCTCATTTAGACTGAGCGTGGGAAAATCATGCCATACACTGGCCCGCAAAACCAACTTTTAAAATGACTAAAGATACCAGGAATGGGTTGCAGATATATGAAAGGATAAAGGCTATACAGATTGCCTTTTACACATTTCAAGAGCCACAGATATACAGCTCAAAGCCACTGACATCCAAGCTATTCTGCCAGCCCGTACGACCCTATCCACCAACTGAAGAGTTGCAAAGTTCAACTGTCAGGGGTCCTGGTGAGGCATTTCTGCACACTGAGGGATTCCCTTATATTTCTCCTTTGCAAGACTCCCGGGAGCTTTACTGAGCAAAATCAAACTGACACATTAGCGTGGCAAGCTCTGAGGACGACTGTTGCGATAACAGTCGCCGTAACGCCTTACAGCACCAGCGGTAAGGTCGGGCTCGACTCTAACCTTTGTCTGTAAGGAGGTTTGCCTGTTCTCCTATAGTCTGGATGCTCTGCTTCCAACACGGGTTAGGGTTAGTGAGTTGTGGGCATTGTTAGTGTGGTGACGCGTGCGGGCTGCCCCCAGCACATCCTCGGACTGTGTTGGCCGTTGACGCAGAACAATACATTTTATGCTTTGACGCACACGTGACAAATAAAGCTAATATCTTTAAATATTATGTACTCTTCAAACACGGATGTCCTCCAAGAGGACTGCAACCTCGTCGTTGGGTTTGGAGGCTTGCGTGCCTCAAAGACCCGCAGAGCTACGTTGGCTGGAGTCAGGCCTTTATGCTTTGGCTCTTGGTGGGGTTACCCATGCCGGGCAGGTCGAAGGGTAGAGGCCAGAGTGGTCCACCAGGTTCGTGGGTTCATCTCAGGGCTAACAACCCTGACTGGTAAGACAGAATGGTTACGGAAACAGCAATAAGGAATCCTTCTACACCTGAGTGTGACCGTCTCTGCCCAGGACTTGCCTGACCGACGGTAGTGAAAACCGAGAGGAAGCTACCGACACGAGGAAGGAGGCCCTGAGCACCACCAGAGATAGAACACCTTCACTGCCGCCCTAAACGCCAGCCGTGTAACGCGCAGTAAGTAAACACTGACTAAATGCTAAGATTCCCCACGGTTTGTTAGGATAGGGTTTGTCGATATACTCGTCCCCTTATCAATCAACTCTCACCTCGTCCACAACTGCTTCTCATCTACTGCTCCCGCCCATCGTGGTCTGTTAGCACGACCCGCCCATTCTTGTGACTCTCACTGGTGGCAGCATCGTAATCTGCGCCCTGCTGACCACGTCTTCCCCAAACTTCCTCTCGGCCGCTCTTACCTCGCATTAACTTGCTCGACCAGTGCGAGATGAACCACTGAGGGACAGCCTTTTCCGCCGAGTAAGGAAGCCCAAAACTAGGGAGCAGAAGTTTAGGACGAGAGGAGGAAGACTTGAAAAGGGACCCGAGGGGCAAATTCTTCCATGTACGAGTTGAGTTACCACAGCAAGAGGACACAGATACTTATTTCTCGATAGTGGTCGAGTCAAGTATAATAGCATCCTTGGACAGGTACGTGCCGGGGAGGGGCTTGGAGATACAAGATATAATAAACCAATTTTGTGCAATTTACAGTGCAGAGTCTCACTATTTGCAAGCTATTAACAGTATTTCCCAATTTTAGTTCTAATATGCACTATTACACATTAGGCAGACAAAGGAGAGGTACAGTAGTGCAGTGATTAGCGTAACGTGTTACAGTACCAGCGACCCAGGTTCAATTCCCGCCACTGCCTGCAAGGAGCTTGCACCTTCTCCCCGTGACAGTGGGTTTCCTCTGGGTGCTCCGGTTTCCTCCCACACCTGGGTTAGGGTTAGTAGTTGGCGTACCCTTTGCGCTGTGAACACGGTGACACTCGCAGGCTGCCCTCAGCACAATTCCCGAACTGCGCTGGCCGCTGATGCAAATGAAGCATTTAGACCCTAAGACGCAGGAGCAGAATTAGGCCATTTGGCCCATCGAGTCTGCTCCGCCATTTCATCATGGCTGATCCACTTCCCTCTCAGCCCCAGTCTCCTGCCTTCTCCCCGAATTCCTTCATGCCCCGACCAATCAAGAATCTATCAACCTCTGAATTAAGCATACACAGTGACTTGGCCTCCACCAGCCATCTGAAGCAATGAATTCCACAGATTCACCACCCTCTGGCTAAAGAAATTCCTCCTCGTCGCTGTTCTAAAGGGACGTCCTTCTGTTCTGAGTCCGTTCCCACTGGTGCTACTCACCAAAAATAGGAAACATCCTCTCCACATATACTCTTATCTCAACCTTTTCACTGCCCACCATTAGCTCCCCTTAATATCTTGAAAACTTCAATTTAAAGATCATTGACCTTAAAATCGCAAGAAATCCCTAATCTCTCCTACACAGCTCCTCAAGAGAACAATGACTCCACACGTGGCTCACTTCAAGGTGAAGCACTTCAGCTGAGGGATGAACGGTACCTGCAACATCAGGGAGACTATCACACAGAACGTTGGAGGAACTCAGCATCTCCGGAGGGGAGAAAGCCATTTACGTTTCGGACCTTTCATCGGCATCTCTCGTGTTCCAGAGAACCCCAGGTGCTTCCCCTAAGTCAGGGGTTCCCCATCGACCCCTTTCTTATGTTTATTGGTCCATGGCATAAAAAAAGTTGAGAGCCCCTGCTCCAAGTAACTGAAACGCTCCTGCATAGCTGGAATTTTCTTTTATATAATATTTTATTAAACTGCCGCACAGCTTTCAGGCCGCGTAAATTTTCCTGCTCAGAGTGATGGTTGGTCCGCGCAGCTGTGAAAAAAAAGAGGTTGTGTTGCTCTCAACTGTGTCATGGGATGTTTTAAACTTTGAGATCACGACTGGATCCACAAAGACGTGAAACTTTACAGTGCAGTCCCTCATCATACTTCACAAGTGTTGGACAAAGGATGAGACTCACGTGATCCAGGATCTGGAGCAGTTAAATTCAGGGCCTCAACTTGTACCCTACCAATTCCAAGACAACCCCAAACCACTCAGAATATTTAAAAAGTATTTCATCATAAATATTCAACTTCTCAATATGGTTTAGATGAAAGCCATGATCACAGTGAATGGTGGTGCTGGCTCGAAGGGCCAAATGGCCTACTCCTGCACCTATTGTCTAAAAATGCTGTTTGCGCTGTAAGCACAGTGACAGTTGCAGGCAGGCCTCAGCACAAAATTCTCAAACTGTGCTCATGGGATGGTTTTCGCTTTTCACATCATTCTCTGAAAGCTCTAGAGAGCTGCATGAGAAAATCCCAGGAGATCAGCAGTTTGGGAGATACTCAAACCAGCCCACCTGGCACCAGCAATCGTAGTCCCACTTAGATCACATTTCTTCCCCGTTCTGATGTTTGGTCTGAACAACTGAACCTCTTGACCATGCCTGCATGCTTTCATGCATTGAGCTGCTGCCACATCAGATACTTGCATTAACAAGGTGTACCTAATAAAGTGGACACTGAGTGTCCGTGTGGAGTTTGCACGTTCTTCCTCTGACTGCTTTTGTCAGGATCATAACGGACCCTCAGCATCTGGGACATGCCCACCTCTCAATATTACCATCAGGGAGGGGGTACAGGAGCCTGTGAATGTTTAAGGAACAACTTCTTCCCCTCTGCTATCAAATTTCTGAACAGTTCATGACCACTACCTTGTACTACAAATAAGCTCTTCTTGGGCTTCCAGCTGGGTACAGGTATCGATTGTAACTCGGCTAGAAGCTTGAAAAAAGTTTATTCATCATGTACTCTGGGACTAGTTACTAGTTATTGTACTTTATAGTCATTTTTCTATTTTTGCACAGTCAGTTTTCACGTCACGTCAGTGAAAATAAACCTGATTCTGCATTCTCTTACACTAGTGAAAGCAACCAAAAATCTACCCCTCCAAGCTCCCTTTTAATCTTCTATATTTGAATTAGTTCACCCTCATTCTTCTAAATACCACAGAACACTCTACAGCCTCTCCTGGGAATGCCACAAGTCATTATGTTAATTTATGAGGGGAATGGATAGGGGTAAACACAAGCAGGCTTTCCCCACTCAGGTCGGGTGAGACTCGAACTAGAGGTCATGGGTTAAGGGTGAAAGGTGAAATGTTTAAGGGGAACATGAAGGCGAAATTTCTCACTCAGAGGATACTGCTGGTGTGGAATAAGCAGGAATGGTGGATGCAGGTTTGATTTTTCAACATTTAAGGGAGCTTTGCCCAAGTACTTGGACGGGAGTGGTATGGAGGACGATGGTACCAGATGCAGGTCATTGGGACCAGGAAGAACAAGTTTGGCAAGGACCAGATGGGTTGAAGGGCCTATTTCTGAGCGGTAGTACTCCATGACTCTACAAGTCTATGTAATTTATGGCTGATTTTGTGTAGGACATCTCCAGAAATCCTGCAGAAGTCAGTATTACCGGAGCAGACATGTTTTTTAGTAATTACTTACCTGCGATGCAGAACCCTACACTTTTTTGTTTTTACTCCCCAACATTTCGAGAAAACGTGTTATCAATGGAACAACTGCAGAGATTTAGAGTTTTATCCAAAGTTGGAAACACGCAGGACTAATCAGGATCCAGGGAATGCTGCATCACAACTGCACACTTACCGCTGCACAGCATCGAACACACGCCGTGCCATCAGCATGCTCAGTCAGACTTGAACCTGTGTCCGCGTGGACTCAGTGACCATCACAGGTCCACTCCATTAGCTGCTCCAAGACTCGGACGGTCAGGAATCAGGACTACAAAGATCGGGGGACTTGCAAGAAGGTATTACGCGTGGAACAGATGAGGAGGAAGTGCGCTTGAAGTGTTATGAATTGTTGGAATTCTGTGGAGCCCAGGGCAGGCTTATTTTTATGGGAATTGTGGATTAAGGGAATCTTGGAGAGGGATTAAGATCAGATGTTGAGCAGACCCAAGAGACAAACCCTGTGAAACAGCTTCACACATTTGTGCTCCAAGTGACCACACCCATCGACTCAATACCTGGCTTCAAGTGTCAACGTATCACACATTATATTTCTCCCCCACTCCACCTCGTCTCTTTTTCCAATCCCCCCTCCGCTCTCACTACTTTTCTTTTCCGCAACTCCCTCCTTCCCTTTCTCCCCCAGTCCACTCGCCTCTCCTGTCAGATTCCCTTTTCTCCAGCCCTTTACCTTTTCCAGCTCTCACCTCCCAGTTTCTTACTTCATTCTCCTGCCCCACCCTCACCAGGTCTCACCTATCACCTGCCAGCTTGTACTCCTTTTCCTCCCATCTCCTTCTCCCCTTCCTGCCCAGCCTCGGCCTAAAACGTTGACTCTTTATTCCAGGCGTTTTTGGCCCTTTGAGCCACTCAGCAATGTAACCCTGGCCTAATCAAGGGACAATTTACAACATCAAATTAACCTACCAACCAGTAGGTCTTTGGACTGTGGGAGGAAACCAGAGTACCTGGAGGATATCCAAGCAGCCATGGGGAAAACGTACAAACTCCTTGCGGGCAGTGGCGGGAACTGAACTCGGGTCGCCTGTACTGTAGCCTGTTGTGCCACTTTGTGTGTGTTGCTCTGGAGTTCTAGCACCTTCGGTTGTATCGGAGTTTTAAAACTGCTCCAAAGGAAACCAGAAGTATCTTGCAGGGACTGCAGATTCTGGAATCTGGAGCAGCAAATGACATGCTGGAGGAACTCAGCAGGTCGGGCAGCATCTGTGGTAGAAGAGGAAACTGCTGACCATTCAGGTCGAAACTCAAACATCGGAAGCATCGCATCCCCCTCTCCCCGAGCCATCCACGCACTTCTCTCAAACACTGCCATCAAATTTCACACCCACCAACTTGCCAGCGTTTCGTCAGCTATGAGGCAGGGCTTCGACCAGAAGTGTCAGCAAACCCTTCCCTCCCCACAGATGCTGCACGACCTGCTGGGTTCCACCGGCAGATTGGTTGTTGCTCCACAAACTGCTTGTACTGTGTCAGAACCGCAACTCAGACAAGTAGTAGAGAGGTCTTCTCTGGAGTAAAGGCTGAGGGGAGACCCAAGAGAAGATCACGAAATTATGCCAAGCACAGAGTTAGAATGTTTCTTCCCCGGAGCAGAAATGGTGAATAGAGGGGTTAAGTTTAAATGTGAGCGCAGGGAAGTTTAAGAGATATGTGGGTCAAGGTTTTTTTTTGGATTAGAGTGTGATGAGAATTTGGGACACACTGCTGGTGGTCCTCAAAACAGATAAACAGGAAATGCTGGAAATCAAGAGCAATACACACAAAATGCCAGAGGAACTCAGGCAGTATCAATGGAGGGGAGTTAACAGTCAGCATTTCAGGCTGACCCTGATGTTACTGTTGAAGGGTCTTGGCCCAAAACATCAGTCAGGGGATCCCAACCTAGGGTCCATGGACCCCTTACTTAATGGTATTTAAAAAAAAAGAGGTTGGGGACCCCCGCCAAAGATGCTGCCTGACCTGTTGAACTCGTGTGCTGATCTAAAAGACCCTTGAACACTGCTTAACACTCACAAAATGCTGGAGGAATTCAGCAGGTCAGGCTGCATCTATGGTGGGGCTTCCCAACCTTTGACCTGCTGAGTTTGTCCAGCATTTTGTGAGCATTTCAACGGGCTTTTAGATCGGCACAAGAATATGGAAGGGAATGGACCATGTGCAGACAGAAGGGATTTAGTTTCATGTGGCATCACGTTTGGTAAAGACCTGGTGGGCTGAAGGGGAGCTGTCCTTGCCCCCCACAAAAAAAAACAAGCATTTTAAAAAGATGGAAAGCAGCAAGAACATTCTGCTCTGAAGGACACTTGACAATGAAACGATCTGCATAGGGCTTCTGACCCAGAAACCACCAATAGTACGCTGGACGCTGATCCAGACAGTAAATAATAAGTAGCTGGAACAGCTCAAAAGGTCAGGCAGCATCTGCAGAGGCAGAAGCTCCTAACGCTTTGGGTCCCCATCTATCCCAGGGCCAAGAGTGTGAAGGAGGAGGAGCCAATATAACAAGTTGGGGGGGGGAGGAGGCAGGGTTAGTCAGGAACTGGCAAACGATTGGTGGATCCAGGTCAGGAGGGGCCTGATTGGCAGGTGGAGTCAGCTGGGAGGGAGGAAGTGGGTGGAGATAGTGACCGAGGCTGGGAGGTGGTAGGTGGAGGTGATGCTTTGGCTGCAGATTGAGGGAGCTGATTGGACAGGCAGGTGGTGCGAAGAATCAGACCATTTGGGAGAGATGGTGGGCAGATGTGAACAGGAAGGGGAGACAGAGAATTGAGCGTGTGGGTGATGGGCACGTGGACTCAGGTGGGGGGGGAGGAACTGACTAATGGGGGGGAGGGAGGTCAGGAGATGGGTGGTTTGGGGGAAAAAAGGAGGCATTCAATAGGGTCTTGGTAGATCACTTTGAGGGGAACTAATTGCCTTAAGTTCATTTCAATTTGAGGTGATTACTGAGTACAATTTGGCTTTTAGCAATTAAAATTTATACAGTCCACTGGATCCAAAGAACATTTTTTTTTAGTTTAATGTGTTTGGGGATTACATTAATGAACATCTTTGCGTGGCAGCAGAGTCTGCTTGTTCACAATGGTCACCTTGAGTTCCCACTTGCAGATCATTTTAGCACCCCACCCTCCCTCACTCCCACACCGACTTGCCTGCCCTTGGCCAGTCTGAGGCCAGATATAGACCAGACGAATGGTTCCCCATCTTCCACCTGGGTAATCCACAGCCCAGCATTCAAAGTTGGAGACTACCCAAATGGAGTACAAGGGGCAATTCCTCTGGCCTCACCCTGGCAGAGGGGCAGACAGGTTGGCGCCGGAAAGACTGAGGGGGTGGGGGGAGGTTGCTGAAATGGTTTGCAAGCAGGAGCTCAGAATGGCCACTGTGGGCAATCAAACCCTATGCAACCATGCAGAGTTGCTTGGTTAACTTTTAAGAATGCAATCCCCAGACAGATTAAACAAACAAACAAAAAAAAATCCCATTCTAATATATTCTCTGAATCCTCTAAAAAAAAGTCAAATCATACTCAGAGTGATTGCCTCAAATTGGAATATACCAAGTAATTTTTACCATTCCTTACACTAAAATATGCATGACCAGATAAACCTCGAACTAAATACTTAATCTGAAACAAGAGTTTGGTCATATCGTGTACTAAAATAATTGCATTATAAAAGGTGAATATTTGGTTCAATATTCAATGGACACTGAATGGATTAGCTTTCACTGTTAAGGAATAAGGATAAAATAAAGTATTAATTGCAAAGTCTGAAGCGCAGTGCGCAGAGAGCACTTATCGGCACTCCGGGAGCTTTGCAATCGCGCACTAGATGGCACCAAACGCCAAGTCACGGGCGTGAAATTGCACGGTTGTGATCGATAACTGCAATCATCCCAGCTCTAATTACTCAACCTATATTAAATCTCCTTTTCTTTCCTCTCGGAGGACTTTCCACCTCTGACATCCGAGTTAAACACTCGCAGTTCCTGTGCATCTGAACGCGGAAAAAAAAGTTTGAGAGAGCAAAACGTTTAGAAAAGAAATCTCTTTGACCCGGTCTAGCCCCCAAACACGGCAATGCAATAGAATTTCGTCTCTTGAAAGTGCAAAGAAAAAAAAATACGTCAAAAGGCTGAAATATTGGTGAATTTACCAGGAGGTCTTCAGGGGTGACTGAATTGTCTGTGTAAATACAGAGTTTCTCAGCTGTCAGCGGGATCGTCTCTTTCAGTTTTGACGCTAAAAACATGCAGACTGCCCCTAGCAGCTGGAGGTGACATTTTCGAGTGGGAACCGAAGACAGAAATCTATCCAGATAATTCACGGCCAACAGAAAGACTTCCTCTTCGCATTTCTGCTCTTCGCAAACCTAAAATATGCAAAGACGACGATAAAAGTGGGGTCATCACTTAAAACGACCTTCTCACGATGTTATATGCACACAGTTAACTTTTGCAAATGTAACTCACCCCAACAATTTGTAAAACCGGTCAAAAAAAAACATCACTTCCCCCCCCGACCTTCTGTACATGCAACAATCTGCATTAAATTCACATTTTTTGCACGATTTAACATTCATGCACAGTAGTCTCCTTCGACTCCGGGCGATTGCGTATTTTTAAAAATATTAAAATTAAATTAAATAAAAAAATAACGCGTGGCTGCCAGCAGTTACCTTTTGTTCGAAATAAAGTTTCAAAAAATCGTGAAAATTACATAATTGCACGGACAGCGATCATTTTCACATGTAAATAAACAAGAAATCTTGAAGTTTGGTTGGGGTCAGAAAGTGACAATTAATGACTTTCCTAAACGGAGAAAATTTAAGGTATAATGTCAGAATTTTGGGTGGTCTGACTAACTCGCTCTCTGCACCAACCATGAAGAGCCCAGGGGTTAAGATACGGCAGACACAATCCAAAGGACAGTTTCAGAGACAGAAAACGTCCAACAAACTTTTAATATACATTAATAACACATTAATCGCAAGCTTTTCGTAATAATAAAGCGAAGCGACGCTTCATAGACGCAATCGAGAAAAGCAAAAAAGTTTTTGAAGTCGAGTCAACATGGCGACAGCATGTTGTTTATCAGCCATCATAAGTTCCTATAAATTTTGGAAAAAATACTTTAAAAATTCAGCATAATTTCGCATTCGATCCTGAGAAATTGTTTGCACTTGCAAACGCTTCCTAAACATGCACGCAGTCGTTACTGAAAAGCGGAGCCATTCCCAACATGCATTCAGAAGCAAATTTTTAAAAATAACTTTGAAAAAAATAAAATTAAATGCATGACACCGATATGCACCCCCTTGCAACCCTCCGCAAGTACTTTTGCAACGCTCTTACAATAATTACACGTTAATATTGATGCATATAGGACACTGATGCAGCATAACATTCCTCTTTACCTCCAGCATCCAATATGATACCATTTTTCTCATATATGGTTTGATTTCTTTCTGGACACATTCGAAATAAGAAATCCTGGGGATGTATCTGTCCTCGGTGAGCAGGAGGTTTTGGAGGACGCGATGGTCGTTGAGGAGGGTATGGTCGGGGAAGGCTCGCTGGATTTTGGGGGTAGTCTCCATGCAGAGCAGCTCCATGTCTGTGAGAGCTGGGTATATGTATGTATGTGCGTTTGAGTTCACTGGGAGCTCCCTCTGCACGCAGACCGCCGGCAAGGCTGTCCTCCTCGCTTGATTGACAGGAGCCCGGGGAAAGGGAGGGGAGGGGAGGGGAGGGGAGGGGAGGGGTGGGCGGCGCAACGCCCTCGCGCAGCCGTCACCCAGCAACCCTGACGTCCACCAAACCCCCCCTCCCTCCCCCCCACCCCCCAACCTCCTCGCTCCCTCCTCCCGGCCAACCGCGGGACGCTGCAATTGGATACACGGCGCTCCGGGAGCCGCCAGCCAATCGGCGTGCGCCTGACGTCACCGCCAGGCCGCGCTCCGGCCGCGACTGGCGAGCACGTGCCGCGCTGGGCTGCCGCACGAATGGGGATCGGTGCAAAGTGTTAACGCGCGCACCTTGGCATCTGTCTGCGGTCCCGCCCCTGGCTGCCCGCTAATATTCCTCCTGTTTTCTTCTTTATGTTTGCACATATACCATTGAGTCAGCAACTGCACCGGCTGCAACATTCCTCTTCCTTGCAACTACCTATTTGAGTCAGGAATTTCCCCGTTAACTTTACCCTTACTATTTGCAAATCCATTATTGAGTCAACATTTACTTCAAATACATGCGCACACTTCTCAAACTAAGTTCCCCACTCACTTACATAAAGACAAGGTTTCATTGGCAAAACGTTAATTATTTCTTGTAAGCAGAGAAATAGTTTGAGTGTCGGATTCATAGGGTCAGAAGCTGGTAGGGGTTTGCATTCAAAGCAGGCTTATGCACATTAACAAGGTTGCATAAGATAACGTCTATCTGCAGTCGGTATTGAAAGTACAGTTACTAAAATAATATATAACTTTTACTACTACCGTGAAGACTTACTATCTCCCGTGTTTTGCTTTACACGTTAGGTTCAAGTGCAGCTAAATCAGCTAGGAGGATTCGTAAGAAAATATATATTTAATAAAGTTCAAATTATTGCATAATTTTCTTGTTGAAAGTCGATCAAAATCAGCTCGAGTTTTTTTTTCTTTCCACAGTTGAATGTTAACATGTAGAGTGTTAATAACTTCTTGCAGGCTAATGATATATTGGTAGCAAAAGCTGGAAGAATTTTCTCCTGTCCAATTATAAGAAAAAAGCACAGTCTTACAGATTTTGTTAAAATTTGAACCAATTCTTCAAAGTTAATTGTAAGCATTACAATAATGTAAATGTGTTGATTTTTCCTTAAAATAAGTTTTATTGTAAAGGATGTTGTTTCTACTTTCTCCAAGAGATCAAAGTATCACATTTAACATATGCCAACAGTGAAATTATAATTAATACATACTTAGTAAATTAGAAACTTAAATCGAACATTGTGGCTAACAAATAAATACTCTGCAAAGTATTTTTAAAAATTGTATTATTTGTACATTTAAATAGAAAGGTAACAAACTTAAAAATCTTTCTCAGTCAAGATATTGGAACTAATTATAAACTCAATTTGATCATGTCGTGTTCCTGTTTTTGAAATAAATTATGACAATATTTTTCAACTTTGGGACTGATACTAAGTTTGAATTTTAGGAGAACAAATGAAAAAAATTGAAGAATTTTAGATTATCCATTTTAGGTATAAAATTGTCGCAGAGAGGATAATAAAATAGAATGTTCCTTATTCGCCAAGAAGCTGAATAACTGGATTTATAATGTAGCAAAAAATTTACAATATTTGCTTTCACTGGAGCTTTCTAAAGAATGGAATTGATTCTTCAGCTTTCACCTCAGAAAGTCAAGTAATTATTACAGTTGTGGCAAGAAACAAAATTGTTCTTTATGTACAATGTTTAAATGAACTATTGAAGGCACTAATTTGGAACGTAAATTGGGTAAGTTTGATATTCCTAATAATGTGAATGTAGTGATCGATCTTAGAGAGTTCGTTTGCCTGCCTGCCCAGAGTAATCGACAATTAAAGGGAAAAATAGTAAAAACCAACGAATGGGAATAAAGATTGGTTTTATTTGATCCAAATCCTAAATATTTAGTTTGAGCAATTAGAATCCTTAATCAAATTTGATGAGATTGGCTTCTTTAGTGGAGATGGTGTGATGTAACATTGGTTTTGAAGTTATGCTAAACATGCATTAATTTATTTGTCTAGTATTAGATAAATTTCACATTAATGCTGAAATTTGTCGATACGATTAGAATCCTTAATCAAAGATGAGATTGGCTTCTTTAGTGGAGATAGTGTGATGTAACATTCATTTAGAAGTTATGCTAAACATGCATTAATTTATTTGTCTTATATTAGTAAGGCTGATTAAGCAGAAGTTTTTAGCTAACCTTACTGAAGTAACTTAGCTAACCTAACAGAAGTTTTTAGCTAACCTAACTGAACTATTTTAGCTAACCTAATGAACTGAACACAACCAGTCTGTCTCGAGGAGTACTTTCGATAGGCTTAATCAGCTGTGGCTTTGGAAAAAAAATGATGCAGATAATCTATGTTTTAAAAATACAGTTTTCAACATGAAAATAGCAGCAGTCCTCTTGACAAAAGCATATTCCCTCAAATACACCTTTAATTTTCCCTTTTCCCTTTGAATGGCGTACTTTAAATTTCAAGTTATCTTTTGCTGCATAAACTCCATCGACAACACAATATTTGAGTAGAATATAATAATACTCAATTATAATATAATATTTGCATGTGTCCAGGTCGAAGAAGCAGGTGGGAAAAATCATTGCAGAAGCTACCTGCCCTGCAAACGGGCTTTTCCAAAACTTCCTTTCTGGAAGGTGCTATATTAAAACAAAACCTTCACGCCATCTTAAAAATTTCTTCCCTCAGGCAGTTCGTCTGATCAACCCCTCACTCTCTTCTGTCTATTACTGCTGTCACTGCACGCACTGTAAACATTTTAAAACACTTTTTATAATGCTGCTTAAATTGTAAATGCTGGTATTTACTTATGCACATGTTATTCCATATCCATGTTTTAAATTCTGACTTTATCTTTTATACAATTCTTTACAATTGCTGAATATTGCTTTTTTTGTTGAATGCTGAGCTCTGACCAACACACCACAATAAATTCCTAATACGTGGAAATGTATATGGCGAATGAAGTTAATTCTTAATCCTTCATATTGAATTCAGCCAAATATTTTCTCAAATCTATTGGAAAAAATACATTAATAATAATAAAATAATATTTTGCCAACAAAAGCTACCATACCAGGCAATCTTATTATAATTAAAATGTTTATTAAATTTAAAGTTTTAACAGTTCAGGGCAGTCCCTAATAATTTGCTCTCAAGCAGGCTCTTCGGCTATCTTTTCCATCAGATCTAATTCTTGTATCTACTCAATAGAAACCACAGGATAGATTGGTCCATGTGTTACAACGAATCCTGGAAAAACAACCACTTTGTACCTCCAACTTCAAAAGTAGAAAGCAAGTTTGTGAAACAGACTGGAGAGTGAATGACAAAACTATTTGGTCAGTTGTTTCTTCAGTTGTAATAAAGATTAGCTTTATTTGTTACATGCACTTTGAAACTTGGGTGGTGGGGTGGACATACATCTCTAGCAGAGGAGGTGTGAGGTGCTCCTTCCCACCGCTAGCCTGCAGGTCACCCTTGGGCAAGGAGTAGCACCTGCTTAGCCCTCCGATCAGGTGGTGGATGGTCGTACGAGCAGCTGGTGCATGTCACAACCCACTGACGCCAGGCAGACAATCTCTGAAGAGTATTGATAATGGTTGAGGCCGCCCGTCTTGTAAAGACCCACACCCATTTTTACAGATGCACCACAAAAAGCATTGTATGTGGATACATCATGGCTTTGTACAGCAACCCCTCTGCCTAAGACCACAGGAAACTGCAGAGAGCTGTGAACACAGCTCAGCACATCACGGAAACCAACTTTCCCTTCGTGTACTCCTGTCTGTCCTTCTGATCTGCACAGTAAAGCAGTCAGTATAATCAAAGACCCCACCCACTCAGGTCATTCTCTCTTCTCCCCTCTCCCCTCGAGCAGAAGACACAAAAGCCTGAAAGCACTTACCAGCAGCCTCAAGGACAGCTTCTACTGATTCTCTAGTATGAGAAGATGGAGCCTTGACCTTACAATCTACCCACACTGCACTTTCTCTGTGGTGGTACTCTTTATTCTTCACGTTGGGTCCAGGATCTATCCTCAACCCAACATATCGACGTAGCTCCAAAGAAGGTATGACAGCAACTCTATTTCGTTCAGAGTCCGAGGAGGTTCGGTATGCCAACAAAGACACCTGCGAATTTCTACAGATGTACTGTGGAGAACATTCTAACTGGCTGCACCACCACCTGGTACTGGGGGGTGCAGGGGTGGGGCCACTGCACAGGATCAAAATAAGGTGAGAGAGTTGTAAACTCAGTCAGCTCCATCATGGGCACCAGCCTCCGTAGTATCCAGGACATCTTCAAGGAGCGATGACTCAAGAAGGCAGTGTCCATCATTAAGGACCCCCATCACCTAGGACATGCCCTCTTCTCATTGTCACCATCAGGAAGGAGGTTCAAGTGCCTGAGACAAACACTCAACTATTCAGTAACAGCTTCTTTCTCTCTGCCATCAGATTTCTGAACGGGCATTGAACCCATGAACACAACCTCACTGTTTTTTTAAATTTTTGTACAACTTAATTTAACTGTTTAATATATTTATATATAGTTACTGTAATTCACATTTTTTCTATTATTAATATATTGCACTGTACTGCTGCTTCAAAGACACCAAATTTCACGACATGCTGGTGATATTAAACCTGATTCAGATTCTGAATATCTTATTGTTTTCCCTGTTCCAGCCGAATGCACTGTGTAGTGATTTGATCAGTATGAACACTGTGCATGCTTTTCACTGTATCTCAGTACATCAGAGAATAACAATCCAAATCCGATTTCAATTCCAGCCGGAGGGACACAGTGGATGGTGGATATTTGGATCCGATTGCCAAAGGAAGAGGTAGAGGCAGGTATGCTTGCTACATTGAAGAAGTCTGTGAATGGGAGGAGTTCAGAACAGAGCTTCCCAACCTTGGGTCCACGGGTCCCTTGCTTTATGGTATTGGTCCACGGCATGAAGAAAGGTTGGTGTAGAGAGATGTGGGACAGGTGCTGGGAAATGGGGATGGCTTGAATATACCCAGTGGTCACTTTATTAGGTACACCTACACACTTACTTGTTAATGCAATTATCTAATCAGCCAATCATGTGGCAGCAACTCAGTGCATAAAAGCATGCAGACATGGTCAAGAGGTTCAGTTGTTGTTCGGGCCAAACATCAGAAAGGGGAAGGAATGTGATCGGGGTGACTTTGACCGTGGAGTGATTGTTGGCGCCAGCGGAGTGGTTAGAGTATCTCAGCTATTACTGATCTCCTGGGAACTTCCTTCACAACAGTCTCTAGAGTTTACAGAGAACGGTGAGAAAAACGAAAAATATATCCAGTGGGGGCTGTTCTGTGGGTGAAAATGCCTTATCAATGAGAGAGGTCAGAGGAGAATGACCAGACTGGTTCCAGCTGACAGGAAGGTGACAGGAACTCAATGAGCAGGTGTTACAACAGTGGTGTGCAGAAGAGCATCTCTGAACGCACAGCACGTCAAACTTTGAAGAGGATGGGTCGCTGCAGCAGAAGACCACGGACATGCACCCAGTGGCCACTTTATTAGGCGGGGAGGGCGCATACCTCAGTGTATGCATCTTGGTCAGCATGGACATGTATAGGCTGAATGGCCTTTCCTCGCACTGATTGATTCACCTCACAAAGGAATCTTACTCTATTCTATGCGCAGGAAAGTCTGAAAAAACACATTAACTGATAGAGGGGGAAAGGCTTGGTGATAGAAAGGATCAGTCATCTGGCCGCTGGTCAAGAAAGGGTTCCTGCTGGCACAGAATTCTGTGCATTTTATCTAGATTCACCCAGATTTCAGGAAATCATCAATTCACTGTGCAGAAAGCAACTAATCTCAACATTCAAGTTTGGACAGATGGCTGAGGTGGCTGGCTCCTGATAAACTGACGAGAAACACTGGCAGGAAGTACCTTTGGAATAATTTCATTCATGGATATCTGATATCACAATGGACAACTTGAATCATCTAGTATGTTTCCAATTTACAAATGAGATATATTTTCTTCTGTCTCAGGTGTTCCCAATCTGGGGTCCACAGAACCCTTGCTTAATGGTATTGGTCCATGGCATAAAAAAGGTTGGGAACCCCTTTTCTATATGAACTTAAGATGCATCTTTCCCAATCTGTATATCGGTGCCTCTGCTAGGAAACACCATCAAGTTACCATCAAGGAGGAGGAACAGGAGAATGAAGACACACACTCAGCACTTTAGGAACAGCTTCTTCCTCCTGCCATCAGATTTCTGAATGGACACGGAACCCATGTACACCACCTCAACTTTTACACTTCTTATTTAATTTAGATGTATATAATTACTACAGTACTGTGCAGAAGTCTTAGGCACCCCAGCTCTATATATCTGCCTAAGACTTTTGCACAGTACTACAGTAATTTTATGTATTGCACTGTACTGCTGCTGCAAGAAATAAAAACAAATTTCATAACATGTGAGTGATGATAAACCTGGTTCAGATATGGGTCTCTATTATGGACGGAGAGTGGGAACAGGGCAGGGAGAGGGGAATCATGGTTGGGAAAAGGGGTGGGGAGGGGTGAGGGAGTAGGAACCACCAGAGGCACATTCCGTAGTGATCAATAAACTAATCGTTTGGAATCAAATCACCTTGACTGGTGTCTCGTGGCTGGGTGTGTCTGTACCTGAGCCACTGCCCACACCCCTCCTCTGGTGCCTCACCCTCTCCATTGCCAACGTCCTTTGCTCCGACCAGATTTACAAACTCACTCTCCACTCCACTTCGACAAATACAGTGCTGTGCAAAAATCCTAGGCACCCCAGCTATAGACTGTATATGTACCAAAGACTTTTGCACAGTACTGTATATATTTTATTGTAATTTATAGTGATTTTTATTCTGTATCGCAAAACAGCAAATTTCATGACATTTGCCAGTGACGTTAAACCCGACTCTGACTCCATCTCTGAAACATACAAGTAGACAACAGTCCAAATCCAGAGGCGTTCTCAGATTCCATAAAACTGCCACACAATCATAGGTCAGGGAAAAGTCAACAGATATCCCTGAATATTATAACAATTAGATGAGTTCTCAAAGAACAAACAACTGTTGCTTTTGAAGAGTACTTATTTGGTAAATAAGTAGCCAATACACCCTCTAAACCAGAGATTCTTTGTCAGTCCCTTTGCCAGTCTGGTGAAGACTATGGTCCCCTTTGCCAGTCTGGTGAAGACTATGGTCCCCTTTGTCAGTCCAGTGAAGATTATGGTCCCCTTTGTCAGTCTGGTGAAGACAATGGACCCCTTTGTCAGTCCGGTGAAGACTATGGACCCCTTTGTCAATCCGGTGAAGCCTATGGTCCCTTTGTCAGTCCGCTGAAGCCTATGGACCCCTTTGTCAATCCAGTAAATCTATGAACCCCTTTGTCAGTCCAGTGAAGACTATGGACTCCTTTGTCAGTCTGGTGAAGCCTATGGACCCTTTCTCAGAATAATGAATTTAAATATATATATAAAAAAAACCTAGGATTACAAAAGAAACCAATTATATTGAAATACAGTTATCAAAATATTTAAAAACAACAAATTTATGATATAGTAATGTTTGTGCTTCTTTAATAATGCATTAAATAACAAGACTATATATTTAAAGAATAGGCATGTTAAAATTAAATTTTACTTTGCACATCAGCATGAAGCTTGAATAAGAACATTAAACTGTGGGGTGATCTTTGACAAAGCAACACACACATCCAATTGGACATCCAATCGATTTCAATTTTAGTCTTAATGGTTACAAGTATTGAAAATCCTGATTCGCGATGATATGTTGTTATCTAATTTCATAATTGAAGGAAATGCCTAATTTTAGATAGAGGTTAGTGTAAATTTTTCCCTGTCCAAATTGACGGACTCCCCTGCAATCTATCTACAGACCCCAGGTTAAGAACCCCTGCTCTAAATACGAGCATGAGAAGATCTCAGTGAGGACACACCAGGCTCACGTGGAACGAATGTTCACTGTTTGTCAGCTCCAACTACAGAAACCAAAACGAAATGTTACAGAGTTAAGCAACAAACAATCTGATGGGGGAGCATCTCAGTGGATGGAGCAGCATTTGTGGGTTTGGGGGGAAGAGGAGTTGATGAAAATTATTTTCACCCCTCCACCACTCATGTTGCTTGACCTGCTGGTTTTTTCCACCCGATCATTGCTCCAGGTTCCAACATTTGCATCCTCTCCTGCCTCCATTACAATAAGAGAAAAGGAGACCACAGGAGACTGCAGATGATCATAATCATACTGCCCTCAAGGTTAATAACAGTAGTGTAGTGGTAAGCACACAGCACTTTACAGTACAGGAGACTCTGGTCCAATTCCTGCTGCTGCCCTAAAGGAATTCTCCCTGTGACCGTGTGTGTTTCCTCCGGGTGCTCTGGTTTCCTCCACAGTCCAAAGATGTACCAGTTGGTAGGTTAATTTGTCATTGTAATTTGCCCCATGATTAGGCAAGAATTAAATGGGGGGCGACATGGCTCAAAGGACCAGAAGGGCCCATTCAGCACTTTATCTCAATAAATAAATAAAAGAATAAACACAAAGTACCTCCTGATGTGGGTAAACAACAGGAATTCTGCAGATGCTGGAAATTCAAGCAACACACATCAAAGTTGCTGGTGAACGCAGCAGGCCAGGCAGCATCTATAGGAAGAGGCGCAGTCGACGTTTCAGGCCGAGACCCTTCGTCAGGACTAACTGAAGGAAGAGTGAGTAAGGGATTTGAAAGCTGGAGGGGGAGGGGGAGATGCAAAATGATAGGAGAAGACAGGAGGGGGAGGGATGGAGCCGAGAGCTGGACAGGTGATAGGCAAAAGGGGATACGAGAGGATCATGGGACAGGAGGCCTAGGGAGAAAGACGGGGGGGGGGTGACCCAGAGGATGGGCAAGAGGTATATTCAGAGGGACAGAGGGAGAAAAAGGAGAGTGAGAGAAAGAATGTGTGCATAAAAATGAGTAACAGCTGGGGTACGAGGGGGAGGTGGGGCCTAGCGGAAGTTAGAGAAGTCAATGTTCATGCCATCAGGTTGGAGGCTACCCAGACGGAATATAAGGTGTTGTTCCTCCAACCTGAGTGTGGCTTCATCTTTACAGTAGAGGAGGCCGTGGATAGACATGTCAGAATGGGAATGGGATGTGGAATTAAAATGTGTGGCCACTGGGAGATCCTGCTTTCTCTGGCAGACAGAGCGTAGATGTTCAGCAAAGCAGTCTCCCAGTCTGCGTCGGGTCTCACCAATATATAAAAGGCCACATCGGGAGCACCGGACGCAGTATATCACCCCAGTCGACTCACAGGTGAAGTGATGCCTCACCTGGAAGGACTGTTTGGGGCCCTGAATGGTGGTAAGGGAGGAAGTGTAAGGGCATGTGTAGCACTTGTTCCGCTTACACGGATAAGTGCCAGGAGGGAGATCAGTGGGGAGGGATGGGGGGGACGAATGGACAAGGGAGTTGTGTAGGGAGCGATCCCTGCGGAATGCAGAGAGAGGTGGGGAGGGAAAGATGTGCTTAGTGGTGGGATCCCGTTGTGGGTGGTGGGGTGGAGATACATCTCTACCAGAGGAGGTGTAAGGCACTCCTTCCCTCTGCTAGCCTGCTGGTCACCCTTGGGCAAGGTGTAGCACCTGCTTTGCCCCCAGGTCAGGGTCACCTGAAGCCATGGGAGCAGGTGGTGGATGGTCGTATGAGCAGCCGGTGCAGATCACAAGTCCTGGTTATGCGACCACTGACGCCAGGCAGACAATCTCTGAAGAGTATTGATAATGGCTGGGGTCACCGGTCTTGTAAAGACACTGCCCAGAAGAAGGCAATGGCAAACGACTTCTGCAGAAAAAAATTGCTGATAACAAGCATTGGTCATGAGACCATGATCGCCCATGTCATATGACATGGCGCATAATGACGATGATAATGATGACATCCTTCAGGAACAAGCAAATGGATATGTCCTCGGAGAATAAACACCAGGTACAACCTCAAACCTCAGCAGATGAGAGCTTCCCAGAGGAAAAGAATACCAGGTACATACGAATACAATCACCAGCAGATACATCCCGTCAGTGAACACAGGATCCAACTGCAGAGAATAACACCAGATAAACCCCTGGAAAATAGTCATCAGGTATGTTTTCTGGGAAATAACCTGCGGATTTTTCCTCACAGGTTAAACACTGGATGAACACCAAGAAAATAAACACCAGTTAAAAAGTTGACAGTAAATTTTATTAGCAGAGTACATATATGTCACCACATACAACCTTGAGATCCTTTTTCTTGCGGGCATATGCAGCAAATCTATAGAATAGTAGTTATAACAGGATTAATGAAAGATCAGAGTGTAGAAGACAACAAACTGTGCAAATACAAATATAAATAAATAGCAATAAATAATGAGAACATGAGATAATGAGATAAAGAGTCCTTAAAGTGAGATCATTGATTGTGGAAAGATCTCAATAGGTGGGCAGGTGAGTGTAGTTATCCCCTTTTGTCCAAGAGCCTGATGGTTGAGGTATAGTGACTGCTCTTGAACCTGGTGGTGCGAGTCCTGACGCTCTTGTACCTTCTACCTGATGGCAGCAGCAAGAAGAGAGCTTGGCCTGGGTGGTGAGGATCTTTGATCATGGATGCTGCTTTCCTACTGCAGCATTTCATGTTGATGCGTTCAGTGGAGGGGAGGGCTTTATGCATGATGTACTGGGCTGAATCCATAATGCAGCCAGTCAATACACTCTCCACTACACAATGACAGAAGCTTGTCAAAGTTTTTGATGTCATGCCAAATCTCAGGGAGAAACTACACAAGAACGTAGACTCTCTGAGAATAAAGGTTTGACTAAGTAGAAGAGAATAAACAGCAGGCTCAATAAAAGTGAGGAAGAAGCAGATAACTTCTCGGAAAATAAGATCTAGTTCTGTCCCCATGGTTACCTCCTCTTCAATTACAAACCAAATGCATCTTCAAAGAATACAAGAGGGCTTATTTCTAAGGTGATTGGAGGAAAGTATAGGGGGATGTCAGAGGTAGGATTTTTACACAGAGAGTGGTGGATTTGTGGAACGCCCTGCCAATGGTGGTGGTAGAGGCAGATACATTAGAAATATTTAAGGACTTAGTTTTTAAATTAGTTTCCCCTTTTTCTCCACTTTTAGTGATTGCTCAGTCTTATGTGATAGAATGCAGCTTGTTACAGCACAGTGAAGGTATGGGTACCATACAGAGTGATGTTTTTGGATGCATTTTCTGATTTATTGACAAAATTGACTCAATGATGCTTGTATCAGCATAACACCTAGCCAATTTGGGATCTTCCTGGACAATTACAAGCCGTCGGAGAGCCTCTCCGCAGCCCGGATGAGGGGAGAATGCTGGCCCGGGTGTGCAAGATCATACGGGACACAGGCTGAGTGGATAGCTGGAGACTTTTTCCCAGGGTGGCACTAGCTAATTGAGGGGTTCATAATTTTAAGGGGATTGGAAGAAAGTATAGGGGGTGTTGTCAGAGGTAAGTTCTTTACACAGAGAGTAGTGGGTGTGTGAAAAGTTCTGCCGGGGTGGTGGTAGGGGCAGAAAGAATTTAAGAGACATGGATGATAGAAAAATGGAGAGCTATGTAGGAGGGAAGGGTTAGATTGATCTTGGGGTAGGTTAAGAGGTTGGCACGACATCGTGGGCTGAAGGGCCCGTACTATACTGTTCTATGTTCTATATTTAACAGAGTTAGAATGTCACAGGATAAAAAATTAGGTCAAAGCCAAGAGCATAAATGGCAGCAACAAAATTGGTAAAGAGACTGTGAAAAATCCTCAGTGAAAATATAATCTGAGGCAAATAGTCAGTGAAGAAATTCAGTACCTGGTATATCTGGAGAGAATGCACACAAAATGAATGCTCCAGATTAAATACCATGTGCATACTACAGGCTGCATCGTCAATGATTAAATGCAAAATGAAACATTGTTGAATAAGAACGAGGCAAACCCTCACCAAACATCATATAGCAACACGCACAGAATACTGGAGGAACTCAGCAGGTCATGTAGCATTCACGGAAAGGAATAATCCACTGATATTTTTGGCTGACATCCTTCATCAGTCCTGACGACACGTCTCGGCCCAAAACATTGACTCTTTACTCCTTTCCATAGATGCCACATGAGCTGCTGAGCTCCTCCAGCATTTTGTATGTGTTCCTCTGGATTTCCAGCATCTGCAGAAACTCCTGTGTTTATACATCTTCAGGACATAAACACCATGTACATCCTTAAAGAATATACATTGTATACAGTACTGTGCAAAAGTCTTAGGTACATATATATAGCTAGGATGCCTAAGATTTTTGCACATACTGTAGTAATTTTACACATCGCACTGCACTGCTGCCGCAAAGAAAAATCATGACATATGCAAGTGATGATAAACCTGATTCTGATCTGGGTCTCTATTGTGGACAGAGAGTGGGAAGGGGGCAGGGAGAGGGGAATCATGGTTGGGAAAAGGGGGAAGGGACAGATGAGGGAGCGGGAAGCACCAGAGACAAATTCTGTAATGATCAATAAACCAGTTGTTTGGAATCAAATGACCTTGCCTGGTGTGTCAGGGCTGGGTGTGTCTGCACCTGCACCAACCCTACTGTCCCTGTGCACCCCTTCTCTGCCACCTGTCCCCACACCCTTCTCACAGCAGTCCACCCTCACCACCCCCAACATTCTTTGCTTCTGCCAGATTTACAAACTCTCTCTCTCCGCTCCACATTGATAAATACAGTACTGTGCAAAAGCCTTGGCCACCCTAGCTGTACATACTGTACAGGTATGTGCTTAAGACTTCTGTACTGTACTGTATATATTCAGAGAATAAACATTCAATAATAAATAACTGATATATCCCCGAGAATAACAATCAGATATTTCTTTCAGAGAATAAATACCAGATACCATCTCAGAGAATTAACAGAGAACAAAGTCTCGGAGAGTTAACACATCATCCTGCGAGAATAAATAATAGATTATCCTCCGAGGATAAAAACAAGCATCCTGAAAACGATACAAGCCATTCCTGTTACACAAACACCCAACCAGTGGACATTACTTATATACATACGAGCTCCCAAAATATTAGTAAATTCATAAGAGTCAGGGACCTCCACCAGCCTGGTCACGTTGCCATCGGGAAGAAGGTACTGGAGCCTCCGGACTCAACCAACAGGTTCAGGATCAGTTATTACCTCTCGACCATCAGGCTCTTGAACCAGAGGGGATGACTTCACTTGCCCCATCACTGAAATGTTCCCACAGCCAATGGACTCACCTTCAAGGACTTTTCATTTCACGTTCTTGATATTTATTTCTTATTATTTCTTTCTTTTTGTATTTGCACAGTCTGTTGTCTTCTGCACACCGGTTGGATGCTCCAGTTGGTGCGTCTTTAATTGATTCTGTTATGGTTATATATTGAGTATGTCCGCAAGACATAGAATCTCAGGGTTGTATATGGTGATATACATGTATTTATATAATAAATTTAATTTGAACCTTAAACTTTAGGTACTTACATTTGTTCCTACAAATGATAAAACTAATTCATTTTCTCTCTTCTCTCTCAGTAATTCTCCTTTCTTGTCAGTCTTATGTGATTTTGTAGTCGCTCTTTATAATATTGTGGAAGTATGGTTACTTCTTGGGTTTCCTCCCACATTCCAAAGGATGTGGGCTCGGGTTAATAAGTTATGACAAGCTTTGTTGGCACCAGAGGCCAGGCAACAGCTGTGGGCTGCCCCTGGCACAATCCTCCGACTGTGTTGGTCGTTGATGCGAATGACACATTTCACTGTGTGTTTTGATGTACCTGTGACAAATAAAGCTAATCTTTAATCTTAATTTTTGTGTGTTTTCAGAATTATGGACAAAATGAAAATACAGACATTAATAAAACCAGAATCTGTCCATTATCCACGGATGGTTCAGCTAGAGGGTGGTGAATCTGTGGAATTCGTTGCCACAGGCAGCTGTGGGAGCCAAGTCACTGGGTATGTATAAGGTAGATATTGATGGATTATTGATTAGTCAGGGCATGAAGGGATATAGGGAGAAGGTAGAAGATTGGGGCTGAGAGGGAAATGGATCAGCCATGATGAAATGGCAGAGCAGACTTGATGGGCCAAGTGGCATATTCTGGTCCTATACCTTATGATCTGTAAACATCAGATGCTATGTCAGATACTAAACATCAGTTAATATTTTAAACTCTAAATATGTTATCAATGAATACATAAGCCTTGAATCCTTAAATAATAGCCATTTGACAAAAACTCAGGGAATAAGCCCAACATATATCTGCCAAGATATGTTGTCAAGGAATTGATAACTAACGGATCTTCAGAGAATAAAAAGCAGATTCATCTCAAATAGAAGGCATCAGAAATATCCTTGGACAATGCGCACCAGATATATCTTTCAACAATAAATGGAGGGCAATAAATGGTGGTTATTCTCCAACGTTTTATCTTCAAGGAATAAATATCAGCTACTTCCTGAGATAATAAATAACAGAGAGAATGTTGTGAATAAGTACCCGATACCTCAGAGAAAAAAGCATCAGGTACACCCTCAGAGAATGAACAAAAAAATAACCCTATAAATACCCAAGATATTCATTCTGGGTGAAAAGCTGAACTACTTTTGAAGAATAAACTTTACATACACGCTCAGAGAATCAACATTAGGCACAACTTATTGGAGTAAACATTGAGTAAAGCTGGCAGAATAAACGTCAGATACGTTTGTTACAGAATAAAATGCTGGTTGTACCGACAGAGAATAATGCTTGGGGAGTAAACGTGAGGTGCATGCTCCAAGAGTAAGCGCCAGATATAATCCTCAGGGAATAAACATCAGATACATTCTCAGACACACAGCCTCAGAGAGTAAACTAGATTGAAAACGTTCAAGAATAAACAGCAATTCCATCCCGATGGATTAAGCACAAGAGGTTCTGCAGATGCTGGAAATCTAGAGCAAATCACAAATAACTGGAGAACCTCAGCAGGTCAGGCAGCATCTATGGAGAGGAATAAACATTCGACGTGTCGGGTCATGACCGTTCATCAGGTGGGTTAAACTGGACGACCGGGTGGAGATGCGTCTCTACCAAAGGAGGTGTGAGGTGCTCCGTCACTCTGCTAGCCTGCAGGTCACCCTTGGGCAAGGTGTAGCATCTGCTTAGCCCCTGATCAGGGTCACATGAAACCATGGGATCAGGTGGTGGATGGTCGTATGAGCAGCTGGTGCATGTCACAAGTCCTGGTGATGGGACCACTGACGCCGGGCAGACAATCTCTGAAGAGTATTGATAATGGCTGGGGTCACCCATTTTGTTAAAACGCTGCCCAGAAGAAGGCAATGGCAAACCACTTCTGTAGAACAATTTGCCAAGAACAATCATGGTCATGAGACCATGATTACCCATGTCATATGACATGGCACATCTTGATGAGTCATAGGACACAGCACATAATGACAATGATGATCATGATGAACCTGAATGGAACAGGTACATGGTGAAAGAATAATCAGGAGATAACTGAGTACTGCATGGACAAAAGGTTTACCCTTCAAAAATAACTATCCGTCTCCTTTCCGATCTAAACACCAGATGTAATTACAATACAAAACTTTGCAAAATAAATTTCAGCTCTATTCCATCTGTGTAAACATTTTTACAACTATTGAGTGTCATGGCAATGTGTGGCACATAATCTTTCCTTCATCCCAATTTGTCCATACTGACCAATACCTCTACATACGTTTGTTTGTTATGTGCCACATTATATGACATGGCGATCATGTTCTCATGGTCTCATGACCACGATTGTTCTTGGCAAAAGTTTCTGCAGAAGTGGTTCACCATTGCCTTCTTCTGGGCAGTGTCTAGACAAGACAGGTAACCCCAGCCATTATCAATATATTACAGGTGATTGTATGAAAATAAAAGCAAACATAGGTAAGTTCAACTGCAAGAAAAGTAACAATTCTACACCCTAATTCTGCACCTTAGTAATCATCACCATCATCATTTGTCATGTTGTATGACGTGGGCGATCGTGGTCTTTCCATGACCATGACTGTTGGCAAATTGTTCTACAGAAGTTGTTTGTCGTTCCTTTCTTCTGGGCAGTGTCTTCTGGGCGGGGTCTTTACAGATGAGTGACCCCCCCACCATCAACAGGCAACGGCAGTCCAGGTGGTAGCACTAACCAGAGACTGGTACAATGGCTTAATGCTAATGAGAACGTGTTTGAGAAGGGGATTGGTAAACTCAAAGGCATGAAGGCCAGAATTGAACTGGATGAAACAGCAACACCAAGATTCCATAAGGCGTGTCCAGTGCCTTATGCACTACGTCCTAAAGTGGATGCTGACTGCAGAGCTTGGCGGCGTCTGGGATTCGCTCCAAGGTTGAATGTACTGATTGGGCCACGCCCATTGTCCCGGTGATCAAGAAGGGGAAGACAGGAGCTGTTTGTATTATGTGGGGATTTCAAGGTGAGCATCAGCCCAGTGCTCCGTACTATGCAGTATCCCCTGCCACAAATAGAAGACATTTTTGCACCTTTGGCAGGCTAGGGAAAGGATTTCAAAGATTGACTTAGAAACATAGAAACGTAGAAACATAGAAAACCTACAGCACAATACAGGTCCTTTGGCCCACAAAGCTGTGCTGAACATGTCCTTACCTGAGAAATTACCTAGGGTTACCCATAGCCCTCTATTTTTCTGAGCTCCATATACCTGTCCAGGAATCTCTAGACCCTATCGTATCCACCTCTGCCACCGTCGCCGGCAGCCCATTCCACATACTTGTCACAAACCTATCTGCAAATGGAGATTGAGGAGTGAAGCAGGAAGTTTCTTACAATCAACACCCACAAGGGTCTGTTCCAGTATAATTGCCTTGTCTTTGCCAACGCATCAGCTCCAGCAATTTGGCAAAGAACTCCAAGTGCTCCAAGGTATCCCAGGAACACAATATTACCTTGATGGCATCATCGTGACTGGCAAAAATGATGATGAGCACCCCCAGAGCCTTGGTAAAGTGCTTACCAGTCTGAGTGAGTAAGGTCTGCGTGCAAAGCGAGAGAAATGTGAGTTTTTCAAGGATGAAATCTCATATTGTGGACATGTCATTGACAAGCAGGGCTTCCATCAGTCACAAGAGAAGACTGAAGCAGTGCTACAGGCTCCCAAACCGGAAAATGTGTCACAACTCAGGGCCTTGTAAACTACGACCACCGGTCTCTCGCAAACATTGCCACAGTGCTACACCCATTGAACACGCTGTTACAGACAGGAGCAAAGTAGGAATGGTCAGAAAGATGTGAAAAAGCATTGAAGGAAACAAAGAGACAAATAACATTCGATGAACTGCTGACCCATTATGACCCACCCCTGCCCATCAGACTTACGTGTGGTGCGTCCTCTTATGGCATTGGAGTCATTTTGTCACACATTGTGAAAGGTGGATCTGAACGTCCAATTGCATTTGCTTCAAGATCACCGATGAGCGCAGAACACATCTACACACAGATCAACCGAGAGGCCCTTAGTCTAGTATGGAGGATAAAGAAGTTCCACCACTACCCCTATGGACAAAGGTTTATGGGAGTGACAGATCACCAGCCCCATGTGTCCGTTTTCAGTCCCAGAAAGGGATTTCCAGTGATGACTGTTATCTGGTTACAACATTAGTCACTATTCCCAGGAGGTAATTTTTATGACATAGAGTTCAAGGGTACCAGACAACACAGCAACGCTGATGCCTTGTCATGCCTTCCACTATTGGCAACTGAAGAAGAAAAGTCTTCATACTGTGATCCAACAATAGTGTTTGTGGACCAGCTGCTGGTAACAAATTCCGGAATATAAAGGGAAATGAGGAATGACCCGACATTGTCAAAAGTCTATGGAATCACCATGCAAAGATGGCCAGCTCATGGTAACCCTATCTTTCCAAAGTTCTCAGTGAGACAAGACCAACGTTGGTATATCGAAGAACGCTGACGTGTGGATCTCATGGTGTGGTTCCCTCTAAACTGTGCACCAGAGTGTTAGAGAATCTGCATGAAGGACACCTGGGTAAGTCAAGATGAAGAGTTTCACCCGGAGCTCTGTGTGGTGGCTGGGAACAGATGAACAGATTGAAGACTTGGCCAAAAGCTGTTTGGAATGCCAAAAAGTTCAAAATGCACCCCACAGGCAGCATTACATTCGTTGGAATGGTCATCGTCACCGTGGCAAAGAGTACATATTGACTTTGTTGGGCCATTTGTGGACTCCATGTTTCTGATTGCTGTGAATGCTCATTCGAATGGCAGGGGGTTATAGCAATGAAGTCAACCACCTCAGCAAAGACTGTCTCTGCCCTGAGAACTATTTTCACCAGAAGTGGCTCACTAGCACAAATTGTGAGTGACAACGGACCACAATGCATACGAGAAGATTTCCGACTGTTCACAAAGAAAAATGGCGACAGACATTTCAAGTCAGCTCCTCGCCACCCAGTAACGAATGTGTTGGCTGAAAGGCTTATCCAAACCTTCAAGAAGCCCATTGAAGTGATGGACAAGGAAGATATTTCTCTACAGCACAAGGTGGACAGCTTCCTCTCTGTGTAGTGGAACTCTCTTCATGTGACAACAAATGAAACATCTGCAATGCTGTTCACGAACAGAAATCGGAGATCTCACATAGACCTCCTGAAACCAGACCTACGGAGGGACGTGCAGAATAACCAGTTCAGTCAGTTGCCAAGTGAAGCAGCAAGGAGCTTCGAGATTGGACAGGAAATTCTAATGCGTGATTACTGAGAAGGCAAGCGGACACCCAGTAGGATAGCTACAAGAACTGGACCACTGATATATACAGTGGGTGTTGGGGATCAGACACGGAGACGTCATGTGGACCAGATACTGGATGATCAACTGAAGAACACACCCGAGCTGATTGCATCCAATGAGACAGACACATAACAGTTATCAGGCTTACCTCTCAGTGATGATCATGTCACTGATGGCAATGTGACACCAGAAACCGAGAACATTGTCTTAGACAAGACACCTACCGAACCTGATGTCACTCCATATGTCCAGAGGCACTATCCTGAAAGAAACAGAGCGCCGTCTAAAAGACTGAACCTTTAGAACTGTGAAGTTAGTTATGGACTGTTATTGTGAAAACATGTTTATTTGGAATAAGGGTTTATGAAGGGGAAATTGAATGTTTTGTACATACAAAGTTTTATGTTGCATTAATCTAAAGGGGGAGGAAGTGTAATGTATGGATCTATTTCTTTTGGAGGAATAACTCCCCCCTTAGCACTATCTAGTGATCTGTTGTCTGTGCATGCACTGTTGTCTACACGTGCATTGTTCTCTCTCTCGTTGCAGTGTGGATACACCCATTAACGCCATCTCCTGTGTGCGTGCTTTTACTTAATTGATATGTAGTTGTGCGCAGACACAACACATATGTTATCATATACTACCTTGAAGTTCATTTTCTTCCAGGCATTTACAGGTTAAGAAAAACAAATACAGTTGAATAAACACAAGCGATTCTGCAGAATCTGGAAATCCAGAGCAACACATGCAGAATGCTAGAGGAACTCAGCAGGTAAGTCAGCATCTACGGAGGAGAATAAATAGTCAACGTTTCAGGCTGAAATACATCAAGAGGACGAATGAAGGGCCTCAGCCTGGAATGTTGTATATTCCTCTGGTAGGGAAATGCCAATGTCCTTGAAGAGAAAACCCTACAAGAAGTCATGGATTCAGCCCAGACCACCACAGGTAAAGCGCTGCCCACCACTGAACATATCTACGAGGAGCACTGTCGCAGGAAAGGGGCATCCATTATCAAGGACCCCCACCATCCAGGCCATGCTGTCTTCTTGTTGCTGCTCTCAGGAAGAAGGTACAGGAGTCTCAGGACTTACACCAACAGATTCAGGAACAGTTATTACCCCTACAACCATCAGGCTCTTGATAACTTCACTCAACTCATGTGCCCCATAACTGAACTGATTCCAGAACCTATGGACTCACTTTCAAGGACTCTACAATTCATGTTCTCAATGTTTATGTATTTATTTGTATTGGCATACTGTAATTTGTTGCCCTTTTACATATTGGTTGTTTGTCTGTGTTTGTTGTTTGCAGTTTTTCATTGGTTCTATTGTGGATTTTTTGAGTATGCCCGCATGAAAATGAACCTCAGGGTAGTATGTGTGACATACATGTACTTTGATAATAAATTTACTTTGAGCTTTGAATTTTGAACTCTCAATAGATGTTGCCTGACCTGCTGAGTTCCTCCAACATTTTTTGTGTGTTGAAAAACAATATAATTTGGAAAAAACTATAAATGACCAAACAAAGAAGATAAACTGTGTAGATAAAACGTAGTACTAAGAACTTGAGTTGTGAAGGGTCCTTCAAAGAGTCTTTTGGTTGTAGAATCATTTCAGAGTTGTGGTGATACAGGCTCTCTCCTGGTTACAAACACTCATCTACTGTACACTGTACATAAATGAACTGGGATGGGTTTGCTGGCAGCTGTACAGCTGAAGGAATTTTCTGCAGAGTGGGAACTCATTACGCGGCAATGTTTGAGTGGTTGAGTTAAACTCCTTGGTTTTGCTACGCAATGATCTTGGTTGGGCTAGGATTAATTTGAGCATATAACTGTGTGCCTGCACTTCCAAAGTGCAAACTCTTTGGGTTGCAAATAGTTCTCAGGAAGGGACCCCTGCTGTAATGTGGGGCAGATCTGTATGTCAGTGTACAAAAAGTAAATAAGTTATAGGAAAGAAGTGGGTTAAAATGGAAAGACTGCAGAGAAGATTTACGAGGCTATTTCCAGGACTAGAGGGCAAGGTCTTTAAACCTTGGACTGTCGGAGAATGAGAGGTGACCTTATAGAAATGTTAAAAGTGATGAGAGGAGCAGGTAGGGTGGATGGTAACAGTCTCTTCCCCAGGTATAGGGGAGTCAAAAACTAGGGGGCACAGGTTTAGCTAGGGAAGGGAAAGATTTAAAAGGGGCGACTTTTCATGCAGAAGTGGTGAGTTTATGGAAAGAGCTGCCAGAAGAAATGGTTGAGGCAGGTACAATAGTGACATTGCAAAGGCGTGTGGAGGCTGACTCTGAGAGGGATATGGGTGGTACGCAGGAAATTGGGACTAGCTGGGTGGGCACTGAAATCAGCATGGACTGATTGTGCTGAAGGTCTGTATCCCTACTGTATTCTCTACGACTCTATAGGACGGGGAGAGGATTGTTTTGATGGGTGAATTTAGTAGTTAATTATAAAAACTTTTGAGAATGCACTTGTTTGTTATACTGAAAACAACATTGCCAGCCAACTATTCTATGAAAAATATTTTTACATCCAGGCTCTGTTATCTGGTCTTCACAGATCTGGTGTGTCCAATGTTGAAACAGGAGATAACATTCACCAGGAAACATCACATAAGATGGAGATTCTAAAAACTTTTTTTGCGATATGAAAACAGATTTGTTTTTGATTGATAAGTTGATTTGTTGGAGATTTAAAAAGGCTTTGATAAACAAGTAAGATCTGAAATCACTGCACTGGCTACACGAGTGGTATGAATCACCTGAGATGGACCAAGTTCATGAGCACCATAGTCCTTGGAGTGGGTTTTGCAGTGAGAAATTTCTCTTTTCAAATTTCACATGCATTCTTTAACTGAAGATATTTGTAGTCCTTCTGTGGAGGTGGAGATGGTCAGTAACTTTAAAATTCCTTGACATTACCATATCAGAGGGTATGAGCTCGGCACGTAACTGTCACAAAGAAGGCACAACAGTACCTCTACTTCTTAGAAGTTTGAGTAGGTTTGATATGTCATCTAAAAGTTAGACAAACTTCTGTAGACCTACAGTGGAGAGTGTCTTGACTGGTTGCGTCACAGCCTGGTATGGAAATGCCAATGCCCAGAAATGGAAAAGTCTACAGAAAGTGGTGGGTACAGCCCCATCCATCACAGGCAAAGCCCTCTCCACCACTGAGCACATCTCAAGGAGCACTGTCGCAAGAAATCAGCATCCATGATCAAGGATCCCCACCATCCAAGCTATGGTCTCCACTCATTACTACCATCAGGAGGGAGGTACAAGAGCCTTAGGAGCCACACTCCATGTTCAGGATTGTTTATTATGCCACAATCATCAGGCACCTAAACCAGTGTCGATATCTTCACTCACTACAATGCATTACCTACAGACTGTATTTTCATTTGCACAGTTTGTCTTCTTTGGCACTTTTATGTTTGCCAGTTTTTATCTGTTTATGTATAGTGTTTGGTAAAATTCTACTGTATTTCTTTTTTCTTGTAAATGCCTGCAGAAAAATGAATCTCAGGGCTGTATATGGTAACATATACAGTACATGCTTTGATAATAAATTTACTTTGAAGTTTGAAATATTGATTTTATGATGCCATGGCACACATACTCTCTGATCTGCTGAATCTGTGCTGATCAACTGATCAATTGGCTGGGGTGTCCATGGAGAAAGAGTGAGCAACTTCAAATTCCTGGGTGACAACATCTCTGAGGATCAATCCTGGCCCTAACGTATCGATGCAGCCACAAAGAAGGCACGATAGTGGCTACATTTCATTCCGAGTTTGAGGAGATTTGGTTTGTCACCAAAGACACTCACGAGTTTCTACAGATGTACCAGGGGGAGCATTCTAACTGGTTGCATCACTGTCTGGCATTGGGGGTTGGGGGTTGAGGTACTGTACAGGATTGAAATAAGCTGCACAGTTGTAAACTCAGTTAGCTTCTTCATGGCCACTAGCCTTCGTAGTATCCAGGACACCTTCAAGTAACGATGCTTTTAAAAGGTGGCATCCATCATTAAGGACCCCATCACTGAGGGCATGCCCTCTTCTCATTGCTACCAGTAAGGAGGAGGAACAGGAGGCTCAAGGCACACACTCAATGATTCAGAAACAGCCTCTTCCCCTCTGTCATCAGATTTCTGAATGGACATTGAACCCATCAACTCTATCTCACTACTTTTTTGAACTACTTATTTAATTTAACTGTTATATATATGTATACTTCCTGTAGTTCAGATTTAAAAAATATTATTATGTATTGCATTGTACTTCTACCACAAAATCAACAAATTTCACGACATATGCTGGTGATATTAAAACTGATTCTGATCCTCAATCTCTCGCTTCAACAGTCTGAGGTACCCAACTGCTTCAAGAAGGCTTCAATTATACCGGTGCTAAAGAAGAGTGAGGTGATCTGCCTCAATGATTATCCTCCGGTAGACTTACATCCACAGTGATGAAGTCCTTTGAGAGGCTTGGTGATGAAACATGACAACTCCTGCCCGAGAAGTGACTTGAATCTGCTCCAATTTGCCTACTGGCGCAACAAGTCCAGAGCAGACGCCATCTCATTGGCTCCTCACTTAACCCTGGACCTTCTGGACAGCAAAGAAGCAAACATCAGAATGATCTTTATCGACTACATTCAGTACCATCATCCCTTCAAACTAATCAATAAGCTTCAAGACCTTGGCCTCAATCCCTCTTAGTGCAGTTGGATCCTCATCTTCCTCACTTGCAAACCTCAGTGAGTTTGGATTGGCAACAGCACGCCCTCCACAATCTCCATCAGCACAGGTGCACCACAAGGCTGTGTGCTTAGTCCCCTGCTCTACGCACTTTACACTTACGACTGTGTGGCCAAGCCCAGCTCCAATGCCTTATTGAGGTTTGCTGACGGTACCACTGTCATCGGCCGAATCAAAGGTGGTGGCGAATCAGTATATAGGAGAGAGATTGAAAATCTGGCCGAGTGGTGCCTTAACGACAACCTCTCACTCAAAATCGGCAACACTAAGGAACTGATTATTGAGTTCAGGAGGAGGAAACCAGAGGTCCATCAGTCAGTCCTTGCCAGAGGATCAGCAGCAGGGAAGGTAAGCAACTTTAAATTCCTCTCTGTTATTATTTCGAAGGACCTGACCTGGGCCCAGCACTTTGTAAGCGCAATTACAGAGAAAAAGTGGCAATTCCTCTACTTTCTTCGGAGCTTGCAAAGATTTAGCATGACGTATAAAACTTTGAAATTCTTCTAAGGGTGTGTGGTGGAGAGTATATTGACTGGTTGTATCATTGCCTGGTATGGAAACACCAATGCCCTTAAATGGAAAATCCTACAAAAAGTAGTCGATGTGTCCCAGTCCATCACCGATAAAGCCCTCACCCTACTGAGTACATCTACACGAAGCGTTATCGCAAGAAAGCAGCGTCAATCATCAAGGACCCCTACCACCCAGATCATGCTCTCTTCTCGCTTCCTGTACAGGAAGAAGGTGCAGGAGCCTCAGGACTCACACCAGTAGGTTCAAGAATAGTTATGACCCCTCAAACCATCAGGCTCTTGAACCAAACTTCACTCAACTGCACCTGTCCCACAACCACTCATACTTTCAAGGACTCTTCACTTCATGTTTTTGATACTTACTGCTTATTTATTTATTATTATTTATTTCTTTTTGTACTTTCACAGTTTGTTGTCTTCTGCACTCCAGATGAATGCCTAAGTTGGTGTGGTCTTCCATTGATTCTGTTATGGTTGTTTTATATTTTATTATTGATTTATTGAATATGTCTACAAGAAAATGAATCTCAAGGTTGTATATGGTGACATAATATGTACTTTGATAATAAATTTGATCTTTGATATACCATGAATTTTATATTACTATTTCTGACAATCATTTTTCTGCTGTTCTAGTTGGAAATGTCACCAGAAAGATCTGTGAGGAAGATTGTGAGAATAGGAAAGAAAAAGCCTTCCTCACTTACTTCATATGGTGACAACTTTCCTTCCAGCTATTTGTTAACTTACTTCTGACACCTTAAATGGTAATGGGTCAGGTTGCACAACTATTTAATTTAATAACTGGATATCTGTGAAGATCAGTGATATTGGTTGGGCTGAGTTGTTCTCCGATCTTGGCAATTTCCTTGCAAACGTTTTCTCATCATGCGAGGAGGCGTCATCGGTGCGTTGTTGATTGTGGAGTGTCCTGCGAACGCTTGGTTTTTATATACATACTCAGCTGATTGGACGCCATTTCGGAAATGGGGAGGAAATCCTGCCGCTGATTGGCTATGTGGCGAATTTCACGCGTTGTGCTCCGGAATCTTGCCCGCGTCGGCTCCTAAAGAGGATCGAGGTTGACATGTTTTATTTACAGAACTGTTCATGGAAAGCCACGCTTCCAGGGATTACCCAGCATGCCATGTGTTTGCTTGCACCAGGCCTTTCGCCGACACCCAGTCGAATTTGTACCCCTCTTGATCTTCATGGGTAGAGACCAGGGAGAGATGGTCGTGCCGCTTTACAGCCAGTTAATGTTCATGAATCCTTCCGGGTAGTTTTCTCCCAGTCTGGCCGATGTAACATCTGCTGCAGTCCCCGCACTGGATTTTGTAAACCACATTGGTCTGGTCACCTTGGTTCGTTCTTTTGGTCTGCAAAGTACTCTCCCCAGCGTTGCTGTTGACTCGTGCTTGACTGAAATTCTATGTTCTTGGAGCAGATGGGCCATCATTTCTGAGATATTTTGTATGTATAGAAGGACAACCTATTGCTTTTAGATTGGTGCATTGATATTTCTGGGAAATTCTTAAAATGTGCCAAAGAATTGCTATTTTGCTCCCAATTAACATTAAATAGATATTCGACTTTAAATGTTGACAAATGAAATAACCTTCAAAGAAAGATTTGTCACCTTTAAACCTTCTAAGTGGGGAGTGAATTCAGAAATCGGCAATGCAAAGGCACTTGGGAGTCCTAGTGCAGGATTCCCTGAAGTTTAACTTGCAGGATGCGTCAGTAGAAAGGAAATCAAATGCAATGTGAGCATTCATTTCAAAGCCAAAGTCCATATGTTATCAAATACATATATGTCATATAAGATTCATTTTCTTGCAGACGTTTTCAGGGAAATAAAGAAATGAAGAGAATTTCGAGGAGACTGGCGTATAAAAGCAAAGATGTAATACTGAGGCTTTATAAGGCATTGGTCAGACCACGCTTGGAGTATTGTGAGCAGTTCTGGGCCCCTTATCTAAGAAAGGATGTGCTGGCATTAGGTAGGGTCCAGAGGAGGTTCTCGAGAATGATGCTGGGAATGAAAGGGTCAATGCACGTGGAGTGTTTGATGGCTCTGGGCCTTCATGCACTGCAGTTTAGAAGAATGGGAGGGGGGAGGAATCTCATTGAAAGCTAATGAATGTTGAAAGGCCTAGATAGCTGGGATGTGAAAAGGTTGTTTCCTATAGTGGGAAAGTATAGATCTAGAGGACACGGCCTCAGAATACAAGGACGTCCCTTTAGAACAGAGACGAGGAGGAATTTCTTTAACTAGAGGGTAAAGAAATTATGGAATTCATTGCCATAGATGGCTGTGGAGAACAATTCACCTGGTTTATTTAAAGTGGAGGTTTATAGGTTATATAACCTAAGGCTTCTGGATTTGGTCTCACTCAACCTCAGGGGCCAGTTTGCATTTACTTCTTCTTCCCCTGTGTAATTTTGTAGACCTCTATCGAATACCCTTCATTCTCCTACCCGCCAGGAAATGAAGTCATAACCTATTCAACCATTGTCTAAAACTCAGGCCCTCAAGTCCCTGCAGCGTCCTTGTAAATTTTCTCTGCACTTTTTCAATCTTATTGATACCTTTCCTGTAGATAGGTGGCCAGAGCTGCACACGATACTCCAAATTTGTCCTCACCAACATCTTATACAACTTCAACACAACATCCCCAATTCCTCTACTCAACTTTATGAAGATTCTTGATTAGTCAGGGTGTCAAAGGTTATGAGGAGAAGGTGGGAGAATGGGATTGAGAGAGAAAATAAGAGAGCCATTATGGAATAGGCCTCGAGGAGGATCACAATCTTGTCGTGGTTTGGAGGCTTGCATGCCTCAGTGACCCGGAGAGCAATGCTGGCTGGAGTCAGGGCTCTTGGTAGGGTCACCCATGCCAAACAGGTCAAAGGGTAGAGGGCAGACTAAGAGTGGTCCACTGGTCCTCCATATTCAGGGGTTCAGCTCAGGGCTAACAATCCTGACTAGTCAAAATTTTTTTTTATAGAAACTGCAATGAGTGTGACGGTATTCCTAAGTCCCCACCCAGGACTTGCATGACTGACAGTAGTGAAAGCTGAGAGGAAGCTACTGACACGATGAAGGAAGCTCTGAACACCACTGGAGATGGAGGACCCTCATTGCCGCAATAAACGCTGGTGGCGTTAGGGGCAGGAAGTAAGTATGATCAAATAGAGGAGCAGACTCGATGGGCCAAATGGCCTAATTCAGCTCCCATGTCTTTCGGTCTTATGATCGTCTCTTTTTAAAGCGGCAAATAACGTGGATCAATTAAGTTAAATTTAACTCAACCCTGAAGTGTTGACAATATCTAATTAAATTTCCAATTATCTTTTGCCCATCATGTTTGTTTGGTATTAAAAGTTGTTCTCCTGAATAACATTCTTGCGCTGACTTGCATTTTTGAGGTTTCAGACTAGCATTTTCATCGTGGCTGAAATGGGTTGACGTGTTTTCTGACGCTTTGAGTTGCACTCACTCCCAGCCAAGCTGATCTGGGATATTCTGCCTTCAGGTAGAGCCCAGAGTTCGCGAAAAAGCTGCATTAGTTGCACCATTTGTCTTAACTTGTCTCGCTACTAGCTACCACACAAAGTGACAATTCTGTCAGTATCTTTACTCCGGTTAATAGTTTTTGGTGCTTTCTAACACCTACATTGCCCTGTAGACAATTTCAACAGTCAAAAGCTCCCCAAACCATTACATCTTAAAATTAATGTGGATGTCGTAAAGGATGTGGTTTCGGGGTACTTGGAGGCACATGATAAAGTAGGCCGTAGTCAGCATGGTTTTCTTAAGGGAAAATCTTGCCTGACAGATCTGTTGATTGTTGAAACCTATTGAATGTTGAAAGGCCTCAAAAGAGTAGATGTGGAGACGAAGTCTCCTGTGGGATTCTAAGACCAGAGGACACAGCCTCAGAATAGAGGGGCGTCTATTTAGAAAGGAGATGAGGAGGAATTTCTTTAGGCAAATAGTGCTGAATCTGTGGAACTCGTTGTCACAGAAGGCTGTGGCGGCCAAGTCATTGGATATATTTAAGGCAGAGGTTGATTCTTGATTTGTCAGGGCATGAAGGAATACGGGGAAAAGGCAGGAGATTGGGCTGAGAGGAAAATGGATCAGCCATGATGAAATGGTGGAGCAGACTCGATGGGCCAAATGGCCTAATTCCACTCCTATATCCTATGGTCTTGCGTTTTCCCATTTTGAAATCATAGAGTTATAGAGTCATAGAACACTACAGCACAGCACAGGCCCTTTGGCCCATCTACTCTATGCTGAACTACTACCCAGCCTAGTCCCATCAGCCAGCACCTACACCATACCCCTCACACACCTCCCTTCCACGTACACATCCAATTTTCTCTTAAATGTTGAAATCAAATCCACATCCACCATTTTCCCTGGCAGCTCATTCCACACCTGGAACCCTCTCTGAGTGAAGATGTTCCCCGTCATGTTCTGCTTAAATAATTCAGCTTGACCTGCACCCCTAACAACAAGTTTTGTGGCATCTGTCAGTGATATTAAACCTGATTCTGACCTTTGACCTCTAGTTCTCGTCTCAACCAACCTCAGTGGAAAAAAGCTTGCTTGCATTTACCCTATCAATACAGTATCCCTTATAATTTTGTGTATGTGTGTGTGTGTGTGTGTGTGCGTGTTTGTGCGCGCGCGCCCTTAACTCCTGATGGAGTCGTCGGGGTGCTGTCATGACAAGCTTTTGCACCGATCTTTTTTGGTATGCTCATCGTACAGCATGTCTTGGGCATCTGAAACCTGGCGGAGCCCATCCCTGTCCAGGTTGTTTTCTCATGAGGTCGAGTTGTTAGCTCGACGCTCAACCCCAGGCACGGATGGAGAGCGTGCAAGGGAACCGGCCGGATTCGAACTCGGGACCTCTCGCCCCGCAGTCCAGCACTGATGTCGCTACGCCACCAGCCGGCTAATTTTGTACACCTCTATCAAATCTCCCCTCATTCTCTTACACTCCAGGGAATAAAGTCCGAACCTGTTCAACCTTTCTCCATAAATCAATTTCTCCTTTATATGTTAATTTGTTGTTTTGGAAGTTCATATCACAGAGATGATCCCTTCAACCTGGCTTGACTATGCCAGACATCATACCTAACTAAACCACTCCTATTTGCCTGCATTGGGGCCATATCCTGTTGCTCCTGACCTACACAAGTATCTGAGCGAATACTAGTAGCATGAGGCTTCTGAACTCTCTGCCATTACCCAGTTCTCATCACTTATGAAGCACCAATAACATTACACTGTTTACTTTCTGAAGTGTGTCATAAATTCACCTTAAGCTAAATTCAAGATTCAAAATTATTTAATGCCATTTCCTGTACGCAATTGTAAAGGAGAACGAAATAATTGTTACTCCAGACCTGATGCAGCACAAAATCCCCCCCCCACAAAAGATAAAGAACACAATAATCATTTAAAAACCACAGTAAATATAAATACAGTCCTGATGAAGGGTCTTGGCCTGAAGCGTCGGCGGTTTATTCTCTTCTGTAGGTGCTGCCTGATGTGCTGAGTTCCTTCAGCATTTTGTGTCTGTTGCTCTGGGTTTCCAGCATCTGCAGAATTTTTCATGTTTATAAGGCAGCTTCTTTACATAGAATGTCCATGAAGTCATGTTAGGCACAAGAGTGACTCACAGGAAATGATAAAGTGGCGGTGGTTCAGGGTGTGGGGTGGTGGGTTAGTGGGTGGAGGTGTTGATCAGCCTTACTGCTTGGGAAAAGTAACTGTTTTTGAGTCTGAAGGTCCTGGTGTGAATGCTACGTAGCCTCCTACCCGCTGGGAGTGGGACAGACAATCCATGAACAGGATGTGCGGGGTCCACATGATGTTACCGGTCCTTTCTAATCTTCTGGAATATATTTTACTAAGTGTGTTAATTTATTTGCAGTAATATTACTTTATGTGTTGTATGTGTGAGTTATATGTGCTGTGTTGTGTGCCTCGGTTTGGAGAACCGTTGTTTTGTTTTGTGTACCTTTGGGGTGTATGGGGTGTCAGGGAGGGGTAGCACCTCTGGTGGGGGAACATGTCGCGTCCTTTTCAGGGCGGTTAGTCCACCTTTGGTCCCCACCTGGCACTCAGCTCTCACCTGTGGCTTTCCGTAGCTGTTTGCATGCGACAGCGGCCACACCCCGGGCAACGGCTTCGACAAGCCGGCTAAACCAGGTGAGGGTAGCCGACGGGTCTCAAACCCTCGGTGTGATAGGGAGTTGTCTATCCCAGCATGTGAAGACAGACTCTGGCGGATTGAGTGGACGAGACCAATGGAAGGTCCAATAGTCAAGAAGGCAGTCTCTGCAAGCATTATGGAACGTGTAGAGCAGGACAAGACACAGAAGACGTCCCGGTCATCCACTGCGCCTAGTCCCATCTCCAGCCGTCTAGACTCTGTCTTGCCACTGGATCGAGATGGGAATTGGGAAGAGAGAGTGAGGCTGACGGTGCGCAACTCTCCCTCACTTAAATCCAAATCACGCGCTAGTCTCGACACCATCATAATGGTGTTGAGGTCCTCATCAACGTCATGATGGAGGAACACATTTGAAAAGCAATGAACTTGAACTTGAGAGATGTGTCGCCTAGGCAACATCTCATACACCATCAACTTTCAGGTCATGCCACTCAAGGAAATGTTATTTTGTGACTAAGTGTTCTTGTAACTATTTGTTCTATGTGCTGGGTGTGACCGTACAGACAGTGTTTGGCACCTTGGCCCCAGGGGAACAGTTTCGTTTTGGTCTATACACGTGTATGGTTGAATGACAATTAAACTCAAACTTGAACTGAAATACCTTTTTAGCATCTATCACCTCCTCTGGCATCTCTTTCAGTACAACCACCAACCTCTTGGCATATATTAAAAAAAAAAATCCTTGGCATTTCACCTCGTTTTCCTTTGGAAGGGAAGATGTGTGAAGGTTGGTGTTCCAGTGCAACAAGATGCCCGTGAGGGAAGGCTGCCGAATGGCACAGTCCGGACGATGTGCGGAGGGAGGCACTGAAGCTCGGTGCAGTCTCCTTCCGTGGGGATGAGCAGGGTGGGGAAGCCCCTCAAACATTGAAAGGGTCCATCACCCCCGGGGGGGGGGATCACATTGAGTGGTAATGGTGGTTAAAGAAAGTGTTAACCCCATTAAATGTATTGACCAAATGACATTGAAATATCTTATTTCATTATGAATAAAGTTTATTTCTGAAAAAAAAAGTGTGAAGAAGGAGCTAAAGTTGGCATGGAATTTAAAGTGGGTGTCAATGCCTCGGAGGCATATCCCAGGCCCAACATAATAATGCAATTATGAAGAAGGCACACCAGTGACTCTACTTCATCAGGAGTTTGAGGAGATCACCAAATACTCCTGCAAATTTCTATACATCTACAGCGGAGAATATTCTGACAGGCTGCATCACAGCCTGGCATGGAGGCTCTGTTATACGAGATCGCAAGAGTCTGCAGAGGCTTGTAGTCTCAGCCAGGTTCATCACGTCACAACCCTGCCTATCATTGAGGACACCAAGAGGCAGAGTCTCAGAAAGGTGACACCCAGCACCGAGAACCCCCATCACCCAGGACATGCCCTCTTCTCATTGCTACCAGCAGGGAGGAGGTACAGGAGCCTGAAGACCCACACTCAATGATTCAGAAACAACTAAATCCCCTCTGCCATTTGGTTACTGAGCCACGAACTCAAGAATACTTCTTTTTCACACATTTTAACTATTTTGTAATTTATAGCAATTTTATGCTTTTGCACTCTACCGCTGTCACAAAACAGCAAATTTCAGGTCAAGCAAGGCAGTGATTCTGAAGAAAAAATTAAAACCCCACTCTAGAGCCAAAACATACCGAGTAGAGGGAGAAGTGAAGAAAGATTAACCTCAATGCTGTTTGAAGCGAAGAGAGTTTGCAAAACTACTCGATGGAAAATATTATGGGTAAATTGGATGGGAAAATATTTCAGAAATACTGTTGTGCTTTCTCTGAATGAGTCCCTGAATCACTATTCTCTGTTTGTGTTGAGAGGTTTAGTGAAGCTTTGGCCAAGAAACACTAAGAGTCAACCGGTGAGCTCAAGTCTGGACTTTCCAACGCCATGACTCATCATTTGCACTGATAGTAAATGTAGTCATCTTTCTTGTGGTTATGGGGTTGGACCACAGTGTCCTTTTAAACAGAAAAATTTTGCTCCCACCTACAGCCTACCTTACAGCAAGTGACTCAGTGTACCACTTCAACTCTTATCAACCCCATTATTCTGTGAAGAGCCACTTCACAGAAGTCAGCATCAGGTGGTTTGGAAACATACCAACTGACAAAATGTGCACTGCACTGTGGGGTCGGGCATCTGGGGAGGCACATTACGAGTCTGCTGAACTCTCGCCTTCACCGAGCTGGGATCCAGTGCAAGCCATCCCTTCACCAAGCAGGACATTATCAAGGAAGAGTACTTTTCATTGCTCAGAGGTGAGTCTATCGAAAGCATAGAGAGGAATATCCTTTTGTAAATTGATTAAGTTGTTTACTATTGTCACATGTACAGAGGTACAGTGAGGTACTTGTCTGCGTAGATTCAGAATTGGCTTGCCCACAGGAGGAAGAGGATGGTAATCGATGGAGTGTATCTGCTGGTCTTCATCAGATAGGGCATCGAGTGTAGAAGATAGGGTGTTAAGTTGCAGTTTTCCAAGACGTCAGTTTGGCTGCATTTGGAATATTGTGTTCAGCTTCGGTCACCTGATAATGCCGTTACGCTGGAAAAAGTACAGAGGAAATTTATACAGGCATTGCCAGGACTTGAGGGAGTGAGTATGGAGAGTGAGGTTGAACAGGTTGGGACTTTCTCATTGGAGCTTAGAAGAATGAGGGATAATCTTCCCGAGAAGTATGAGATCATGAGGGTCGTAGACAGGGTGAATGGACTCAGGCTGGGGATTTAAGAGCGAGAGGGCAACGGCTTAAGGTGAGAGGGGAGATACTTAATAGAAACTTGAGGGTCAACTTTTTTGCCCAGAGAGTGGTCAGTATAATGAATGAGCTGCCAGAGGAAGTAATTGTGGCAGGTACAGAACATTATTGTTATTATTACTGCCCGTTATGCCACTGGCATTTAGAGCAGCAATGAAGATCCTCCATCCCTGGCGGTGTTCAGAGCTTCCTTCATCATCTCAGTAGCTTCCTCTCGGTTTTCACTACTGTCGATCATGCACGTCCCGGGTGGAGACTCAGGAATACCGTCGCACTCAGACGTAGAAGGATTCTTCATTGCTGTTTCCGTAACAGTTTTGTTCGACCAGTCGGGGTTGTTAGTCCTGAACTGAACTCCCGAACCTGGAGGAGCAGTGGACCACTCTTAGTCTGGCCTCTACCCTTTGACCTGTTTGGCCTGGGTGACCCTACCAAGAGCCAAAGCATAAAGCCCTGACCCCAGCCAACACAGCTCTCTGGGTCATTGAGATCCAAACCCTACAACAAGGTTGTCTTCTTGGAGAACAGTACATTAACAACATTTAAACGCTACATGGACAAGTTCCTAGATGGGGAAGGTTTGGAGTGGATTGGGCCACACATGGACAACTGGGACTTGATTAGTTGGAATCTTGGTCAGGATGAACCAGTCGGACTGAGCCTGTTTTGATGCTATATAATTCTAAGGGTGTATTGGGTTTGGAGTCAGTATTACACAATTCAGTGGGTGTGGTGTCAGGTGAGTCTGTAAGCATTGTCGTGGATAGATACGTCTCAGGTGGGTGCGATTGCAGGGTTGACATCAACTATGTTTATCTGTTTCTTTCACCACTGTCACAACCGTTATGCCCCACAGGACCCTGCCAGCCTAAGTGAAGCAGGAGGACTCCGACCTACCCCCCCAGCAGCCAGACTGCATCCTGTGCTCCCACCCGCTGTCAGTACTTCTGGGCAACCCTCACCCAGGAGGAGCACCCGTTCCTCGGGTATTAAGTAGCCATCAGGAGGAGGTTACCTTACTCAGGTTATAAACTGAGGGAGATTCTGTGAGATTCAGAATCACTGCTGAGGATGTTTCGAGTCCCATTGAGTACTCTGCAGAGCTATTAGCTGAAGTGAAACTGTGCAGAGCTAAAGGGTGACGAAGGGAGTCCATTGGTAGGACTCTGTATGTAGCGGTCAGCGCGGCTCTTGTTACAGCTCAGCACGTCGGAGTTTGGAGTTCACTTCCGATGCCATCTGCGAGGAATTTGGATGTCCTTCCTGTGACCATGTGGGCTTCCTCCGTGTGCTCCAGATTTCACCCACAATCCAAAGACGTTCCGGTTAGTAGGTTGGTTAGCCACTGTAGATCGTCCTGTGATCAGGCGAGGGATAAATCGGTGGGTTGTCGGGTGCCGCGGCTCATTGTGCTGGAAGGGCCTGTTCCGCTCATGTGCAGAAGAGGGGATGAACGGAGGGTGGCGGCTGTGATTATGCTGGCTGTCTTACTGAGGTAGCGGATGTCACAATGTGCACTGGCAACGTCGGAACCCAAGTGTGGAGGAAAGACAGACTCCAATGCAGAGACGGCGATCAGCGCTTGTCCAACAGGACCTCGGCTCCTCTGCCGAGCCTTCTCAAAACCAGGATCCCGCAATTAATGTTAGTCAGGCGTCCACTTAAATAATACAAGTAACACGGAATCTCGGAGCCGATCAAAATAAATTTACCAAGTTTAAACAGAAAGCACCAGGGGCCACATTACAAAGAGCGAGTTGCTCGAGAACGAGCACAAGGAACTTTACAACTCTCATTCAGAAACAAATAATCAATTGAAGTGTCTACAAAACTTGGAGTCCAAAGCCCTCCAGTGGGCTGCACAGGCCCGAGGAGCTCATTAGGGCGGAATTGAACTGAGCTGCTAGCAGTGTAATGGCATTACGCAAAACCACTAAGCTACTGTGTCGTGGCCGTTGTTTCGTCACATCAGTGCAGGGAGGTAGTACGAGGGAAAACAATGACAGAATGCAGAATAAAGTGTTACAGTTACAGAGAAAGTGCAGCGCAGGCAGGCAGTAAGGTGCAAAGTCATAATGTGGGAGATCGTGCAGTCAGAAATCCACTTCACTCTGCAAGATGCTTTACCGAGGCAGTGAGAAGTGTAGACCATTTAAAGGAGGTTGCTTTCCGCGATATGCTGAGATGCGTCTGCAGCCCTGCAGCTTCTCGGGCAAAGCCTGTGATGCATCTGGATAGCATGCTTTCTGGAAGTGGAAGCAGATTCAATAGGGACTTTCAATGGAGATTTGGGTCAGAGCCAGAAGAAGGATAATTGAAGGGCTCTGGGGAAAGACAGGGAAGTGACTCCAAAGAAAATAAAGAAAAGCGAAGATTCTCTTCTATTTCGAAGTTTCAAAGCAGAGGCAATCCTACTTAAACAGAGGGACATCCTTTTAGAACAGAGATGGGGAGGGATTTCTTCAGTCAGAGGGTGGTGAATCTGTGGAATTCATTGCCACAGACAGCTGCGGGGGCCAAGTTGTTGGGTATATTTAAAGTGGAGGTTGATAGGTTCTCGATTAGTAGGATTACAGGGAGAAGGCAGGAGAATGGGGATGAGGAGGATAATGGGGGCGGCAAGGTAGCGCAATGGTTAGCACAGGGCTTTACAGTCCCAGCAACTGGGGTTCAATTCCCATTGCTGCCTGTAAGGGGTTTGTATATTCTCCCTGTGACTGCATGGATTTCCTCTGGCTGCTCCAGTTTCCTCCCACAGTCCAACGATGTACCAGTTAGTAGGTTAATTGGTCATTGTAAATCCTCCTGTGATTAGGCCAGGGTTAAATAGGTGGTTTGCTGGGCGACACGGCTCAAAGGGCCAGAGGACCTACTCTGCACTGTATCTCAATATAAACAAACAAACAAACAAATAAACAAACCAGCCATGATGGAATGCCAGAGCAGATTCGATGGGCTGAATGGCCCAACTCTGCTCTTATCTCTTATGGTTTTGTGGTCTTGATTTTATGTCTGACAATGAGGAAGAGAATGATTCCTGATTATTGCACAGCAAGGAAGGGTGAGTTTCTATAAAAGACGGAACTGAAATCAGCAAAGCAAAGGAATATCAAAATATGAAACGGATTGAATTGAATGGTAACAATGCTTACATTTCCCTGATATTGAGGCTAGGGGATCTGTGACTTTATAACTCTATTGGTTGAGTTTGCATCAAAACCCATTTTTCTGGGATTGCAGGGACTTGCATGTTAGTATCATAAAGGGAGGCACATAGCGTGAGGTTCGTGCAATGTTTTACAGTGCCATCTGTAAGATCGGGGTTCAATTCCCACTGCTGCCAGTCAGGAGCTTGTACGTTCACCCCAAAACAGGCTGTGATTCCTCCAGATGCTCCGGTTTCCTCCCACAATCCAAAGACATATGGGTTAGCTTTCATTCCTGACGTGTCATGTCGAATGATGTGGGAGTTCATGGTCTTTCCCTGAGTTTTGCTACAGAAGTGGTTCGCCATTGCTTTCATCTGGGCAGTGTCTTTACAAGACGGGTGAGCCCAGCCATTTTCGATACTCTTCAGAGATTGTCTGCCTGGCTTCAGTGGTCACATAACCAGGACTCGTGATATGCACCAGCTACACTCATATGACCATCCACCACCTGCTCCCATGGCTTCATGTGACACTGATCAGGTGCTACACCTTGCCCAAGGGTGACCAAGGAGTGCCTTACACCTCCTTTGATAGAGATGTACCTCCACCCCTCCGCCCTATGGTTTGGTAAGGGTTAGTAATCGTGGGCATGCTACGTTGGCTCTGGAAGCACTGTGACATTTACAGGCTGCCTCCAACACATATTTGGACTGTGTTGGTCGTTGACGCAAACGACATGTTTTACTGTATGTTTCAATGTTTCAATGTACATTGGACAAATAAAACTAATCTTATTTGTCTTGTTTAATCAATATGAAAGAAGGAAACAAAGGTAAATTGAACAATATATTGAGGTAAGACCAGGAGATATAGGAGCAGAACGAGGCCATTCGGCCCATTCCATCATGGCTGATTTATTATCCTTCTTAACCCCATTCTCCTGCCTTCTCCCCATAACCTTTGAAGCCATTACAAATCAAGAACCTATTAAACTCTTCCTTACTTATACCCAATGACTTAGCTTCCCCAGCCATCTGTGGCAATGAATTCCACAGATTCACCACCCTCTGGCTAAAGGAATTCTTCCTCATCACTGTTCCAAAGGGACTTCCTTGTATTCTGAGGCTGTGCTCTCTGGTCCTAGAGACCCCTTGCAATGACTTCTTTGGGTTTGTGCAGGGAGCTGGAGAGTTTTCGGCTGTAAGGCTTTTAAGAGCATCTGAGTTAGTTAATTGTTGTTTAATGAGAGTCGTTATCCGTTTAGAGGTCCCTGTGGTTTTTCTCAAGCAACTTGCTCTTCCTTCAGTTAGTCCTGACGAAGGGTCTCGGCCTGAAACGTCGACTGCGCCTCTTCCTATAGATGCTGCTTGGCCTGCTGCATTCACCAGCAACTTTGATGTATGTTGCTTGAATTTCCAGCATCTGCAGAATTCCTGTTGTTTGCTCTTTGTAATGTGGTTTTCTGTTTAAGCTTGTTAAGTTTATTTTGATAGGCTCGGGGATTCTGTGTTACTTGAATTATTTAAGTGGACGCCTGATTAGTACTAATCGCAGGGTCCTTGTTTTGAGTATGGTACTTCTTGTGGTGTCGCTTGGCCGAGCCGCCAATGTTCTTTTGGAATTATTGTGAATAAACTCTCAACACCATCTCTACATCAGAGTCTGTTCCTCTGCACTTGGAGTCTGATATTGCCAGCGCACATCGTGACATCCCCACATTTGGAATCATCCTCTCAACGTCCGGCCTATCTTGGCCTTTCAATATTCGATAGGCTTCAGTGAGATCCTCCCCTCATTCTTCTAGACGCCAGCGTCTACAGGCCCACATCTCAGATAAGTTAATGACAGAGGGTCTTGCAGTGTAAGACTTTGGTTTGGGCTGCACTTGGAGTATTGCGTGCCGTGCTGGTTGACCCATTGCAGGAAGGACATGGTGGCGTTGGAGAGGTCTACTAGGATGCTGCCAGGATTGGAGGGCTTGGGCCAGATGAGGAGGATGGAAAAACTTAGATTGTTTCCTCCAGAGCACCGGCGGCTGTGGGGAGACTTGGTAAGGTAAGGCATCCGGTAGTCTTGCGAGACCATGAATCTATGCCTGGAAAGTCTTCACTCTCCAGAGCGCAGGCCTGGGTAAGGTTTTATGGAAGACTGCCAGTTGCCCATGCTGCAAGTCTCCCCTCTACACGACACCAATGTTGTCCAAGGGAAGGGCAAGGGCCGATACAGCTTGGCACCGGTGTCGTCGCAGAGCAATGTGCGGTTAAGTGCCTTGCTCAAGGCACAACACGCAGCCTCAGCTGGGGCTTGAACTCACGACCTTCAGGTCGTTAGTCCAATACCTTAACCACTTGGCCACGTGCCCACTGGGAGACTTGGTAGTAGCTTATAAAGTTATGAGGCATAGACAGGGTAGGCAGAATCTTCTTCCCAGGATAGAAATACAAATACTAGAGGGCAAGCAGTAAGTTTAAAGTAGAGGTAAGTTTAAAGGAGGGGTAAGTTTAAAGAAACCTTTTTTTTTACATAGAGAGTGGTGAGCTACCTCAACAACTCCCGCCCAGTAGCAGTCACATCTACTGTGAGGAAGTACTTTGAGAGGCTGGTCATGAGTAGAGTTAACCCCTGCCTGAACAAGGACCTGGACCACTGCCAACAATAGGTCTACAGCGGATGTAACCTCACTGGCTCGCCACTCAGACTTGCATCACCTGGACAACAGTAACACCCACGCCAGGCTGCTGTTTATTAATACTGCTCAGCTATAATGAATACCGTCATCCCCAGGACTAATCGGGGCGGATTGGTTCTATAGTAATTATTGAAATGCTTCTTCAGTGCCTGTGACCCCAGTTCAATTCCTGCCACTGTCTCTACTGTCTACTCATTACTACACGTGTTTCGTCCAGGTGCTCTTGTCTCCTCACACATTCCAAAGACTCTTGGCTTAGTAGGTTAATTGTCACATGGGAATAATTGAGCTTGTTGGGCCGAAAGAGTCTGTTATCGCGCGGTACCTCGAAAAAAAATAATTAAAAGCTTCAAAACCTCCGCTGCTGTACTTCCCCCTGCAACTGGATTCTTGACTTCTTCATTGGGAGACCACAGTCGGTGTGTACGGGCAATATCTCTCCTTCTCGCCGGCTATCAACACAGGCGCGCCTCAGGGATGTACCGAACCTGGCGTTGTGTTCGGCCGCAGACATCGTGGTCCGAGGGGCCTGTTCCTGCGCTGTGTCATTAGGGCTGCCGATGGTCATGATGGAGGAGATGGCGGTGCAGGGAAGTTATGGGACACTGGATTTTAAGACCTTTCATTTTGGGGTCGGGAGGGCAGAGAACCGAGTGGTATGCGAGCCGGCAGTCAATGTAGGAAACTAAAGCAGAAGGGCAGGAGACTAGGCTCTTGCTGAAGTGCAATCATCCATTGTTTTCATACTAACATGGTAACCTGGTCACATATTTCTTATCTGTTGATGGTAATTAGAGCTCTTCTGAGCATCTTTAGAGTCATGGATTTTGTATGGGAGAAGCTGGGAAGCAGGGGTATAACTTTCCGATGTACAATATAATTATAGGCTTGGAGGACATGTTCTGTTTTGCGAAATGTTTTTTCAAAAAACATTTATTTATTTTTATTGTGATACAGTGCTGAGTAGGCCATGCAACCCAACAATCCCCCAATTTAATTGAGCCTAATCAAGGGACAATTTGCAATAACCTACCAATTTACAATTCGCTAACCAACCAGTAAACCACGTGGTCATGGGGAGAATGTACAAACTCCTTACTGGCAGCGGTGGGAATCGAACCTGGGTTGTCTGTACTGTAAGATATTGTGCTGACCACTACGCTACACACTCATGGATTAACTGTAGTGTTTCCATCATTAATAATGGGAATTTATTAATAACCTGTCCATTGATCATCAATATAATCATGGTGTGCCCTGTCATATGACGTGGGTGATCATAGTCTGTCCTTGACTGTGATTGTTCTTGGTAAATTTTTCTACAGAAGTGGTTTGCCATTGCCTTCTACTGGGCAGTGTCTTTACAAGAGGGGTGACCCCAGACATTATCAATACTCTTCAGAGATTGTCTGCCTGGTGTCAGTGGTCACATAACCGGGACTTGGCGATATGCACCAACTGGTCACATAACCAGGACCTGCTCAGACAACCATCCACCACCGGCTCCCGTGGCTTTATGTGACCCTGATCGGGGGCTAAGCAGGTGCTACACCTTGCCCAAGGGTGACCTGAAGGCTAGCGGAGGAAAAGAGCGCCTTACACCTCCTTCGGTAGAGGCATATCTCCACCCTGCACTCCCCACCCCCCCCGCATGTCCATTTAAAACAGAGTAGAACACCTGCAGGGGTTAAATGTGCTCATTCAATTTCTCTTTCTCATCCATAACCCCTCATAAAACTTAGTGAAATAATCATACTTCCCTGGTTTCCTCCCATGCTGCAAAGGCTTAAGGGTGGGTGAGTTGTGGCTATCCTGTGTGGGCGCTGGAAGCATAGCAATGCTTGTGGGCTGTGTTGCTCGTTGTTACAGACAAAGCATTTCACTGTATGTGTTGATGTTTCAATGTACACGTGATATATAAAGTTAATCTTTATGTCTTATTTACACAGATACATACTATATTCATGTAACCCTAGGTTCAGATAGCCACTTAATCTAGGGGATGATATCCCCTGGCCCGGTCAAAGTTAAGAAATCTTGTTTGTGTGGATGCTGTGTGATGTGTTCCCTTGTTACAAATCAGCATCACAAAATAACAAACAGTATACAATACGCAATTAAACAATTGAGCTTTATAATTCTTAATTTGACTATAGGGTTAGTAAAGAAAACAAAAAGAAAAAGGGCCAATTCTCATGAAACAGTCCAATGTGCAACGTTGGAGCTCACTGTTTTCCTGCCAGTTCATTCTCCATCGATTCCCCCCCCCCGGCCCCCCCCCCCGGGTGTCGACTCCCGACCCCATTCCAAATCCGCTCGGTCCTGCAGTCTACAACTTCCCCGTTCCAGCATCTTCTCTCTCCATCTTCCGCCAAGCAGAAAAACCGCGAGACCTTCGCTCGGGCCCACAAGAAAGAAAAGCCTCTCCCCTCATTGGCCAGCGCACATTCCAAAGCCCCCGTTATCTCTAGTCATAACCCAAACATTGCGCTACAGAGAAACCTTTACAGTATCAGGGAAACCTTTCTCAGGTCATTACATTTAGAAAGCTGAGTATTTAATGGTGGTTTTAGTGCTTTCTCTTTTAAATACCTTTTTGGATTGGGGGCATTACGGGAAAAACCTGCATTTATTGACTATCCCGAATTGCCTCTTGGTGGTGAGCTGTCTTCTTGAACAGCTGTGGTCCATCTGGTAAAGATGATGTTGGGGAGGGAATTGAAGGAATTAAGCCCACAGACAATAAAGGAATGGTGACACACTTTCATGTTGGGGGGATGGTGTCTGACTTGGAGGGGGACGTATTGGTGGTAGTGCTCCCCGCACCTACTGACCTTGACGTTTGGTAGCAAAGACCACTTGTTTTGGAGGAGGTGATAAAGACCATGCGTTTGGGAAGTGTTGTCTCGGTGAGTCATTGCAGTATATTCTGTGAGTGGACATAAGACCATCACTGGGGTTTCCCTCCCTCCTATTTGTCATGTTTACTGAGAGCGTTGCAGATGAAAGTCCCAAGACATTGGTGAGGATCCCTACCATCCCTTTGACCCTGTACCATCAGGAAGGAGGTACAGAAGCATCAGGACTAGGACTGCCAGACTGGGTAACAGCTTCTTCCCTCAGGCTGTGAGACTAATGAATACCCTGCCATCACCAAGGCCTTGTCACTAGGACAGTGAGCTGTTTACTGTTCACCTGTGCTGTGCACCACATGCATTTTGAGTTATATTTTGAACTTACTTGTGGTAATATTTTGTTTTATGTACTGTGTGTGATATATGTTTTGTGGGTGCACTGTGTGGAGGAACACTGTTTCGTCTGGTTGTACTTCACCTTGAACATGAAGACCAGAAGACATAAGATCAGAATTAGGCTACTTGGCCCATTGGGTCCACTCTCCCATTCCATCATGGCTGATTTATCTTCCCCTCAACCTCACTCTTCTGCCTTCTCTCTGAAACCTTTAACAGCCTTACCAGTCAAGGACTATCAACCTCCACTTTAGATATACCCAATGACTTGGCCTCTGCAGCATCTGTGGCAAAGATTTCCACAGATTCACCACCCTCTGGCTGAAGAAATTCCTCCTCATCCCTGTTCCAAAGGGATGCCCTTCTATTCTGAGGCTGGGCCTAGACCCACCCGCTATAGGAAACATCCTCTCCACATCCATTCTATCTTGGCCTTTCAATATTCGATAGGTTTCAATGAGATCCCTCCTCATTCTTCTAAACTCCAGCAAGTACAGGCCCAGAGACATCAAATGGATATGGGCCTATGTGTGAATGGGACTAATTTAGATGGGCACCTTGGTCAGCAGGGACGAGTTGGGCTGAAGGGCCTGTCTCCCTACCGTATGACCCTATGACTCTAATGTTGCTACTGGTATATTTAAAAACGCAAACAACAGGAATTCTGCAGATGCTGGAAATTCAAGCAACACACATAAAAGTTGCTGGTGAACGCAGCAGGCCAAGCAGCATCTCTAGGAAGAGGTACAGTCGACGTTTCAGGCCGAGACTCTTCGTCAGGACTAACTGAAGGAAGAGTGAGTAAGGGATTTGAAAGTTGGAGGGGGAGGGGGAGATCCAAAATGACAGGAGGGGGAGGGATGGAGCCAAGAGCTGGACAGGTGATTGGCAAAAGAGATACGAGAGGATCATGGGACAGGAGGTCCGGGGAGAAAGACAAGGGGGGGGGAACCCAGAGGATGGGCGAGGGGTATATTCAGAGGGACAGAGGGAGAAAAAGGAGAGTGAGAGAAAGAATGTGTGTATAAAAATAAGTAGCAGATGGGGTACGAGGGGGAGGTGGGGCATTAGCGGAAGTTAGAGTAGTTGATGTTCATGCCATCAGGTTGGAGGCTACCCAGACAGAATATAAGGTGTTGTTCCTCCAACCTGAGTGTGGCTTCATCTTTACAGTAGAGGAGGCCGTGGATAGACATGTCAGAATGGGAATGGGATGTGGAAAAAAAAAGAAAAAAAACGTATATTAATAGTTGCTTTTCATCCTAGGAGATACAGCCGTCCAGGTTCTTGCTGCATGCTTCATTGACAAATTGACCGCAGTTCAATGCGGAAAATTCAAATTAATAAAATTTAAAATAAATTCATTGTCATCTTTATGTGCCATGTCATATGACGTGGGCGAGCACGGTCCGGTCCTTCATGACCATGACGGTTCTTGGCAAATTTTTCTACAGAAGTGGTTGGCCATTGCCTTCTTCTGGGCAGTGTCTTTACAAGACAGGTGACCTCAGCCGTTATTGATACTCTTCAGAGATTGTCTGCCTGGTGTCAGTGGTCACATAACCAGGACCTGTGACAGGCACCAGCTGTTCATGTGATCGTTCACCAGCTGCTCCCATGACTTCACATGACCTTGATCAGGGGGCTGAGCAGATGCTACACCTTGTCCTAGGGCGACCTGCAGGCTAGCAGAGGGAAGGAACGCCTTGCATCTCCTTTGGTAGAGATGTATCTCCACCCCGCCACACATGAAATAAATTACTAAATTTAATTGATTTGCAAAATGACTGAAGAATAAAAGATAAGTCATGCCAAGCTGATACATATCTGAGACTGTTGCAATTTTACAAGTTCACTGCTTCCCCTTTTTGTATTTCTCCTGACTGTGTTGCACCCAGTCTGACAGAACAGGAAGGTGAGCAGTCCCCAGGCCTCTGCACTGACACTTCACAAAGCGACTTGATATTGCCCGATAAACACAAGAGATTCTACAGATGCTAGAAATCCAGAGCAACACGCACAAAGTGCTGGAGGAACTTAGGAGGTCAGGCAGCATCTATGGAGGGGAATAAGCATTTGGCGTTGTGGTTGTCAGCCCGAAACATTGACTGCTTATTCCCTCCATAGAGCTCCTCCTGCACTTGTGTGTTGGCATTGCCTGATACTGTCCTTGCAGGCCCAGCTTTGAGACCTATGCCAGGGGACCGTGGGTGTGGAATTCAGAGACTTCACGCTTGCTGGATGCAGGGAGTCTGAGCAGGGAAATGCCCAGCTCTACAATTGGGCGAATGAGGCCGGAGACATGCATTGGGATCAGCTTCAGTGTCTCCATTACAAGAAGGATGTTGAGGCATTGGAGTGGGTGAAGAAGACCACAAGACATAGGAACAGAATTAGGCCATTGTGCTCATTGAATCTGCTGCCTTTCAGTCATGGTTGATTTATTATCCCTGTGAACCCATTCTCCTGCCTTCTCCCTATAACTTTCGATGTTCTGATTAATCAAGAACCTATCGAGCTCTGTCTTAAATATAAGCAATGACTTGGCCTGCACAGCCATCTGTGGCAAAGATTCACCACCCTCTAGCTAAAGAAATCTTTCCTCATCTCTGTTCTAAATGGATTTCCCTCTATTCTGAGACTGGTCCTAGACTCCCCACAATAGGAAACATCCTCTACACATCCACTCTATCTCGGCCTTTCAATATTAGATAGGTTTCAATGAGATCCCCCTTCATTCTGCTAAACTCCAGTGGGTACAGGTTCAGAGCCATTAAAGATTCCTCTTATCTTAACCCTTTCATACCTGGGATCATTCTCCTGAACCTCTGCTGGACCCTCTCCAATCCCAGCCCAACTTTTCTTAGATAAGGGGCCCAAAACTGCTCTTAATACTCCAAGTGTGGTCAGACCAATTTTTAAAATAAAGCCTTAGCACAGCATTCTTCCTTTTGTATTCTAGTCTTCTCAAAATGAATGCTAAAAATGCATTTGCCTTCCTTACCACTGTCTCAACCTTCAAGTTAACCTTCAGGGAATCCTGCTCAAGGACTCCCTAGTCCCTTTGCTCATTTAAGTTTTGGATTTTCTCCTCATTTCAAAAATAGTTCACGCCTTTATTCCTTCTACCCAAGTGCATGACCATGCACTTCCCTACACTATAATTCCACCTGCCACTTCTTTGCTCATTCTTCCAATCTGCCTAAGTACTCCTGCAGACACCCTGCTTCCTCAAAGCTACCTGCACTTCCAGCTACCCATATCGTTTGCAAACTTGGCCACAAAGCCATCAATTCCATCATCCAAATCATGGACATACTGCATAACGTAAAAAGAGTCAGTCCCAACACTGACCCCTGATGCACATTACTAATCAGCAGCAGCCAATCAGAAAAGGGTTGCTTTATTCCCACTCTCTCCCTCCTGCCAGCCAGCAAACACTCTGTCCATGTTAGCATCTTTCCTGTCATACCATGGGCTCTTATCTTGTTAAGCAACCTCATGTGCAGCACCTTGTCAAAGACCTTCTGAAAATCCAAATAAACAACATTCACTGACTCTCCTTTATCTATCCAGCCTGTTATTTCCATAAAGAATTCCAACGGATTTGTATAGCAAGATTTCCCCTTGAGGAAACCATGCTGAATTAGGCCCATTTTGTCATATTCCTCCAAGTACCCTGAAACCTTATCCTTAGTAACAGATTCCAACATCTTTCCAACCAATAAAATCAGGGTAACTGGCCTATCACTTCCTTTCTTCTGCCTTCCTCCCTTCTTAAAGAGTGGAGTGACATTTGCAATTTTCCAATCCTCCAGAACCATGCCAGAATCCAGTGATTCTTGAAAGATCACTCCTAATGCCTCCACATTTTCTTCAGCTCCCTCTTTCAGAACCCTGGGGTATAGTCAATCTACCTACCAATAGACTTTTCAGCTTCCCAAGCAGTTTCTCCCTCATAATAGCAACAACACTCATATCTGCCCCGTGACACTCTCACATATCTTGCATTCTGCTAGTGTCTTCCACAGTGAAGACTGACACAAAATACTTATTAAGTTCATCTGCTATTTCTTAGTCACCCAATATCCACTGTCATCTCTCTTTTATTCTTTACATATCTGAAAAACTTTTTCTATTTTCTTTAATATTATTGGCTAGCTTACCTTCATATTTCAGAAGTGGAGAGTGTCAGTAAACTTTACTCTACTTCCTCAGGTGTCTGCTGAAGTTTGGCATGTCATCGAAAACCTTGGCAAACTTCTATAGATGTGTGGTGGAAGGTGTGCTGACTGGCTGCATTCTGATCTGGTGTGAGAGCACCAATGCCTTTGAGCGGAAAACCCTAAAAAAGGTAGTAGGTTCAGCCCAATATATCACGGGTAAAACCCTCCCAACCATTGAGCACACCTACATGAAAAGTTGCCGTAGAAAAGCAGCATCAATCAGCAAAGATCCTCACCAGCCAGGCCTTGCTCTTCTCTCACTGCTGCCATCAGGTAGAAGGTTCAGGAGCCTCAGGACTCACACCACCAGGTTCAAGAACAGTTATTACCCCTCAACCATCAGGCTCTTGAACAAAAGTTACACTCATTTAAGGACTCTTGTTATATTGTTATTTTATGCTCGTTATTTATTGCTATTTATCTATATCTGCATTTGCATAGTTTGTTTACAGTTTATAGTTCCTGATATTTTCAGTTTACAGTTACTATTCTATTGATTTGCTAAGTATGCCCAGAAAAAGAATCTCAGGGTTGTATGTGGTGACGTGCATGTACTCTGATAATAAATTTTACTTTGAACTTTGACTTTGATATTTCATCTTTTCTCTCCTTATAGTTTTTTGTTGACTTCTGTTAGTTTTTAAGAGCTTCCTAATCCTCTACCTTCCCACTAATTTTTGCTGTATTGTATGCCCTCTCTTTTGCTTTTATGATTTTTTTGACTTCCTTTGTCAGCAACAGTTACCTCATCTTCCCTTCAGAATATTTCTTCTTCCTTTCCTGTACCTTCCAAACTTCTTTTAGAAACTCCAGCCATTGCTGTTCTGCTAGGTGTTTTGGGGACTTTTTGGCAGGCTGCAATTACAACGACCTACTAGGCACTTGGCAGGGGCCAATAAAGAGAAGGGAGGTGTAAGCGGAGCGGCTGTTGTATGAGTGGACAGTGTTAGAGTGGTCAGGCTTAAAAGGCTTGGGTGAGCACAGGCGGACATTCTAAGTAAGTTTCTAACAAGTGTTTCATAGCTAGTGCGCTGAGAACATTTCGGGAATTAATGATATTTTCTTTGTGTGAGACGTGGGAACTTTGGGAGACCTCTGGTCTCCCTGATAACTATATCTGTATGAAGTGCATCAAGCTCCAACCCCTCAGAGGCCATGTTAAGGAATGGGAGCTGCAGCTGGGTGACCCTCAGCTCATACAGGAGAATGAGGAGGTGACAGATAGGAGCCACAGGGAAGTAGGAAGCTGGTAAATGGGCGACAGTGAGGAGAGGGAAAGGGAATAGGCAGCCAGTGCAGAGTATCCCGTGGTCATTCTCCTCAGCAATAAGTGTACCGCTTTGGATACTCTTGTGGCAGGGTGGGGGGAGACGACTTACCAGAGGGAAGCTGCAGCAACCTGATTTTTGGCACGGAGCCTGGCTCTGTGGCTCAGAAGGGAAGGGGGAGAAGAGGAACACAGCAGTGATAGGGGATTCCATATTAGAGGAGCAGACGGCAGATTCTTCTGATGCGATAGAGACCTGGATGGTATGTTGCCTGCCAGGCGCCAGGGTCCGCAATGTCTTGCATCGGGTCCACTGTATTCTGATGGGGGAGGGTGAACCGCTGGAAGTCGTGGTACGTATCGGTACCAATGACATGAGTAGGAAAAGGGAGGAAGTCCTGAAGAGAGAATGTAGGGAGTTAGGTAGAAAGTTGAAAAGCAGGACCTCCAGGGTCGTGATGTCTGGATTTTGCCTGTTACCTGCACCAGTCAGAAGAGGTTTACCCACATGCTGCCTGGATTAGAGAGCGTGAGCTACAAGGAGTGACAAACCCTGGGTTGTCTTCTCTGCAGAGGACCTACCAGAGGCAGATAAATCAGCCATGATTGAACGCTGGAGCAGACCCAGTGGGCTGAATGGCCTGCTTCTGCCCCTTTATCTTATGATCTTAATGTCCTTTATTGCTCCCGAATCAAAGTCTCCCTAACAACGCTGTGGGCGGGCCTTCAGCAGAGGGAAAATGGTGGATCATGAAGGGGGCCCACCCCCGGCTTCAGAATGGTAGTAAGCCCTGGAGGGTCAGGTCACCACTGACGCTCAGATCTTCAAAAACATGAACAAATACGTACTCATAATTTATGTACTGTAATGATTAGACACATTATGTAAAACAAGGGACTGCACTGTTAGTTTCAATGAAAATACAACTCCTTGTCTTAATCATTTTTTCCTTTTGAAAGGTGTGGTTTCCATATAAACAGCCAGATTTGCTCAGGGCAACGGTTTTGTCTGTGAGCTAATGAGCCTTTGTGCCTCCAGTCATTGCTTCACAGTCCTGAGCAGATTCAGTGACTGGATGCAGGAGCACGAGAAGGCTTTCGCTCTGATCAGACGCTAATTTTACTTTATTTTTATTCAGAGATACAGTGTGGAACAGGCCCTTCCGGCCCAACAAGCCTCACCGCCCAGCAACCCATCGATTTAACCCTAGCCTAATCACAGGACAATGTACAATGACCAATCAACCTACCAACCTACGTGTCTTTGGAATGTGGGAGGAAACCCTCGCACACACAGGGGGCATATACAAACTTTCTTAAACAGGACGCTGAAATTATGCTCTGAACCCCAACACCCCAAATTGTAATGGGGTCGCTTTAAGCACTACACTACAGAGGTGCCGACATAAAGGGCATCCTTATACCACCACATCCTTATTTCTCGAGGAAAAGTATCTGGCCAATATCTATCCCATAAACAAATTCACAAAAGAAAACCTCCGGAATGTTTGACCACAAGAGACTCTGCAGATGCTGGAAACTTTGAGCAACACACACAAAATGCTGGAGGAATTCAGCAGGTCAGGCAGAATCTACGGGGGTGGGGTGGGAATAAGCAGTTGACGATTTGAGCCGAGACCCTTGATCAAGACTAGAAAAGAAGGGGTTGGTGGGGGGGTCCAGAATCAGAAGGTGGTGGGAGAGGGAGGGGAAGAAGCACAAGCTGACGGGTGATAGGTGAAGCTAAGTTTGGAGGAAGCTGGAAAGGTGGTGAAGTGAGAAGATGGGCAGCGATAGGAGGAAAAGGTTAAGGGCTGAAGAGGAAGGAATCTGATAGGGGAGGACAGTGGACCGTGGATGAAAGGGAAGGAAGAGGGGCATCAGTGGGTGGTGATGGGCAGGTGAAGGGAAGAGAGGAGTGAAGGAGGGAACCAAGATGAAGAATAAGAAAAGGGAGAAGGAAGTGGGGGAAGTAGGAGGAATCAATGTTCATGCCATCCAGCTGGAGGTTATCCAGGCTTGCCATCCTGTTCTTTACCACCCTGTTGACTTGTGGGGACACTTTCAGCGAGCAACGGACTTTGACCTCAAGATCCCTCTTCAAGGTCACTTTACAGTAAGCCTCATTCAGATCCAAAATATTGAAATCAGTGCAACACACACAAAATGCTGGAGGAACTCAGCAGGCCAGGCAGCATGTATGGAAAAGAGTGAACAGTCGACGTTTTGGGTGGAGACAATTCAGCAGGATTGAAATCACTGTCGGAGCACTGCACATTTCTGCGTGCTTACTGTTCAACCAAGCATTGTTACACATTCGTTAGCGAGGAGGAGATAATGGGAGGCAGAGACAGAACTGTTGCTTTCATTTGATTATTAATATCTTTTTGAGAGAAGGAGGACAAGTTATCTGCACCTGGACAAGAAAGCGGAGTGGGACTTCCTTACAATGGGCGGCACGGTAGTGTGGCAGTTAGCTGTGCAGTGCTGGTGGTCAGCTTTCTGGGTTCAATTCCCACCGCTGGCAGTTAGGAGCTTGTACTTTCTCCCCATAACCGCTTGAGTTTTCTCCGGGTGCTCCAGTTTCCTCCCACATTCCAAAAGGGCGTACGGGCTAGTAAGTTGTGGGCATGCTATGTTGGCACTGGAAGCACGGCATCACTCGCGGGCTGCCCCTAACACATCTCTGGGGGGGAAGAGAGGATATATTACAATCCATCAGAGGCAGTATCTTCCCCATCATTGACCGCATTTACAAGGAGCGCTATCACAAGAAAGCAGCGTCCATCATTAATGACCCCCGCCATCCAGTCTATGCTCTTCTCTTGCGACAACCATCGGGCAGAAGGTAAGAAGGCTCGGGTCCCGCACCACCAGGTTCAGGAACAGTTATTACCCTTCAACCATCAGGCTCTAGAACCAGAGTGGACTGCATTGTTCATTGACACAAACTATGCATTTCACTATATGTTTCGATGTTCACGTGACAGATAAAGCTAATCTTTAATTTTTAACATGAGAAAACCCGCAGATGCTGGAAGTCCAAGCAACACACACAAAATGCTGGAGGAACTCAGCAGGACAGGCAGCATCCATGGATAAGAGTAAACAGTTGACATTTCGGGCTGGGATCCTTCATCAGGGCTGAAACGTCGACTGTTTACTCTTTCCCCTAGATACTGCCTGGTCTGCTGAGTTCCTCCAGCATTTTGTGTGTGTTGATTTAATCTTTAAGTACAAGTAATGTGGATACAAAATGGAAAATGTGCATTGTCTGGGGATCAAGCGGATGTAGAGTCCTGTCATCTAACCGTAAACATTTCGGAACAGATGGAGGGCTTCTGAGTACTCTCCGAGTATTGAAGAGGAGGTTGTTTTAGATCTTCATTTGACAATAAATCAAGTTGATATCTTCATTTACCATTTGGGATACAGAAGCACTTGATAACCTCTTCATCTGTGGCTGCTTGCTGGTATTAAATGTAAAGTGCTTACCAGCAAGTTGAAACAAGACGCCTGGCACCTTGGCAACCAACCCGTGAGTCATGATCTGATTGCTCTGTGTCCACACAAACCTTAAGGCCCAAGTGCTGTATGTCATTTGCACAAGAGTGCAGATGCTGCAAACTCAGAGCAAAACACTGACTAAGTGCTGGAGGAACTCAGCAGGTCAGGCAGCATCTGTGGAAAGGAATAAACAGTCAACGTCTTGGGCTGAGACCTTTCATCGGGACCTCATAGAGAGTCTTGGCCTGAAATGTCAAATTCTTCAAGACCAGATGAAGGGACTCAGCCCGAAATGTCAACTATTTATTCCTTTCCATAGACGCTGCCTGACCTGCCGCGTTCCTCCAGCATTTTGTATGTGCATGACATTTGCGTGGTTGCTGATGTCACAGAGTGTTGGTTCCCTGGTTTCAGATTGCCCTCAGGATGCCAATGTATACACTCCTGGTTTCCTTCATGAAGAAGCACTGGATAAAGAGTGGAATGCAGGAGATTCATCTGATGGTCTGGATTTCCATAACCTTTTCCTCAGTCTACATTGAGCAGCTCCTCCAACTGGCTCAGAAATACAAGACCTATTAATTCTATTTACTTATTCAGAGATACAGCACAGGAACAGGCTCTTCCAGCCCAACAAGCCTGTACCTCCTAATTACACCCACGTAACCAACTAACTTCCTAAGTGATACATCTTTGGAATATGGGAGGAAACCCATACGGTCACGGGGAGAACTTTACAGACAGTGGCGAGAATTGAACCTAGGTCACAGGGACTGTAATTGCATCATGCTAACCACCAGAGTACCATTCTGTCCTAAATAAAAATTGAACTATGCCTCTCACGATCTTATAGACCTCTATCAGATCAGCGCTGTCCCAAGGAAGACAAACCCAGCCCCTCCAACCTCTCGTTATGAGTGAAACATTTCCATTTCAGTAAGCTCATGATATTAGTGTTTGAGATAGTCCACATCGGTATTTGATGCCTAGCATGGACCTGGTGGGCTGAAGGGACTCCTCCTAACTGGCTATGACTCTATGGTACAATGTCCTCTGTACTGGGGGAAACAAATTGCAGATTGGGTCAAATACTTCATCCAACCACATGTATTTTGAGGCGGGGCGGAGGGACCCTCTTGAGGAATTGTCACCCATCCTTTCATTTCCCTCATATTCATATGCCGATCTTACAAGTCTCCAATATCCCTAAGGAATCTGTTTTTTAATTTCTATGTTTTTGTTTCTACCACTTCCCCAGGCAGCTGCCACTCTCTGTAAAAAACTTGCCTCTCACATCTCCTTTGAAGTGACCGCCTCTTACTTTAAATGCAGGCCCTCTGGTATTAGACATTTCAACCATGCGAGAAAGACAATATCTGTTGACTCTATTTATCGTTTGCCACTCACAATCCTATAAACCTCTAACAGATCTCCCCTTAGCCTCCACCGCTCTAGAGAGAAAACAACCCAGCCTTTTGTTATATCACATGCTCTCTAATCCAGGCAGCATCCCGGTGAACCTCTCCTGCACACTCTCCAAAGCCTCGACACCCTTCCTATAGTGGGGGCAACTGGAACTATGTGCAATACTCTAGGTGAGTCCTAACTAGAGATTGATAAAGAAATATATGAAAAGAAATTGAACAATTACAAGGCGTCAGCTCTTTCTGTCTGGTGCCCCACATTTCCTGCATTCAGTTTTTCACTACCCCTCTTTAGGTAATTTTAGATTTCGTTCACCTCCTCCTGATTACATTTCCCCACCTTCATCATTTTCCATTTTTTCATCATTTGGAATCGCTACACTTGTATCACCTGGCCTCTCCTGACTTCCAACCTAACACTTGTTCTCTCTGTCCCTCAACAACTAACCTTTCTAACTTTTGTCTGCTGCAGTGAAAACTTATTGATCTGAAATATCCACAGATCAATCTCCACAGATGCTGTCTGACCCACAGTGCATTTCAATTTGATTTCTCATTAAACATATATTTTATTAATTTTAATATAACATAGAATGTGGCAAATTCTCATTCTGTTTCAGATATTCAATGTAGATGGTAATGCCTTTCTTAATTTATCAATGATATAGAAGCCAGCTATTGGACGCTTACAAACCAACCCTTGGAAACCCCCTAAAGCAAAGTATATCTCAAATAGACTTGACTGCCATTTGTAGATAAATTATGCAAATTTGTAGCACTCAAAATGCAAAGCCTGGCTTGAATGAGACTTCTGAGTCTCCCCATCAGATCTGATTGAATCGCTGCATTCCTTTAGTGCCGGGACGTGGACTGTGGTGGACAGTGGTGTGAGGTGGAGACTCTGAGATCATCCCCATCCTCAGTGGTGTGGGACTCGGTGGCAAGGTGGAACCAAGTACTCACAACCACGATCTGAGGCAGGTCTCTGAGACAATGACCCATCTTGCGCCCCCCGCCCCCCCGAGATCCCCACAGAAGCTAATATTATTCCCTCATTCCCAGTCTCTGCCTCGCATCGTTACCGAATGGCTGACTGTACTGGTTACAGTGAAAGGTATGGGATTAAGCAACAAGTCTGCTGGTCTACTGAAAATCTGTGCTTTAGTTGCAGAGGTACAGTACCGTACCTTTAAATATTGGAATCTACCCAACAGTGAGAAATGATTCTCTAGTTTGTACACCTTCTCCTCATCCCGCCTTCTTATTCTGACTTCTGTCCCCTTCTTTTCCAGTGCTATTGAAGGATCTAGGCCCAACATGTTGACTGTTTACTCCTCTCTGTAGATCCAGCATTTTGTGTGGGTTGCTCAGGGTTTCCAGATCTGTAGAATCTCTCATTGTCTGAAACTTTGATTGTTTCTTTGCCTCCACAGATGCTGCCCGACCTGCTGAGTTCCACCAGCATTTTGTATGTGTTGTTTGGCATTTGACTAAGCTGTCACCAAATCTTTTCAACCATGTACAAGGTACGTGTTAGGAGTGTCTTGAATAAATCCAATTCCAAAAACACCCAGAATCTCAAGTGATTCCAGGGCAAAGCACGACCTCCTTGATTGACATTCAGAAGCATATTTGGCTTCACCGTGGATTCACAATAATGGCAGTGTGTACCAAATGCTCCATGGTATTAGCTCAGTTGACTCTGATAGCATCTCCCAAATACACAACTCCTTAGCACCGAGAACAAAACTATAAGACCACAAGACATAGTGGCAAAATTAGGCCAGTCAGCCCATCAAGTTTGTTCTGCCCTTTGATTATGGCTGATATATTATCTCTCTCAACTCCATTCTCCTGCCTTCTCCCTGTAACCTTTGATGAATCAAGAACAAATCAAATTCTGCTCAAGGAGAATGGATGGGTGAATATATGTCTTTGGACATATTTTTCAGGGTAGAGATGACAATTTCTCACAAGGGGCAATGAGTCATACATCAGGGACCTATCAACCCCTACTTTAAATGTACCCAGCGACTTGGCCTCCACAGCTATCTGTGGCAAGGGCAATGGGCTTGGTGGAACACCAGTACCTCAGAGTTCAGTCCCCTCCACATTCTGACAGCTGGTCCTTCATTCAAATCACAAACTCGCTCCCCAACAGCAGCGTGGAAGCACTTTCTCTAGACGGACTGCAGTGGTTCAAGAAGGCAGCTCATGACCACCTGCTCCAGGGGCAATGAGGGATGTAGAATGAAGGCTGGCCACAGCCATATCCCAAAGAAAGAATTAAAAACTCATTCACGTTGAACTTCATTAATGAAAAGTTGTATGAGACATCGAGCTGCCACGCATTTAATTTTGGATGCAGCTGTGTGAATTGATAGATTCTTGATCAGCCAGGGCGTGAAGGGATATGGGGAGAGGTCAGGAGACTGGGGCTGAGGGGGAAATGGATCAGCCATGATGAAATGGCAGAGCAGACTCGATGGGCCAAATGGCCTAATTCTGCTCCCATATCTTATGGCCTTACGGAATTTCAAGGTGGTGTCCTTGGGTTGACCTCCATTGGAAGATTGGAGGGTTGTACACCTATCCCTCAATCCCTCCTGGTTAGCGACCAGCTCACAACACTGAAGTAGGGAAGGCACGTAGATAGACTTGATGAAATTATGGTGTGGGAGTGCTGAGTTTGCCTAACATCCACCACAGAGTTTTTCTACTGTCCATTTATAAGCCCTCTACCTCAGCAACACCTATGTGCGGGTTAACTTTAGATGCAACACACGCAAAGAGATGGTGGAACTCAGCAGGTCAGGCAGCATCCGTGGAGGGGAATAAACTTTTGGTGAGCTGTTTAGCCTGCTAGTGGATTGAAGATGTTTTATTAAAGCTTGTTTATTGAGGACTGGGTGGTGGGATGGAGATATGTCTCTACCAAAGGGGGTGTAAGGTGCTCCTTCCCTCCGCTAGCCTGCAGGTCACCCTTGGGCAAGGTGTAGCACCTGCTTAGCCCCTGATCAGGGTCACATGAAACCATGGGAGCAGGTGGTGGATGGTCATATGAGCAGCTGGTGCATGTCACAAGTCCTGGTTATGCCACCACTGTCACCGAGGTGATGGCGAACTAGTTTTGTAGAAAAATCGGCCAAATAACAATCATGGTCATGGAAAGTCCATGATCACTCACGTCATACAACACGGCAAATGATGATGGTGATGATTACTGAGGTGCTAGATTAGGGTTTAGAATTGTTATTTTTCTTGCAGTTGAACTTTCCTATGCTTACTTCTGTTTACGTACAATCACCTACAGAATATACGTGTAATTGTCCAGTGAATTTTCCAGCAATTGTAGTATAGCTTCATTTGTTTTTTTCTAGAAGCTTCTTAGTTTTTCTGCAACACGTGTCAGATCTTCTGAATTTGGTTATGTTACAGGTTAATTGTTATTACTGGAATGCTATTATATTTTTAGCCTGAGCTAGTTTTTGTCTAAGATGACCATGACTTCTTGGTACTCTAGCTTCCATTTGTTCACTCATTGCCCTTGTGGCATTCAATAAACAGCTGTAAGCAACAAGTTTGATGCCTCAATCTTAGTTCCTGAAGAACCTCTGGATGGCAAAAATCAGGATCCAACGAAGCATAAACACAACAGATTCTGCAGATGCCGGAAATCCAGAGCAACACACACAAAATGCTGGAGGAACTCAGCAGGTCAGGCAGTAGCTATGGAAGTGAATAAACAGTCGACATTTCAGGCTGAGAACCTCCTTCAGGAATGGAAAGGAAGGCGGAAGGCTGTAAGACCAAAAGATATAGGAGCAGAATAGGCCATTTGGCCCATCGATTCCGCTCCGTCATTTCATCATGTCTGATCCATTTTCCTCTCAGCCCCAATCTCCTGCCTTCTCCCCGCATCCCTTCGAGCTCTGACCAATCAAGAATCAATCAACCTCTGCCTTAAATATACCCAGTGGCTTGGCCTCCACTGCCGCCTGTGGCAATAAAGTCCACAGATTCTCCACTCCCTGGCTAAAGGAGTTCTCCCTCATCTTCGTTCTAAATGGATGTCTCTCTATCCTGAAGCTGTGTCCTCTGGTCTTAGACTCCCTCACCATAGGAAGCATCCTCTCCACATCCGCTCTATCTAGGCCTTTCAACATTCGATAGGTTTCAATGAGATCCCCCCCCCATGCTTCTGAATTCCAGTGAGTACAGACCCAGAGCCACTCGAATTGATTTGAATTGACTTTATTTCTTACATCCTTCACATACATGAGGAGTAAAAATCTTTATGTTACGTCTCTGTCTAGATGTTCAATGTGCAATTTATAGTAATTTATAATGAATAGTATGTACAACAGGACAGTCAATATAACATAGAAATCCAGTTATGTCAGCATGAATTAAGCAGTTTGATGGCCTGGTGGAAGAAGCTGTCCGGGAGCCTGTTGGTCCTGGCTTTTATGCTGTGGTACCGTTTCCTGGATGGTAGCAGCTGGAACAGTTTGTGGTTGGGGTGACTCCGGTCCCCAATTATCCTTCGGACCCTTTTTACACACCTGTCTTTGTAAATGTCCTGAATAGTGGGAAGTTCACATCTACAGATGCGCTGGGCTGTCCGCACCACTCTCTGCAGAGTCCTGCGATTGAGGGGAGTACAGTTCCCATACCAGGCAGGGATGCAGCCAGTCAGGATGCTCTCAATTGTGCCCCTGGAGAAAGTTCTTAGAGTTTGGGGGCCCATACCAAACCTGTCCATCCGTCTGAGGTGAAAGAGGCGCTGTTGTGCCTTTTTCACTACACAGCCAGTATGTACAGACCACGTGAGATCCTCAGTGACGTGTATGCCGAGGAGCTTGTTCACCCTCTCAACTCCAGATCCATTGATGTCAATAGGGGCTAGTCTGTCTCTATTCTTCCTGTAGTCCACAACCAGCTCCTTAGTTTTTTGCCACATTGAGGGAGAGATTGTTTTCTTGACACCACTGTGTCAGGGCAGTGACTTCTTCTCTGTAGGCTGCCTCATTATTATTTGAGATAAGGCCAATCAGTGTAGTGTCATCAGAAAATTTAATGAACAGATTGGAGCTGTGGGTGGTGACACAGTCATGGGTATACAGAGAGCAGAGGAGGGGTTTAGCACACAGCCCTGAGGGGCACCTATGTTGAGAGTCAGAGAGGCAGAGGTGAGGGAGCTCACTCTTATCACCTGCCGGCGATCTGACAGGAAGTCCAGGATTCAGCTACACAAGGCAGGGTGAAGGCCGAGGTCTCTGAGCCTCTTGTTGAGCCTGGAGGGAATTATTGTGTTGAATGCTGAACTGTAGTCCAAGAACAGCATTCTCACATAAGCATCCTTCTTCTCCAGGTGTGTAAGGACAGTGTGTAGAGCTGTGGCTATTGCATCATCTGTTGACTGGTTGTGTCGGTAGGCGAATCCTAGCGGGTCCAGTGTGGGTGTAGCATGTTGCAGATGTGGTCCTTGTCCAGCCTCTCAAAGCATTTGCTTCTTATTGAGATGAGTACGACGGACGCCAGTCCTCATATGATAAGCCTTTCAACCTTGGAATCATTTTTGTGAACCTCGAAATTTTCATGAAGTAAAGAAGGATTGGAAAGAAAAGGGGTCTTCCCCCTTCCTTCCTGAAGAAGTGTCTGGGATCGAATCATCGACAGTTATTCATTTCCATAGATGTTGCCTGACCTGCTGAGTTCCTCCAGTATTTTGTGTGTGTTGCTTAGGATCCGACCAAGGTAAGCTTTGCGCACATCTTGTGGAAGGTGATTTGATTAACTGCCTTCAGGAGGACTGATGTAGGGTTTTGACCCAAAAAGCTGACAATTCCTCCCCCCTCCACCCCGATGCTGCCCGACCTGCTGAGTTCCTCCAGCAGACTGTTTGTCGCTCCAGATTCCAGCCTCCTGTGTCACCTGCTGTCTAACAACGGAACTGAATTGGCCTTCCACTTTTGGGGCTGTGACAGGCAAGTAAAGAGCAGCCACAGAGAAAACAGGGATAACGGCAGTGCTGTGGTGAAGGGGAGCAGAGAGATAGCTCAAGTTCTCTGTCACCGAACTGCTGGGGTGGAGTTGCGCAGTGGGTTGGACACTGGATTAGTAATTTTGAAAACTAAGAAAGAATCTTACAAAAACGTGTAAAATTATGAGATAGTATTGGCATTTATCTATTATTGTCACACGTACCGAGATACAGTGAAAAGCTAGTCTTGCATACTGTTCATACAGATCAGATCATTACACAGTGCATTATAAAAGGTAGAACAATAACAATGCAGAGAAAGGCGTAAAAAGCTACAGAAAATGGACAGATTTCATAATTTTATTGGTTTGGATATGATTCCCTCTCATTCTTCTTATTTCCAGTGGAAACAAATTTCTCTATTCTATATTTGGTGAGTTCAAAGTAAATTTTCTTCTCAAAGTAATTATATGTCACCATGTACAACCCTGAGATTCATTTCCCTGTGGGCATACTCAGCAAATCTATAGAACAGTATCTATAAGAGGATCAATGAAAGATCAACCAGAGTGCAGAAGACAACAAACTCTGCAAATGCAAATATATATAAATAGCAATAAATAACGAGAACATGAGATAGTGAGATAGAGTCCTTAAAGTGAGATCATTGGTTGGTGGGAACATCTCAATGGACAGGCAAGTGAATGTAGTGATCCCCTGATGGTTGTGGGGTAGTAACGTTCTCGAACCTGGCTCGGTGAGTTCTGAAGCTCTTGTACCTTCTACCTGATGGCAGCAGCGAGAAAAGAGCATGGCCTGGGTGGTGGGGATCTCAGATTATGGATGCTGCTTTCCTATAACAGTGTTTCACGTTGACTGGAACTAGGAGACATACCCTCAAAATTTGGGGGAGTTGATTTAGGATGAAAATGAGGAGGAAGTGTGAGAGAGAGTCATGATGAAGGGTCTCAGTCCGAAATATTGACTATTTATTCCTTCCCCTAGATGCTGCCTGACTTGCTGAGTTCCTCCAGTATTTTGTACTGTACATGTTACTTGACATGAGGAGGAAATGCTTTTCCCAAAGAGTAGTTGTCTTTAGGAATTCTCAGCCCAGAGAAGCAGAAGAGGCTACCTCATTAAATTTATTTAAGACACAGTTAGATAGATTTTTGGGTTACGGAGAAAGACAGCACAAAATTGGCCCTTCAGCCCACCTTGTCAGTTCTAACCATTCACTTTATCATGGGTGGCCCACTGGCACATGGAGTCTGTCAAGTGATGTCTCAATTTCTAAAGATAAAGATTTTAAAAATAAAGATTAGCTTTATTTGTCACATATACATTGAAGCGTAGAAGGAAGTGTGTCCTTTTGTGTCAACAGCAACAATTTCTCTGCTTCAGAGCGCCATAAGGCTCAGCCACTTCACTCACCTTGTGCTGCTGGATAGCTGATACAAGCACCCTGTGGCAATTTTGTCCCCGTCCTTACGGAAGCCATCGTACAACAGGAGACTGCTCAGAACTGCAGGATTCCTGGGGGTCTCGGAGCGATGGCATGGCCCCAGTGTGGGCATGAATGGCAAGGGACCTTTCTCCATGAAGAGACTCATTAGTAATTGGCCTTGTACATAGGTAACTATGCCAATTAGCCACTTACACTCATTCAATATCACCCGTAATCTGGTTATTGGCCTTAGTTTCACTTTTGCCTGTTCCCTTTGACTTTCCTTGTACAAAAAAACTATCCATCCTAGCCTTCAATGAGAGAGCAGCCATGTCTCCCTAGGATAGAGAATTCCAAAGATTTACAATCATCCTCCTCGCCTGCAGTCTTAAATAGGCGAGTCTTTGTGCTGAAACCATTTCCCATCGTTTTAGATTTCTCAGTCGTCCTCTCCTGCTCAGTGGGAAGACCTTGACATTTTGACGGTGCTTACATAATATGCCTCAAGACGTGAACGTCCATCATCAAAATCCCCACCACCCGAGCCATGGCATCTTCTCCCTGCTATCATCGGGGAGGAGGTGTAGGCGCCTGAAGTCCCACACCGCCAGGTTCAAGAACGGCTACTTCCCTTCAGCCGTCCAGCGCTTGAACCAGCCCAATCTTCACAGTTTAGCAACACAAACGAATGTCAACTTAAATTTATTATCAAAGCACGTACACAGTATGTCACCGTATACTGAGGTTCATTTTCTTGCAGGCATTCACAGTAGATCAAAGGATTACAGTAGAGTCAGTGAAAAACTGCACAAAATGACGGACAAACAACCAACGTGCAAAAGAAGCCAAGCTGTCGTCTGAACACTCTGACCACTTTGTGCAAAAGTGGAGTTTCTTGTGCTAATTGTGTTCTTTCTTGTATAATTTATGGTTAATTTGTGTTTTTCTTGTGAGTGTTGTGTCCCTGTTGCCCTGTGCCTGTGATGTAGCTGCAAGTAAGCTTTTCGTTGCACCTGTGCATCTGACAACTCGCCTTTGACTTTGATTATTCAAAGTAAAACCAGCCTGGATAACTTCACTGAGCTCAATGCTGAACTGATTCCACAACCTACAGAATTACTTTCAAAGACTCTACAACCCATGTTCTCGCTATTATTTATTTATTTGTTTTTATTATTTGCATGATCTGTCTTCTTTTGCACATTTGATTTTTGTCAGTCTTTGTAACTTACAGTTTTTCATAAATTCTCTTGTATTTCTATTATCTTCTTGTAAATGCCTGCAAGAAAATATATCTCCAGGTAGTATATGGTGATAAAGATATACTTTGATAATGATTTTTACGTTGACTTTGACCGATTTTCCTCTCTCTTTGCACCAACATAATTTTATCTCTTTCTGCTTATCAGAATCAGAATCACTTTGTTGCCAATATGTGAAACGTACCAGAATTGATTGTGGTTTGGTGCCAAACATAAAAACACAGGACAATACCATAACAGAAAACACAATAACAACCAACTATTTGCAAGACAACAGTGCAAACGGCCACGAGCAATCAACAATTAGCAGAACGGTCACACGTGCAAACGTCAATAATCAAACTTTAAAAAACTCTGAACATATGAACAGACTCAATCACCATCAACGGGACAAGGAGAGCAGGGAAGACCAGGTAATGCATGTTGTTTAGGGACAGTTGGGCCATTACACCTGAGTGAGTTTTGTTGAGAAGCTGGATAGCTACAGCAAAGAAGCTTCGGAGATGACGTGTAGCCCTTGTGGGGATGGACCAGTGGTGTCTCTGGTGGCAATTTGGTGAATAGGGTGGGTGGAGTCGCTAGTATCTGACTCTCTGGGCCTGCGATGCTGCTGCAAGTAAGCTTTTCATTGCACCTGTGCAGATACGGACTTGCGCAGATGGCAATACTTCGACTTTGAATGAATGACTATTGAGCTTGACCTTGTCCTTTCACTGCTATGTGATCTGCTGAGCATCCTGATTTTGTTTGGGAATTCCAGCAACTGCTGTGCTTTGCCTTGTCTTTTCTTTAGATCTGCAGGAAACTCTTTTGACTGGGTGCTACTAGGAACTTGGTTCAGTCCCTCCCCACCTACATCTGGGAAACTTCTCTCTCCTCAGTAGCTTTCAATTCCCTGCACCTTCACCATGCATGTCCAGTCCCTACACATTTCTAGCCCCCAACATGGCTTCAAAGCTCCCCGCTTCTTTCTAGACAAAAGAAGCAGCGTATCCCCCTCTACCCCACCCTCCTCTTCCAACCTGATGGCATGAATATCAATTTCTCCTTCCGGTAAACAAATCCCACCCCCATTCCCCACTCTGACCTTTTACTTCTTTTCACCTGCCTATCACTTCCCCCATGGGTCCCCTTCTCCTATGGTCCACTCTTCTCCCCTATCAGATTCTTTTCACTCCAGCCTTTGACCTTTCCCACCCACCTGGCTTCATCTATTACCTCCCAGCCAACTTCTTTTCCCTCCCCCTCCTACCTTTTTATTCCAGCATCTTCCCCCTTCCTTCCCAGGCCTGAAGAAGGGTCTCGGCCCAAAACCTCAACTATGTTTCATCTCCATCGATGCTGCCTGACCTGCCGAGTTCCTCCGGCATTTTGTGTGTAGTATTTTGGATTTCCAGCATCTGCAGACTTTCTCGTATTAGTAACCTGAAACTTTTTTCTTGCTAGTCTTATTTGCATATATATTGAGTATAAAGTCAGGTTACGATCCAGATGTTTTTTTAAGTATAACAGGAGTAAGTCCGTAGATGTTGGAAACCCAAGGCAACACAGACAAAATTCTGGAGGAACCCAGCAGGTCAGGCAGCATCTATGGAAATGAATAAACAGTTGACGTTTCAAGTCAAGACACTTCATCAGGACTGAGAAAGAAGGGGAAAGACACCGGAACAAAAAAAAGGGGGGAGGAGGCTAGCTGGAAGGGGAAGGAGGCTAGCTGGATAAAAATGACGATTTGAAAATATTCCCTTCTTTATTTAGGCTTGGTTAACCAGGTGCAGATTGATAAGACCAGCTGAACATTAGTTACTTGGTAAAAATAACCATTTTCAATCACAATATCTAAATACTGCCTGTGGGTACTCCCTAAATGAGTCTTGCAATGAGTACTAACTGTATGGGTTGGAGAGGTTGCATTCTTCATGAAATAGAACAAATATATTTTCTTCTGGCTTTTGAATTATGGTTCTCAAAGATCCCAAGAAACTCATTCAGTTCCAGGAGTGGCCTTGAAGGCCAGCACCTAGTAACACACACAAGGTGCTGGAGGAACTCAGCAGGTCAGGCAGTATCAGGAGACTTGGGTTCAATTCCCGCCGTTAGCTGTAAGGAATTTGTATGTTCTCCCTGTGACTGTGTGGGTTTCCTCTGAGTGCTCCGGTTTCCTCCCACAGTCCAAAGACCTACTGGTTGGTAGGTTAATTGGATTTGTAAATTGTCCCGTGATTAGGATGGGGTTAAATTGGGGGTTGCTGGGCAGCAAGGCTTGAAGGGCCGAAGGGCCTATTCTGTGCTGATTCTCAATAAAAATTTTTAAAAAGTTTATGGAGGGGGATTAAGCAGTTGTTGTTTCGGGTCAAGACCCTTATTCAGGATTGGAGGATTGGAGAGGAGGGGGGAGGACAGCAGGATAAAAAGGTCGGGGGGGGCAGGGGAAGGAGGATAGCTACAGGGTGATAGGTGATGCCAGGTGGGCTGGAAAGATAAAAGGCTGGAGAAGAAAGAATTCAACAAGTTCCCAGGAAGGATACATGGCTGCAGTAGCGAGTCTGGGTGAGGTCATGGTCGATGAGTCGGAGGGCAGCAGAGGTCACAGAGAGGGTTTCACTGAGCTCCCATCACAGGGAAGATTTAAAGTTCTTCAGGGTGGTGGCAGCACGGTGGCGTAACACTATCGCAGTGTCTGCAAATGGTTCAACTCCGCTGCTGCCTGCGATGACTTTGCACGTTTTCCCCGTGACCATGTGGGTTTCCTCCAGGTGCTCTGGTTTCCTCCGACGTATCAGAGAAGCGCACGTTAGTGGGTTAACTGGTCACATGGGTGTAACTAGGTGGTGTGGGTTGTTGGGCATCTCTAACTGAAGCCGCAGGTTCTCCCAGTGATACCTGACCCAATCTACAAGACAGAGGTATAGTTGCCTCCTGCACAATATCCTTTGCCTATCTCAAGGCTCAAGGCTCAAAGTAACTTTATCATCACAGTACGCACATGTCACCAAATGCTACCCTGGGATTCATTTTCTTGCAGGCATTCACAGTAGAATAAAGAAACACAGTAGAATCAATGAAAAACTACACACAAAGACGGACAACCAAACAATGTGCAAAAGAAAACAAACTGTGCAAATACAAAATAAAACAAATAATAGTAATAATAATAAATAGTAAATAAATAATTCTGAGAACACCAGTGCTATAATGCTTGAAAGTGAGTCCATAGATCGTGAAATCAGCTTAGTGTTGAGGTGAGTGAAGTTATTACAGCTCAAGGGCGTTGGAGTTCAGAGTTCGGAGTTCGGAGGCCAGTACCGGTATCCTCTGTACTCCTTACAGAGCGGAATGCGTAGGTTTTCCCTGGGCGCTCCGGTTTCCTCCCACAGTCCAATGGTGTACTGGGTAGGCTGACTGGTCGTTGTAAATTGTCCCTTGATTAGGTTAGGGCTGAACTGGGACGTCGAGAGCTGCTGGGTGGGGTGGCTCGCAGGGCTGCAAAGGCCTAATCTGCGCAGTCTCTAAATAAATAATAATTTAAAAAAAACAAAGTTATCCACGCTAGTTTAGGTGCCTAATTGTTGAATGGTAATAACTGTTCCTGAAGCTGGTGGTGTGGGATGCTCCTGTACCTGCTTTCTGATGGCAGCAGTGAGAAGAGGACATGGCCTGGATGGTGGTGGTCCGTGGGATGCTGCTTTCTTGTGGCAGAGCTCCTTGTAGATGAGATCAATGGTAGGGAGGGCTTTTCTTGTGAATGACTATGCTGTATCCACTATCTTTTGTCGGCTTTTATGTTCCTGGGCATTGTTTTTCCCATATGAGGCTGTGATGAAACCAGTCAGGATACCCTCCACTCTGCATCTATAGAAGTTTGTCAACGTTCCTGATGACATGCTGAAACTGCACAAGCCTCTAAAAAAGTCGAGGTGCTGCCGTGCTTTCTTTGTGATGGCATTTTCATGCTGATCCCAGGACAGATCCTGGGATGCAATGGCGATGCAAAAGAATTTACAATCACTGACCCCTTCCACCTCCAGTCTCCTAATGAGCACTGGCTCATGGACACCTGGTTTTCTCCTCCACTAGTCAATGAGCAGCTTTGCTGACATTGAGTGAGCAGTGATCGTTCAGGCACCATTCAACCAGATTATCAATCCCCCTTCTACCTGGGAAAGGTGCAACAACGGCCCCATGTGCTGAAGGCCAACTTGCTTCTAAACGTCTGCAATTTTACACACTTGTTTGGTTCACTACGACAGGAAGTTTCGGAGGAGTGATGACTACAGGTTGTCTCCGTGTTATGAATGCCCAGCTCACTGACACTCCCTACATATGAGCGAACAAGCTCCCAAAATATTATTTAATGCTCCCGCACCATCCTCAGATTGTGTTGCTCATTGAGAGTGACAGGGTGAGGTGAGATTGACCAGGTGAGGTTGGGCAGGTGAGGTTGACCAGGTGAGGTTGACCAGGTGAGGTTGGGCAGGTGAGGTTGACCAGGTGAGGTTGGGCGGGTGAAGTTGACTAGGCTAGGTCCGTATGCCTTGGATGTAGGAGAATGTGGGGAAACCTTACAGAAGTATGTATTTATTCATTTATTGAGATATACCATGGAAGAAGCCCTTCTGGCACTTCGAGCTGAGCTTCCCAGCCACCCCTGATCTACCCTTGGCCTAACCATGGGACAACTTACAATGACCAATTAAACAACCGACTGTGTGGGGGGAAACCAGAGCACCTGGAGGAAACCCACACGGCCACTGGGAGAACGTATAAACTCCTTACAGATAGCACGTATGATAGGTGTAGATAAGGTGGGCAGTATCAGTCTTTTCCCGGGGAAGGGCAGTCCACAACTAAGTGACATGGGCTTAGTGTGAAAGGGGAAAGATTTAACAGGGACCTGATGGGAAACTATTTCATGCAGAGGGTGGGGGGCATATAGAAGAGGAAGTGGTTGAGACAGGTACGATAGTGTCATTTTAAGGAGCACCTGGATGGAGAGGTGGGGCTTAGGGGGAAATTGAGATTGACTGGATGTGCTCCACAGTTAGCATGGACTGATTGGCATTGGTATTGATTTATTATTGTCACATGGACTGAGATACAGAGAAACCCTTGTCTTGCACACTGTTAATACAGGTCAAGTCATTACCCAGTACGCTGAGGTAGAACAAGGTAGAACATAGAGAGTGTAGTGCAGGCAAACAACAAGCAGCAAGATCGTAATGAGGCAGGCTGTTCAAAGTTCAAAGCACATATACAACCCCGAGATTTGTTTTCATGCAAGCATACTCAATTAATCTATAGAATAATAACCATAACAGAATCAAAGGAAGATGTCCAACTTGGGAGTTCAACCAGAGTGCAGAAGACAACATACTGTGTCAATACAAAAAGGAGAAATAATAATAATAAATAAATAAGCAATAAGTATTGAGAACATGAGATGGAGAGTCCTTTAAAGTGAGTCCATTGGTTGTGGAATCAGTTTAGTGATGAGGCAAGTGAAGCTATCCCCTCTGGTTCAAGAGCCAGATGGTTGCAAGGTAGTAACTGTTCCTGAACCTGGTGGTGTGAGTCCTGACGCTCCTGTACCTTCTTCCTGTGGGTGGCAGCGAGAAGAGAGCGTGACCTGGGTGGTGGGGGGACCTGCAACAGCATTTCCTGTGGAGGTGCTCAATCGTTGCAAGGGCTTTACCCCGATGGACTGGGCTGCATCCGCTACATTTTGTAGGATTTGTAAGGTCAAGAGTCTACCTTATTGTACAAGAGGTCCGTCCAAGAGTCTGATAGCAGTACGTGCTTTCAGGCTTTTGTATCTTCTGCCTGATGAAGAACGATGAAGAGAGACTGGGCACAAGGGCTCGTACCAGTGCTGTAATGCTTGGTGACTCTGACACTAACCACTCCGTCACTCACTCCCTTGACTAGAGAAATGATGCACAAGTAGCTTGGGAAAGATTACAAAAAATACAGGCAGGGGCATAACAAAGATAAGCTGTAGTTCTCCACAACTCTATAATCTAAGAATGGCACTTATCAGCCATCTGTATACACTCTGAGCAGGAGATTTTGGAATCTCTAATGCAAATTGATCAAAGTAATCGAAAAAATTGAAAGCTTTGCAGAAAAATTAAGTGTTAGTTGTGCAGCTAGTCAAACGCCTAGATGCAAGATCAAAGCTGAATTTCTTGTTAAATGGAATGCAAAGACAGCATCTTTAAGGGTTACTGAAGAGACCAACATTAGTTCAAGAAAATCTGACAAGTTCTTTCCCATTCAGATTAGCAAACGAGGGGCCATTGCTGACAATTGAAATGAAAGCACAGTATCAGATTTTCTGGGTCAAACATGTTTTTTACGGATTTATTTTCAATATATTAATATCGTAATAACTAATGATGGTTTAAGATGATTGTGGTTTGATTTTTTTTGTTAATTTGTTAATTGCTGCTAGAAGACATGTTGCTATTAAATAAAGCTTGGAGGTGGTACTTGGATAAGTCCACAAATGTTTTCATATTGGTACTGGCTGGGCTCTCAGTTTGTGAGAGAACATCCGGTAAACACAGATCTTAATATTAATGACTAGAAAATATCTTTCATGGAAAATCTTTGCAACTTAACTTAAAGGAATTACCCTTCTATGGAAAATCTTTGCAATTTGCCTTAATGGATTTGAGTGGGATGCAATCTATTTTTAATCATGGACGTATTATTCTACTTTTTTTTTAGCCTATCAGAGAAATCCTCTCTTTCCTACACTTCCTGTGGATATGTCTGTCTCTTTCTCAGTTCTGATGGTGGGTCAACGGCCTGGAAAATTAACTCTGCTTCTCATCCCACATATGCTGCCTGACCTGGTGAGTATTTCCAGCAGTGTCTGCTTTTTCCGTTTTAGATTTCTACATCTGCAGTAGTTTTTCTGTTGACATTCTCTCTATGTCTACGTGGACACTCATGTTCCAATCCTATTAGATAGGAGAGCTGCGATACTTGCCTGCTCTGTGGCAAGGTTAGAATGCTACAGAGAGCAAGGAACATTCAGCCGGTATCGGCTGATTGAAGACTTAACATGCAGCACATCCACGTTGGTTGTTAATGGAAATGACACGTTCCACTGTATGTTTTTCATTGATTCTCTTGTGATTCTTGGTACCTACCTTGAATGCACGCAAGAAAATAAATCCCACAGCAGTATATGGTAACATATATGCACCCTGATAATAAATTTACTTTCAACTCTGAGTGTTGAATCTGAATCTGAATGCACCCCTGCATTCAGGGTGGTTGTGCTTCTGGGAATAGTATCGTATTGCTCTTTTCCGTAATGTGAATCTGCCTCACCTGTGCCTATGTCACAAAACGGGGGTTGAAAATTAAATACTTATTGTTAACTTATTTTATTTATCTATCTGAATTCTGTAAGAGGGAACTTTATATCATATCTCAAAGTTTTGGGTTGAGATTCGTCAATTTTGTAAGAGGGAACTTCGACAAACCAACTATGGTAATGTGGGTGTCACATGAATATAGTTGCTAGGTGCTGTCTTGCAAGTTCTTGAAGAAACATAACATGAAGCAATGTGTGTGTCGTTAGAGAACAAAATTCAGTTTCTATCACCACCCTGACAAAAAAGAGGTGTTCTTGGAGAAGACAGGAGAGAAAGACCATAGTCAGACCAGAAGAAACAGGAGTAGAATTAGGCCATTTGGTCCATCGAGTCTGTTCCACCATTTCATCAAGGCTGATCCATTTTCCCTGTCAGCCCCAGTCTTCTGCCTTCTCCCTGTATCCCTTCATGCCCTGTCCAATCAAGAATCTACTAACCTCGCCTTAAATATACCCAGTAACTTGGCCTCCACAGCCGCCTGTGGCAATGGATTCCACAGATTCACCACCCTCTGGCTAAAGAAATGCCTTCTCTTCTCCGTTCTAAAAGGACGCCCCGGTATTCAGAGGCTGTGCCATCTGGTGCCTAGGCAACCCCACCAAAGGAAATATCCTCCCCACATCCACTCTATCAAGGCCTTTTACCATTCGATAGCTTTCAATGAGGTCACCCCTCACTCTTCTGAATTCTAGTGAATACAGGCCCAGGGCCATCAAATACTCTTCATATGACAAACCGCTCAAACCTGGAATCATTTTTGTGAACTTCCTTTGAACCCTCTCCAAGTATGTATGAAAGGTTTCACAATTTTTATATCTCCTCTGGTTTAGATGGGGACAATTCAATTAAGTAAAATGATAAAGTAATTGGAAACAGTAGTATGTGAAAAGTTATTTCATCTGAAAGGGGAATCCACATTCTTAAAATTAGAAAGATGCCTTTCAGAGGAAAATGAGGAAGAACTTTTTCACAGAAATGGCAGTGGAAATTTAAGGTAAACTTGTGGAAACTTCCCCTAAATCTTTTTCCCTGAGAAAGTAAATCACAATTATTCTTAAGTGTTTAACCTGGTTAGTTGCAGCTGAAAGATCTTTGACTATCACTCTATTATCTTCACTTATATGGCACCCTTCACATGCCAGCTTTTGTTGCTTATCTCTCTTTGCCCTTGAGGAGGCAGGGAACGATGAATGCCTCCTGAACCACTGCAGCTTGTGTGGCGTGGTGCTTTGAAGCAGGGAATTGAGAGACTGAGTTGTTCTGCCAAGCGTGGTGGGCATGCTAGGTTGGTGCCAGAATGCATGGCGTCACGGGCGGGCTGCCCCCAGCATACACCCCCGTGTGTTGGTTGTTAATGCAAATGATGCATTTCACTGTATGTTTCCATGTACAGTACTGTGCAAAAGTCTTTGGCACATATACTGTATGTAGCTAGGGTGCCTAAGACCTCTGCACAGTACTGTAGTAATTTTATGTATTGCACTGTACTGCTGCTGTGAAAAAAAAAACAAATTTCATGACATGTGAGTGATGATAAACCTGATTCTGATACAGGTCTCTATCAGACCATAAGACATAGGAGCAGAATTAGGCCATTCAGCCCATTGAGTCTGCTCCACCATTCTATCATGGCTGATCCGGGGTCCCACTCAATCCCATACACCTGCCCTCTTGCCATATCCTTTGATGCCCTGACCGATCAGGAAACGATCAACTTCAGCCTTAATGATATGCTTGGACCTGGCCTCCAACGCAGTCTGTGGCAGAGGATTCCACAAATTCACTACACTCCAGCTATGAAAGTTCCTCCTTACCTCTGTTCTAATGGGTTGCCCCTCAGTTTTGAGGCTGTGTCCTCTAGTTCTGGATACCCCTACCATAGGAAACATCCTCACCACATTCACCCTATCTAGTCCTTTCAACATTCGGTAGCTTTCAATGAGATACCGCCCCCCCCATTCTTCTAATTTCCAGTGAATACAGACCCAAAGCTGTCAAATAGTCCTTATATAGTAACCCCTTAATTTCTGGAATCGTCCTCCTCTGGATTCTCTCCAATGACAACACATCCTTTCTGAGATATGGGGCCCAGAACTGTTGACAAAGCTCCAAGTGCGGCCTGACTAGTGTCTTATAAAGCCTCAGCACTATCTCCTGGTTTTTATATCCTATGCCCCTTGAAATTCTTGGTTGGTGCGGCTGTAACGAAACCAAATTTCCCTCGGGATTAATAAAAGTATATCTATCTATCTACCTGTCTGTCTATAAATAAATGCCAACATTGCATTTGCCATCTTCACCGCAGACTCAACCTGTAAATTAACCTTCTGGGAGTTTTGCACGAGGACTCCTAAGTCCCTCTGCACCTCTGAAGTTTGAACCTTCTCCCCATTTAGATAATAGTCCGCACTATCATACATTTCCCAGCACTGTATTCCATCTGCTACTTTTTTGCCCATTCTTCCAATTTGTCTAAGTCCTGCTGCAATCGCATTGCTTCCTCAGCACTACCTACCCCTCCACCTATCTTCATATCATCTGCAAACTTTGCCACAAAGCCATCAATCCTATTATCTAAATCACTGACAAACAATGTGAAAAGTAGCGGTCCCAATACTGACCCCTGAGGAACACCACTAGTCACTGGCAGCCAACCAGAAAAGGTCCCTTTTATTCCCACTCACTGCCTCCTGCGTGCCAGCCATTCTGCTATCCATGCCAATATCTTTCCTGTAACGCCATAGGATTTTATCTTGTTCAGCAGCCTCATGTGCGGCACCTTATCAAATGCCTTCTGAAAGTCCAAGTAAACGACATCCACTGCCTCTCCTTTCTCCACCCTGTGTGTTACTTCCTCGAAGAACTCTAACAGATTTGACAGGCACGATTTCCCTTGACAGAAACCATGTTGACTTTGACTTATTTTATCATTAGTCTCCAAGAAACCTTGAAACCTCACCCTATTGTGGACTGAGAGTGGGAAGGGGGCAGGGAGAGGGAATCATGGTTGGAAAAAGGAAAAGGGAGAGGGGAGAGAGAGGGAAGCACCAGAGAGACATTCTGTAATGATCAATAAACCAATTGCTTGGAATCAAATGACCTTGCCTGGTGTCTTGGGGCCGGGTGTGTCTGTATCTGTGCCACCTCTGCCGTGGCACTCCTCCTCTGCCACCTGCCCCATACCCTCCCTCAGTGTTCCACCCTCACCATTCCCAACAACCTTTGCTCCTGCCAGATTTACAAACTCGCTCTCCGCTCCACGTTGACAAATACAGTACTGTGCAAATGTCTTAGACACCTGAGTTATACATATGTGCCTAAGTCTTTTGCACAGTACCGTAGATGTGACAAGTAAACCTGAATCTTGAATCCTAGACTTAGACAGCATGGCAGAAAGACCCACAATCCATCTTGTTCATGTTTACCAAGATGCCCATGTCAATTAGCCCCATTCGCTTCTGTTTGAGCCACATCCAGGAGGCTAAAGAAACTCAGCATGTCCTCATCAACCCTTACCAATTTTTAGCAATGCACCATAGGAATCATTCGGTCTAAATACATCACGGCTGGGTTCGGCAACTGTACATCGCTCAGCACATCACAGGATCCAGCCTCCCCTCCGTGGACTCTGTCTACACTTCTCACTGCCTCAGTAAAGCAGCCAGCACAATTATAAACCCTCCCCCCCACCACCTCGGACATTCTCTTCCCATCAGGAAGAAAATACAAAAGCCTTAAAGCATGTACAGTCAGGCTCAAAGACACTGTTATCAGACACTTGGACAGACCTCTTGTATGATAAGATGGACTCTTGGCCTCACAATCTACCTCGTTATGATCTTGCACTGTATTGTCTATCTGCCCTGCACTTTCTCTGTAGCTGTTACACTTTACTCTGCATTATTACTGTTACTTTGTTCTATCTCACTGTATAATGATTTGATGTGTATAAACAATACGCAAGGCAAGCTTTTCACTGTATCATGGTACAGGTGAATACATACATAATAAACCACTATCTTTCTTGCCCAAGTGTCTGTTAAAATGTTGTTAATTTACCCACCCCAGTCACTTCCTCTGGCAGCCTGGTCCATATACATGAAGTTGCCCCTCAGTTCCCTGTTAAATCTTTCCCCTCTCACATTAAATCTATACCTTCTAGTTTTTGGTTCCCTTTTGCTGGAAGGAATAACAAGAATGTGAATTAAAACCATTTTGCAATAAAAAGACTGCTCCTACCAACATCCCTCATGATCTTATACACCAATGCAGCATCTGCACACCCCTCAGCCTCCTACACTCTAAAAAATAAAGACCTAACCTGTCCAACCTCTCCCCATAACTCCGGCCTGCAAGTTCATGTAAATCCTTCCAACTTAATGACGTCTTTCCTGTAACAGGTTAACCAAGACTCTACACTGTACTCCAGGCATCGCCGCTTCTATGGCTCCTCTAGTTGCTTTGGAGTCTGTGAAGATTCGGCATATCAGCAAAAACCTTGTCAAACTTCTATAGCTGTGCGGTGGAAAGTATGCTGACTTGCTGCATTACGGCCTGGTATGGGAACACCAATGCCTTTGAATGGAAAGCCCTCCAAAAAGTAGTGGATTTGGCCCTGTACATCATGGGTGAAACCCTTCTAACCATTGGGCACATCGATATGAAACACTGTCATCCCACCCACTCAGGCCGTGCTCTTTTCTTGTTGCTGCCATGAGGTAGAAGGCCAAGAGCAGCTAGTACCCCTCAACCACCAGACTGTTGAACAAAAGGGGATAACTACACTCATCCATTGAGATGTTCCTACAACCAATGATCTCATTTAAGGACTCTTTATCTTGTTACAGTATTTCAACTTCTCATTACTTATTGCTTTTTATTTATATTTGCATTTGCATAGTTTGTTGTCTTCTATGTTCTACTTGCTCATTCATTGATCCTGTTTACAGTTACTATTTTATAGATTTGAAGAACATGAACACAGAACATAGAATAGTACAGCACAGTACAGGCCCTTCGGCCCACAATGTTGTGCCGTCCCTCAAACCCTGCCTCCCATATAACCCCCCACCTTAATTCCTCCATATACCTGTCTAGCAGTCTCTTAAACTTCACTAGTGTATCTGCCTCCACCACTGACTCAGGCAGTGCATTCCACGTACTAAGTAAAAAACCTTCCTCTAATATCCCCCTTGAACTTCCCACCCCTTACCTTAAAGCCATGTCCTCTTGTATTGAGCAGTGGTGCCCTAGGGAAGAGGCGCTGGCTATCCACTCTATCTATTCCTCTTACTATCTTGTACACCTCTATCATGTCTCCTCTCATCCTCCTTCTCTCCAAAGAGTAAAGCCCTAGCTTCCTTAATCTCTGATCATAATCCCTACTCTCTAAACCAGGCAGCATCCTGGTAAATCTCCTCTGTACCCTTTCCAGTGCTTCCACATCCTTCCTATAGTGAGGCGACCAGAACTGGACACAGTACTCCACAGGAAAATGAATGTGGTTTGTATGTGGTGACACATATGTGCTCTGATAATAAATTATACTTTGAACTTTGATCTACATATTGTACAAGGAAAACAATCCATCCCGACTTTTGTTCTCATTGCCCAGATTGATGAAGACCCGAGTCCCAAATGTCTTCTGTCTAACTGTGACACCACTTTCAGGGAACCACGTGTGCTTGTACTCCGAGATCTCTTTGTCCTATAACACTCTGCGAGGACTGACTGTTCACTGTGAAAGTCCTATCCTCATTTTTCTTCCTAAAATGCAACCTCACACTTATCTGGATTGAGCCTCTAGTGTTTCCAGAATTCCAGGGTTTTGGAAAGACAAGGTGTTAGAATCTGGGATACTGGATTTTTCCTTTTCTATCCTTGCCCTCCTCTGACTGTGTTCTTTCCCCAAAGCACTGGTTAACACTCTGCCAATAGCATGCTTGACAACAGTCTGGTGGTTTATTGAGGGAAGGGTGATTGTGCATTGAATTACGTCTGTGTGATAGTAGCTTTTCAGATGGCTTCAGATTTCTTTTCTCTGTCAATCTCAGAACACCTGCATTGGCCAGGCCTTGAACATCTGCCATATAAATTGCTGCAACTCCTCTTGACTTAACCTCCCCTGATCAAAGTCCAGGGCATCTTTTTGTCATGTTCCATTTCAATAATGACAGTAAATACTAAAAGTTTGAGTTATCCCATATTTTACATTGAGTGACCATTCATTTAATTTATGATAATTAGAAAGACAATTTTAAAAGATATTTGATAGGAAAGGTTTAGAGGGATATGACCCAAATGCAGGCAAATGGGATAAGCTAGCTTAGTTTGGTCAACACAGGCAAGTTGGATTGAAGGTGTAGTTTTTGTCCTGTATTAGTCTATAACTCTATGATATTCATTGTTGAATTTGTTAGCATGATGCCATACAGTACAGGCAACCCAGGTTCAATTCCTTCTGCTGCTTGTAAGGAGCTTGTACGTTCTCCCCGTGATTGTGTGGGTTTCCTCCGGGTGCTCCGGTTTCCTCCCACAGTCCAAAGACGTACTGGTTGGAAGGTTAATTGGTCATTGTAAATTGTCGCTTGTCTAGGCTGGGATTAAATCGGAGCATTGTTGGGTGGTGCAGGTTGAAGGGCCGGAAGAGCCTGTTCTGTGCTGTATCTCAATAAATAAATCAATCAATTGGTAATAAAATAAACTGTTGTTTCAAAAGATACATCATTAAGTGTGGTGGTTATCCATCAGAATCAGGTTTAATATCACTGGCATATGCCGTGAAATTTGTTTTGTGGCAGCAGAACATTGCAATACATAATTATAAAAACTGTAAATTACAGTAAGAAGTACATATCTATTACAAAGGTTGAAATAAAAAAGTAGTGAGGAAGTGTTCATGGGTTCAATGTCCATTCAGAAATCTGATGGCAGAGGGGAAGAATCTGTTCCTGAATCACTGAGTGTGTGCCTTCAGGCTTCTGGACCTCCTTCCTGATGGTAGCAGTGAGAGCAGGGCGTGTCCTCGGCGATGGGCGTCCTTAATGATGGAAAGTATTTCAAATAATATGGACTCTTTATGGACTTTTGACCCCAAAATCTACCTCTGATTGCGAAGTATGGTCTAGCACCTTGTTGTCTACCTGCACAATAAAGAGGGATTTTGGCCAAATGCAGGTAAATGGGACGAGCTCAGTTTGACAACTTGGTCGGTATAGATGAGTTAGGCTGAAGTGCCTATTACTGCGACTCTATAGCTCTACAACTTTAGTGTTTAAAATGGGCTTAAGGAGGAAAAAGAAGCTGAAGGTAAGAGTGGTTTCAGGGAGTGAATCTCAGTTTTTAGATCCTTGACAGCTCAATGGGTCACGAACAAGATAATGGGTGACACAAGAAGGAAATTAAAGAAAGATAAGAACACAGGAGAGGGAAGAACAGAATACAGGAAAATCAACAAGGAAATCAGGAGGGAAGTGAAGGAAGCAGAGCAAAGATGGATAGCCGAACAATGTGTGGACATCGAAGACCGCCTCTCCAACAACAACACAAAGAAGACATTCCAACTGGTGAAAGATCTTACCAAAGAAAAACAAGCCGAAGTAAACACCATCCAAGACAAAAATGGCAAAAGTCTCACAGAAGAAAAGGAAATAATGGAAAGGTGGACAGAGCACTGTTCAGAACTGTACAACTACCAGAGCGAAGGGGATCCAAGCGTGCTGAACGTGCGGGAATCTTCCAATGAGGATGACTATCCAATCACACGTGAAGAAGTTGAAGCCGCAATATGATCACTGAAGTGTGGGAGGTCAGCAGGAGTTGACAACATCCCTGCTGAACTGCTGAAGCATGGAGGAGAGGCCATGATAGACATGCTTACCACCATCTGCAATGAGATCTGGCAGACAGGTGAATGGCCGACACCTTGGACCCAGTCGCTGATCACTGTGCTTCCCATGAAAGGCAATCTCCAACTTTGCCAGAATTACTGTACCATCAGTTTCATCAGCCATGTAAGCAAGGTAATGCTCAGAATCATCTTGAACAGACTGAGAGCTCAGGCAGAAGACATCATTGCCGAGGAACAAGCAGGCTTCCGTAAGGGCAGAAGTACCACTGAGCAGATTTTCAACCTCCGCATCCTCTGTGAGAAACACCTTCAGCACCAGAATTCTTCCATGTCTTCATAGACTTCAAGAAGGTGTTTGACAGAGTCTGGCATGATGCCTTATGGGCCACCATGAAGAAATTCAACATGGGGCAGAAGCTGATTCATACAATCCATCAGCTTTACACCAAGGCAACCAGTGCAGTACTCGCTCAGGGCACCATCAGGGAGCGGTTCCATACCTCTATAGGAGTCTGTCAGGGCTGCCTCCTTTCCCCCACTCTCTTCAATGTCTTCCTGGAACAGATCATGAGTGTTGCCCTTGAAGATCATGTGGGCACAGTCAGCATTGTAGGGAGGAACATCACAAACCTAAGAATTGCTGACGACATTGATGGACTTGCAGGAAAAGAGGACGAACTGGCCAACCTGGTCAGCCATCTTGATAGAGTCTCCACAAAGTCTGGAATGGAAATAAGTGCCGAGAAAACCAAGCTCATGGCAAATACCAATGGTGCCATCACAACAGACATCTCAGTCCATGGTCAGAAACTTGAGACAGTGCAGCAGATCAAATACCTGGGGGCAATCATCAGTGATGAAGGATCAAGACCAGAAGTCCTGGCAAGAACTGCACAGACAATGACTGCACTATCCAAACTCAAGACAATATGGAGGGACAGCAACATCACCATGAAGTACAAGATCAGACTCCTGCGTGCATCGGTATTCTCCATCTTCCTGTACTCATGCAAGACATGGACTCTCACAGCAGAGCTACAGAGGAAGATCCAGGCATTGGGAATGAGATGCTATCGCAACATCTTGGGCATTTCATACTTGGATCATGTTACAAACGAGCAGGTCAGCAAGACCATCCAGCACCACACTGGCCCCCATGAAGACCTTCTCACAACGGAGAAGAAAAGAAAGCTGAGATGGTACGGCCACGTAACAAGATCCAGTGGCCTTGCAGAGACCGTTCTACAAGGAACTGTGGAGGGGAAAAGAAGGAGGGGTAGACAGAGGAAAAGATGGACGGACAACATTAAAGAATGGACAGGAAAAACATTTGCGGTGACCCAGGTTCTGGCACACAACCGCGACGGATGGAACAGACTGACGCAAAGCTTGACATGATGGCACCCTGACGACTCCACCAGGAGTTAAGGGCGCAAAGCAAGCTCAATGCATGGTCAGCAATGGTGGAGCCACTAAATTCAGGGATGGACGAGTGGCAAAAAATTTATACCAGGTCTCCCTTCAGCCTGCGACACTCCAAAGCAATTAAACCCAAGTTTGTCCAACCACTTCTGATAGCTAATACTCTCTAATCCAGGCGGCATCCCCGAAAGCAACGTCTGCAGCCTCTCCATAGCCTCCACATCCTTCCTGCAATGCAATACTTTGAGAGCTGTCTAACCAAAATGTTATATTGGGGCAACACTACTTCATTGATTCTTATACTCAGTGTGTCGACCAACAAAGGCAATCATACTACATGCCTTCTTCACCACCCATCTTCATTGTGTGGCTACTTACAGGAATATACGCACTTGGTTCCCAAGATCCCTCCATACATCAGCGATGCCGTGCTATTGACTGCTGCCTTTCTTGTAACAATTGACTTCCCAAAGTGTAGAGTGTAAGTAAAGAAGGAAAAGGAAGGAGGAGAGAAACTGTTGGCATTGGAAGCAGGGGGTGGGTGGATCAAGAATTAGAGGGCAAAGAACGAGGAGCGTTGGCCCCAAGACGAGGGGTTCTCTTACGAGTGGTTGGTGTCAGTGAGTGCACAGCAAGTGAGAGTAGTGGATTCAAGCATAGCTTTCGCAAGGGAACTGATAATATCTCAGTGGAAGGATTGGCAGGGGCGGGGTGGGGAAGTGGAACTAGCTCGATTGCTCTTGTGCATGATAGCGTAGTAGGAAGCGCGATGCTTGACAGGTGACAGCGATTGAAAGAATGGCGTTCATTTCCTGCCGCGGTCTTTAAGGAAGTTGCGTGTTCGCCCTGTGACCGTGTGGATTTCCTCCGGGTGATCCGGTTTCCTCCCACGTCCCAAAGACTTATGAGTTAAGGTTTGGAAGTTGTGGGCACGCTACGTTGGCGCTGGAAGCGCGGCAACTCCTACAGGCTGCCCCCAGCGCATATCCAGTCTGTGTTGGTCATTGAGGCAAAACTTTGCATCTCACTGTTTGCTTTGCTGTTTCGATGGAAATGCGACAAATGAAGGCGGGAGGAGAAGATGGCGGCGTGACGCAGTGCGCGTGGCTGTTCTGATTGATATCGTATTTGTTAAGTAGGATGCCGTGCACAATCCTGATTTGAAGGAGACAGCCATGAGAGGCATGGAGGAACACCTGGAGAAACTTCTGAAATGCCCGCTTCGCTGCCACTGCTACTGTGCGATTGAGAATCTCCAGAGGGGAAGGCCCCAGATCCTCGGCTTTGCCTATTGCCTGTTGCTGGGGCCGGGGTCGAAGCGCTCGGCAGAGATGGTGCTCGGTGCTCGGTGTTGGAGAGCTGGTCGGAGGCCCGGAGTTTTTGGACGGATTTGGAGTCGGACTGTGGCCGAGTGCTTCCGGGATGCTGCATCGGCAAGTTTGCGGCGCTGGAGGTTCACCGTCTGCGTGAGATGATGGGACTTTCGAGAGACTTTGAGACTTTTTACTGTGCCCATGGTCTGTTCTTTATCAAATTATGGTACTGCTTTTCACTGTTGTAACTATATGTTATAATTATGTGTTTTTGTCAGTTTTTCAGTTGGTTTGTCTTGTCTTTCTGTGATAACATTCTGGAGAGCATGCATTACTAAATGACAATAAAAGAGGACTGTGTGTCATCATAATCTAAAATCTAAAAATCTAATCTTTATTTTATTATTTGTTTATTTAACGATATGGCGCAGGTTAGTCCCATCTGGCCCTTTGGACCACGACCTTCCAGCGACCCCACAACCCCGATTAACCCTAACCTAATCTCGGGACAATTTAGAATGACCAATTAGCCTACCCTCTTCTAATACAGTATTTGTATATTTGTCTATCTGTGCACTTGTAATGCTACCGTGACACTGTAATTTCCTTTGGGACCGATAAAATATCTATCTATGTATCCATCTATGTCTTTGGACCGTGGGAGGAAACAGGAGCACCCAGGGAAAACCATGTATTTCATGGGGAGGACGTATAGAGACCCCGTACAGAATGCCGCCGGAATTGAACTCGGAGCACTGGAATGAACAGAGCTGCAGGAGCATTGCGCTAACCGCATCCTAACTTTACCTTTACACGGGGCCGGTACGGAGTCACCAGGCTGAATGGCACCCCACTGTGTGTAATCACTCAGAAAGCCTCTTGCAGTTCAGCAGCAGGAAGGAGTCCGAGGTAATCAATTCATCAACAGGCCCAGTTTCAATCCGAACCCTCAGGCTGACCGAGCGTGAGTAATTGGTTTATTGTTGTCACAGTGCCATCCATACACATCATTTCATCATGTCAGTGTTTCGAGGTAGTACGAGGGGAAGACGATAACAGAATGTACAGTGAACTGCTACAGTTACAGAGGAAGTGCAGTGCAGGCAGACAATAGGTGCAAGGTAGACTGTGAGGTCAGGAATCCGTATTATTGCATGGGGGGGGGGGACCTTACAGTCTGCCGTCGCTTCTACCATCAGCTTCCTGAGCAGTTATCACCAGCGTGGTAGCGGAGTGGTTAGTTTTACAGTACAGCGACCTGGGTTCAATTCCCACCGCTGCCCGTAAGGAGTTTGTACGTTCTCCACGTGACTGCATGGGTTTCCTCCGGGTGCTCTGGTCTCCTCCCACAGTCCAAGGACATACCGGATGGTCGGTTAATTGGTCATTGTAAGTTGTCCCGTGATTAGGTTAGGGTTAAATCGGGGGATTGCTGGGTGGCGAGGCTCGAAGGGCCAGTTCCCGGTGCTGTCTGTAAGGCGTTTGCACTTTCTCATTGGGTTTCCTCCAGATGATCCCGTTTCCTCCCACAGTCCAAAGATGTACCGGTTGGTAGGTCAATTGGTCATTGTAAATTGTCCCATTGTCTCAATAAATAAATAAACTAATGATTACCCCCCTCAACCAACAGGTTTCTGAACCTGTGTGGAAGGGTTCACTCACCTCAACACTGGACTGATTCCACAACCTACAGACTCACTTTCAAGGACTCTACAACTCATGTTTTCAGTATTATTTATGATTTTTACTTGCACAGTTTGTCTTCTTTTGCACATTGGTCGCTTGTCAACATTTGTTTATTTATTGAGAGGCAGAACAGATCCTTTGAGCTGCACTGCCCAGTAATCCCCTGATTTCACCCTGGCCTAATCACGGGACACTTTACAATGACCAATTGACCTACTGACCGATACGTCTTTGGAATATGGGAGGAAACCAGATCATCTGGAGCAAATCCACGCGGTCACAATGAGAAAGTACAAACTCCTTTCAGACTGCGGCAGGAAGTGAACCCGGGTCACTGGTATTGTAAAGTGCTGTGCTCGACACAACGCTACCAAGCTGTTTATGCATAGTTTTTCATCAATTCTATCGTTTTTCTTTAAATGCCTGCAAGAAAATGAATCTCAAGGTAGTATATGGTAAGGTATGGATACTTTGATAATGAACTTACTTTGATCTTGACTTTATTACAGAGGGATAGAAGCTGTCATCGTTCCTGGTGGTACATGCTTTCAGCTTTTTAATTAGGATACACTTACAAAATAAAAACTTTTTATTAAACTAATATATTTGCTGCTGTTATATTGTTTTTTTAGAACTACCCAACCCTGACCGTAGTGCATTAATTATCTGGGCTTTGTTGCACAGCCTTCGGAAACTCTAGGTCAACTCAAGCAGAACCCAAATTAACATCTTTCTAACATCTACTCTTCCTCAAAAAATGAGAAGCAATTGCTAATAGTGTCAAGTTCGGCACCTGGTTGATTTTAGTTCATTTAAGGTTATTTTGACAGCTCCTCACGATGTCTAATTGCTTTGACAAGTGAGATAAATTATCATTAAATTATCAGTGGCAAAATTGAACTGGTTTTGTGCACCTGTGCTCCGTCCACAACGGATAGGATTTCGCAGAGGCCAGTCATTTTAATTCTCCTCCCCATTCCTAATCTGCCATGTCAGTCCAAGGCTTCCTCTACCGCCATGATGAGGCCACTCTCAGGATGGAGGACAAACACCTTACATTCCATCTGGGTAGCCTCCAACATGATGGCATAGACATCGATTTCTCTAACTTCCAGTAATTTCTCCCTCTCTTCCTTCCCTCTTTTTCCATTCCCCATTCTGGTCCCCTCTTACCCCTTTTCTTCTCTTTATTTTTCTCATCACATCCTTCTGAGACCCCTCTTCCTTCCATTTCTCCCATGGTCCACTCTCCAGTCCTACCAACTCCCAGTTTCTTACTTCATCCCACCTCCACTACCCACCTTCCACCCCCCTCACCTGGCTTCACCTATGACCTTCCACCCCCCTCACCTGGCTTCACCTATGACCTTCCACCTTCCTCACCTGGCTTCACCTATCACCTATCACCTTCCGTCCCCTCCTCTCACCTTCTCATTCTGGCTTCTGCTGCCTTCCTTTCCAGTTCTGATGACGGGTCTCAGGCTGAAACGTTGACTGCTTATTCCCCTCCTGTTGAGCTCCTCTAGGATTTTGTGTGTGCTGCTCGGGATTTCCAGCATCTGCAGAATCCCTTGTGTTTTTGGCTTTTGAGAGTGTGGTAGTGGTCTAAGTCACAGTCCCAAGGTTTGTGTTCTAAAGTCTACGTGGCCTTGAGGAAGTGTCATCCTTGTGGAAACGATGCCTCTTCAATGAGAGATTACATCGAGACCTATCTGCACTCTGAGCAGGTAAGAGATCACAAGCCTTTCTTATGAAGGGAAGATCTCCAATTCCCACTTCCCGCTACCTCAGGGAAGCAACCAACATAATAACCAGACTGCGGTTCTGCACAGCGGCACATTCCCGTTCTTGGAGCTCGCTACGTTTCTGATGTGTCCGGGCATGTCCTGGAGCCGAGTGTCCTCGGGGTGTGGCGTTGTGGACGTGGATTCCCACCGGTGTCGCGAACTGGAGCGCCACGGGGAGCCCGTACTTCGGGACAGCGAGGGAGGCCGTCAGGGAACCCTGTGCTCGGATGATCACCCTCTCACCCTCGATGGTGAGTGAGAGTTTGGTGCTGATTCTCGAGTCGGGGAACTCGAAGTAAAAAGTGACGCTTCAGACTGTGACTGCAACATCGAAACAGCGACTGTCTCCCCCCTCGCTGTGGAAGGAGTGATATGTGTCTCTCTCTCTTGTTTTTGAATGTTGAATTGTTAGTGTTTTTAGATGTTATAATTAGTTATATTTTTAATTTAGCATTTATAATTGTTAGTTTTTGGTGTACTGTATACCAGGGTCTCTCTTTGGGGGCTTTGCTGTGGCTTGAATGGTGGGTGGTAGAAATGCTGACGCATGGTTGGTAAGCTGATGGAGAAGATCCTGACAGGCAGGATTCATGAACACTTGGATAGTGTGGAGGGCTGTCAGAGGTTACAGCGGGCATTGAAAGGACTTGGCTGAGGCTGAGAAGTGGCAGATGGAGTTCAACCCAGATAAGTGTGGGGTGGTTCATTTTGGTAGGTCAAATATGATGACAGATTATAGTATTAATGGTAAGACTCTTGGCAGTGTGGAGGATCAGAGGGAACTTGGGGTCCGAGTCCATAGGATACTGAAAGCTGCTACACAGGTTGACTCTGTGGTTAAGAAGGCATACCATGCATTGGCCTTCATCAATCATGGGATTGAGTTTAGGAGCTGAGAGTAATGTTGCTATATGGAGCTCAGAAAGATAGACGGCTATGGGTAACCCTAGGTGATCTCTAAGGTACGGACATGTTCGGCGCAGCTTTGTGGGGCGAAGGGCCTGTATTGTGCTGTAGGTTTTCTATATTTCTAGTATGCTAGATGTTGGTGCGTGGCCAAGTGGTTAAGGTGTTCGTCTAGTGATCTCGAGGTCGCTAGTTCGAGCCTTTGGTGAGGCAGCGTGTTGTGTCCTTGAGCAAGGCACTTAACCACACAGTGCTCTGCGACGACACTGGTGCCAAGCTGTATGGGTCCTAATGCCCTTCCCTTGGACAACATCGGTGGCGTGGAGAGGGGAGACTTGCAACATGGGCAACTGCCGGTCTTCCACACAACCTTGCCCAGGCTTGCACCCTGGAAAACCTTCCATGGCGCAGATCCATGGTCTCATGAGACTAACAGATGCCTATTAAAAAAATTATGTTAGATTAAGTGGGGGGGAGGGTTGATTTTTTGCTGCTATTTGTGCGTGGGAGGGGGGCAGGGGCTTTGGGGTTCTTACATTTTTTCTGCCGTTCTTTCTTTGGGTATTTTTCCTTCTGTTTTGAGGATGTCTGTGAATAATAAGAATACCAGGTTGTATAATGCATACATTCTCTGATACTATGAGGGACCATTGAACCAATCGGACATTCTCCCTTCCATCCCATCAGGAGATGATAAAAACGCCTGAGATCACACATCACCAGGCTGGACAGTTTCTATCCCACTGTTGTAATACTCTTGAATGTACCTCTTGTATGATAAAGAGCATCAAAAATGTTGTGTAATTTATGCTTATCTTTTTTCTTGTGAATACTGCTTATCTGATGTTATGCAATGATGATGCCAGTAAGTTTTTCGTTGCACCTGTGCATACGTGTACTTTATTTAGATCATAGTACAGCAAGAGGTGTACTATGGTCACTGGTCTGAGTGCTACTGGTACCATGTAACCCAGTACTACCTGTCGCATGGTCGGGTGGTTGGCGACTAAACCGGCTCCCGCACCGGGCTTGCCTGGTGAGGAGGGTGGCTAGACACCCTGCAGGACAAAAAAACTAGACCTATCAAAGGGCGGATGAACCCTCTGTTAGGGTCAACGGCCGTCTAGCAAACACATGCCGTGAAGCGCAGAAAGGACATCCCTTGCATCGAAGCATTTACTGCAATGGAACTTCTCCGAGCCGTCTTGGACCCCAGCATGCCGCTGGATCCGGGAGGGGATGTCGAGAGCATGGGTCTGGACCTGTGCAACCCGCTACTCACCTAAAATCCACTCACGCACACGCTGTTCCTTTCTGAGGAGTGGGGTACCATCATCATCCTATGGGATGGATAACCAGAGAGAGAGAGAGAGAGAGAGAGAGAGAGTACAGCAAAGGAACAGGCCCTTTAGCCACAATGTTATGCCACCTCAGCTAAAAGTAAATTAAAGAATAAACAAAAACGAATCCCTCCTACCAACACAATGTCCATATCCCTCCATCTTCCTCACATTCACGTGCCTGTCTGAATGTCTCTTAAAAGCCTCTAATGGATTTGTCTCTACCATCATACCAGGCATCCACAACTTTCTGAGTTAAAAAAAACTTACCCCTCGTGTCCCCTTGAACCTACACCCTCTCACCTTCAATGTATGCCCTCTGGTATTAGACATTTCTACCTTGGGAAACAGATACTCCCTGTCTACTCTGTCTATGCCTCTCATAATCTTGTAAACCTCTATCAGATCTCCTCACCACCTTCAACGCTCCAGAGAAAACAACACAAGTTTATCCAGCTTCTTATGATAGCACATGCCCTCTAAACTTGGTAAACCTTTTCTGCACCCTCTCCAAAGCCTCAACATCCTTCCTCTAGTGGGGCAACCAGAAATGTGTGCAATACGCCAGATGTGGCCTAACCAGAGTTTTTTAAAGTTGCAACATAACCTCTTGACTTTAAACTCAAGGATTCAACTAACAAAAGCAAGCCTTCTTAACTACTCTATTTTTAACCTGTGTAGCCTCTTTACTGGAGCTATGAATTTGAATCCCAAGATCTCTCTGCTCAGCAACACTGATAAGGATCTTGCCCTTAGCAGTGTACTGTCTCCTTGCATTTGCCCTACTAAGGTGCAACACCTCACATTTATCTGGGTTAAACTCCATCTGCCATTTCTTTGCCCATATCTGCAACTGATCTACATTGCGCTGGGTTCTTTGCCAGTCCTCTACACTATCCACAACTCCACCAATTTTGGCATCATCTGCAAACTTACTAACCCACTCATCTACATTTTTATCCAGGTCATTTATGTACATCACAAACAGCAGAGGTCTCTGTTTTATTTTATTTAGCAATACAGCTCAGAACAGACCCTTCTGGCCCACCAAGCTGCACTGTCCAACAACCCCCTCCCCCCATTTAGCCCTGGCCTAATCATGGGAAAATTTACAATGACCAATTAACCTCCTAACCGGTACGTCTTCAGACCGTGGGGGGAAACCGGAGCACCTGGAGAAGACCCACACAATCATGGGAATAATATACAAACCTTCTCACAGATGACGCCAGAATTGGTCTCTGAGCTGCGACGCCCCAGACTGTAATAGCGTCATGCGCCTGTGCACATGGCAATGACTCCATTTTGACTTTCAATTTGATTTCTTGATCTCTCCCTCCACCTCATGAGGGCCCTTGAAAGTTAGTTATCTACCTGCAGTGCACTTTGTCTGTAAATGCAACACTATATAGAACATAGAACATTATAGCACAGCACAGGCCCTTTGGCCCACATTGTTGTGTTGTCCTTTTAGCCTATTCTAAGGTCAATCTAACACTTTCTTCCTACATAATACTCCATTTTTCAATTATCCATATGCTTATATCAGTGTTTTTAAAATATTCCTCATATATCTGACTCAACCCTCGGCAGTGCGTTGAATGCACCCTCCACTTTCTGTGTAAAAAAATTACCTCAGACTGCACCCCCCCCCACATACCTTCCTTAAACCAATGGCCTTTCGTATTAGCTATTTTCACAATGGGGAAAAGTCAAAGCCAAGTTCAAAGTAGGTTTATTATTAAGGTAGTCATATATCAAAATACCCTACCTTGAGCTTCATTTTCTTGCGGGCATTTACATGAAAATGAAGAGATGCAATGGAACTTGTGAAATCTATACACAAGGAAAGACTGATAAACAGCCATTGTGCAAAAGAAGGCAAATTGTGCACGCTCAGAGCTGACATAAGTGTAGTGGGTTAATTGGTCACTGCAAACTGTCCTGCGATTAGGCTGGGGTTAAATCGGGCGTTGCTGCGCAGCACGACTCGAAGGGCCAGAAGGGTCTACTCTGCACAGTATCTCAATAAGTAAATAGATAAAGTTATCCACACTGGTTCAGGAACGTGATGGTTGTAGGGTAATAGCATCTGGTGGTGTGGGACCTAAGGTTCCTGTACCTCCTTCCTAATGGCAGCAGCGAGAAGACAGCAAGTCCAGGATGGTGGAGATCTTTAATGATGGATGCCGTGCTCCATGTAAATGCACTCAACAGTGAGGAGGTCTTTGCCTATGATAGACTGGGCTGTATTTACTACTTTCGGTAGAATTCTCCATTCCTGGGTATCAGTGTTTCTATACCAAGCTATATGTAACCACTCAGGATACTCTCCTGTTCACTCAATCTATGCCTCTCCTCATCTTGTACACCTGGCAAGCTACCTCTCATCCTTTTTTTGGCTCCAAAGAGAAAAGCTCTACTCACTCATAACACATGCTCACTAAACCAGGCAGCATCCTGGTAAATCTCCTCTGCATCCTCTCTAAAGCTTCCACATCCTTCCTGTAAAGCAGTGACCAGAACTGAACAGAATATTCCAAGTGTGGTCTAACCAGGGTTTTATAAAGCCACTTTGACCAAGGAAGACCCCAGTTTGTGACACTTGTTTGTACCACCTGAACCAAACTTATGGGGTTGAGAAAGTGTAACTTTACAAACTCTTGCACAAGTTTCCTGAGATCGTCGAACACGCTGGACAACCACCACCACAACAGTACCTCATGGCTCTTGAACTCTATCGCCGACCGGTGAAGGCCAACACGTTTTCTTAACCAGCCCATCAACTTGCGCGGCAACTATGTTCTGTACTCTGTACTGTTTTCCTCATTGCTTGCATTTGGAATGACCGCGACTGGATTTTCATTTTCATTATTTATTACATGCAGCTCGAAACATACAATGAAATGCGTCATTTGTGTTTACAACCTATGCAGCCTGAGGATATGCTGGGGTCAGCCCGCAAGTGTTACCATGCTTCCAGCATCAATATACCATGCCCAAGACTTGCTAACCCTAATCCGTACCTCTTTGGAATGTGGGACCCACACGCTCATAGGAAGAACGAACAAGCTCCTTCCTGGCAGTGACGGGGACTGAACCCTGATCACTAGTGCTGTAAAGCAATGTGCCAGCCACTACACTACCGCGCTGACCCATGGTGTACTTCGATGAATCCGAGAGAGTGCCAGAAGGCATCTTATCAACGACTAACTCAGTAACACGAGCTTGATATAGACTTACCAATGCAAGGAACAGTCTACTTTTTCTATGGTCTTTGCTTCCCAAATGAAGTTGTTTATCCTGTGAAGGTATGTTTTGCCCTAGAAAGCGGTGAAGCTTAATGCAAGGCTACCTCCAACAGTCTGGTGTAGTGGGGCATGCGATATTGTTCCAGTGTGTAGTCAGCCAGAAGAGTTAGAAACCAACCAAATACATCAATTAACAGACAAAATAGAAAACAGCTGGGAAAAAAAAACACAAGGTGTGTTCGTGAGACTATCTCTTTGACCCTACAACTCATGTTCTCACTATGATCTACAGTATCTATCTGTCTCTCTGTTTTGTATATGCATAACTTGTCTTATTTTGCACACTGGTTATTTGTTGGTCTTTGTGAGCAGTTTTTCATTGATTCTATTGTATTTCTCTGTTCTACTGTGGTTGCCTGCAAGACAATGGATCTCAGGGTTGTATATAGCCTCAGTAATATACTCCGATAATTAATTTACTTTGAACTTTGAAACTTACTGTATTGTATAAGTGCTTTTCTTTAAGCAACACACAAAAGTTGCTGGTGAACGCAGCAGGCCAGGTAGCATCTCTAGGAAGAGGTACAGTCGACGTTTCAGGCCGAGACCCTTCGTCAGGACTAACGACGAATTAGTGAGTTAGTCCTGACGAAGGGTCTCGGCCCGAAACGTCGACTGTACCTCTTCCTAGAGATGCTGCCTGGCCTGCTGCGTTCACCAGCAACTTTTGTGTGTGTTGCTTGAAATTCCAGCATCTGCAGATTTCCTCGTGTTAGTGCTTTTCTTTACCCATGTTTACTCGTATTTCTCTTTGTGCCCAACACAACTCCCAAACTCGAGACCTCTGGTTGGTCGGGGTTGACCGTGGATGTTGTATCCCAGTTGCTGATGTTGTTCAATACGCAAGCCAGGGCTGTTCAATATGGAGGGCGAGCTGTTGCCCATGCAGCAGGCCCCCTCTCTCCACGCAGCTGATGAATCCAATGGGATGGCAGAGACCGACACAGTTTGGCACCAGTGGCATTGCTGGAGTTGCCAGTCGGTATTGAGCTCAGCCTTAGGGACTCCAGCTCTGGATCTTTCCCTCGCTGTTTGCGCCCAAGGCCTTCCTTATGAGCGGCCTTTGCTGAAAGGCAGTGGAGGTCTCAAATCAGAGCTTTCCTTCTCCTTGGTGAGCTGCAGCCTCAGCCTACGAGCCCCATTCTGCACGAAGCGACTGGTTTTAAGGCGCCAGTAACCCACCTTTGCTCCTTCTCCTGTCAGTAGAAATGGTTCCACCTGGCTTAGTGGCTAAGTCACACCTGAAGGCCAGGAGCTGGACTTGGTTGTCAGGGGCTATTTGAGATGCATGCCATTGGGAGCATTTAATAGGTAGTGGGAGCTTGTCCCCATTACCACCCCTGGCTATGACAACCTTAAAGAATCAATTAATAAGTGACAAATACTTAAATCGGTTCATTGTACCTTGCAATAAAATAATCAGCAATTAATTGATTGTTTCTTTGGAGCAATCAATATCTCAGTGAAAAGAGGCCAGAGAACTAAACAAAATATTTGCTTATTTGTTAATATGTTCATAGGTCGTAAGGTTATAAGGTGACTATTGCATTGTATTTATAGTAGTTACTTTTGTGTCTTGCACTGTACTGCTGCCACAAAACAACAAATTTCATGTCACGTATCAGTGATAATAAGCCCGATTCTGATCTGAAGCACGTATAGAGTCAAAGAGCATGGAAAAAAGTCCTTCAGCCCATATGTATCCATGTTGACCAGGATGGAATTTCAAGCTAATCCCGTTTCCCAGCACTTGGCCCAAATCCCTCTAAACGTCCATATACAGTACCATATTTAATGTACCTGCCTCAACCACTTCCTCTGGCAGCTGGTTCCGAGGGTAAATAAGTTGCCCTCCAGTTCCTAATGACCCCTTCACCTCTAACCTCAAAACTGTGTCCTCTAGTTTTTTAATTCAACAATCCTGGGCCTAGCTTAGCCTAGCTCTGGCCCTCAGAACTTTACACACCTCTGTGAGATCACCCCTTGGTAAGGAGAAAAGGCTGAGCTGTCCCTGTATCGCAGTTCCTCACGCGGAGCTGCACTATCTACAACGCCCTTCCGCCCTGCTCACTGACACACAGGACTGGTTGTCACATGGGGGTCCACCGTGTTTGAATCCCTCCATCTCAAGCCCTTTCCTAGCTCACTGTGACCAACCCATCTCTGTCCGTGTCTCTGGAAGAGCTACGGATCTTTGTGCCTGCCCCTTTGCAACATCAGGTTCACAGTACCAGCGACCCGGGTTCAATTCCCGCCGCTGCCCGTAAGGAGCGTGTACGTTCTCCCCGTGACCGCGTGGGTTTCCTCCGGGTGCTCCAGTTTCCTCCCACAGTCCAAAGACCTCCTGGTTGGTAGGAGTTAATTGCTCTGTGATTAGGCTAGGATTAAATCAGGGATTGCTGATTGGCTCAAAGGGATGGGAGGGCCCATTCCACACAGTATCTCAATAAATTAAAAATAAAAAAATCATATTCAGAGACCACTTTTTCCCCATTGAAGCTCAGTATGTAAAGCTCGGTTGGAAAGATAAAAATATTTTTGTCTTAGTTTTCAAAGTATATTTTTAAGAGGAGATGATTTCAAGAGATTTATCAGGATGCTGTTTGGATTAGAGAGATATCTTATGAGGATAGGTTGAGCGAGCTAGGGGAGTGAAGGAGGGGGACAGCTGATTTGATAGCAGCGTATAAGATGGTAAGAGGCATAGATCGATTGGATAACCAGAGACTTTTTCCTGGGGCAGAAATAGTTAATATGGGGGGTTGTAATTTTAAGGTGACTGGAGTAAAGTATAGGAAGGATGTTAGAGGTAAGTATTTTACACAGAGAGTGGTGGGTGTGTGGAACGCCCTGCCAGGGGTGGTGGTAGAGGCAGATACATTAGGGACATTTAGGAATCTCCTAGGTAGGTGCATGGACGATAGGAAAGTAGAAGGTTGTGTAGGAGGGAAAAGCTAGATTGATCTCAGAGTATTTTAAAAGGTGGCACGACCCTGTGGAACAAAGGCCCTGTAGTAGCAGTGTAATCACTTGAGTCAGGTATGAAGATCTCCTCAGGGGTTGTCCACTGGTGGGTCCTCAAGTGTCTGCAGAGGCCGATCTGGGATCCACATACTCTGGTGCAGTGTGGGCAAGAGTAAGCAGTGGCTGTGGTTAGCGGCTGGGTCTTTGGGCTGCTCAGTCTCTCCTTCCGCAGCCGCTGCTTGCTCTCTGTGACACAATGGAGGCGCGTCTCCCTCTTGAACAGATTTCCTCCCAGGGTATCTCTTGAGTGCAATGCCTTCCGGGTTTTTTAAGATGTCATGCTGAATTTCTTCAGGCTGATTTTGATGCTATTTTTGACATGCTTCATTTGCCCGCCAGGGGCTCGCTGACCTTCCTTCCACTGGGGGGCAAAGGATCGGTTTGGGGAGATGTGAGTTCGGCATCTGAATGACACGGAGTTGGTGTTGCTTTATCGAGGTGGAGATGTTGTTCGTGTTGGCCTCCTCCGGGACGCTGGTGTTAGTCCATCTGTCCTTCCAGATGATCCTCAAATTGTTTCGTAAGGATCTTTGATGTTATTGTTCTAGAGCTTAAAGGGCGTGTACTGTGATAAAATGCCCTGCAATTTAAAGTTTCTTTTTGTGTACGTTAGTTTTTAGAGCGTATTTTTTAAGAGGAGGTTATTTCAAATCATTTGCTTTCACAGATGAATGCAAAACTGGTTTAAAAGTAAATAAGAAACAGATTAGTGTATGCTTATCCACCTGACTATTTTTATTTTTAAGTTTAGATCTGTTTTTGAAATACTTGTCTGCCCCAGCCCATCTGGGCTTCTGTTTGGCTGAAGTGACGAATGCCTACCTATCACATCTGTTCTTGTGGCATATGTTCCTTTGGGGATATGGTGTTCAAACTGTGGTTGAACGGGATCAAATCGCTCCAGCCTGCCAAAGCAGCCAGTCTCAAAGCATAGCCAGTCCGCAGCAGGAGCGAGAGTGGGATTAAACATAAGAAACCATTGTGAACCGCAGCTCCATTAGGCACATCACCGCCTGCACAATCACAATAATCCTGATTTGGCCGCAGACACCACCAATTTAACCAGCTGTTTCTTCAACTGGCTGAACAAGTGCATCGTTTAGAACATAGAACAGTACAGCACAGTATAGGCCTTTTGGCTCATAACGCTGTGCCAACTTTTTTAACCTACTCTAAGATCAATCTAACCCTTCCTTCCCACATAGGAGATTTTTCTGCCATCTATATGCCTATCTAGGAGTTTCTTAAGTGGTTGTATTGTATCTGCCTCCACTACCACCTTTGGCAAGGTGTTCCATGCACTCACCACTCTCTGTGCAAAAAACCTACCCCTGACATCCAAAGTTCAAAGTTTCAAGTACATTAATCATCAAAGTATGTATACTATATACAACCTCGAGATTTGTTTTTGTGCAGCCACAAAACAAAGAAACCCAACAGAACCCATTTAAAAAGAAGACCGGCAAACACCCAATGTGCAAGAGAAAAAGAAAAAAATTGTGCAAAAAAACAAAAGTAGCAAAAAAGCATTGAGAGCCAAAGTTCATGAAAGTGAGTTCACAGCCAGGAAGCCAGTCACAGCCGATCGAGGAGCCCGTTAGCTGCAGGCCACAGCCTCAGTTCAGCACAGAGCCGAGTAAACCTTGCCAAGCAGCGAGCTGAACGCCAGCCCATCCCTAACCTACGGCCTTGACACTCTGACCGTGGTCAAATTGGCCAAACATCGGCTTGTTCCTCTAGGACACGGGCCCTGCTGCCTCGACTCCGCCTCACCTTGGAGCCACCGCTACGGTCGGCTCCGAGTCTGCTCCAGCAATGGCTGTACATTGGCTCGTTCCTCGCCCTGGTGCCCAGGCCCCGTCAACTCAATCCATCCCACACGCTGGGCTGCAACAGTCCTGCGCCTTTGAGTCTTCAGTTCACCACAAAAATGCCAGATCATACAGGCAGTTCAAAAACTCATCTCCAAAAGGGAAGTTGCAGGCTATTGACTGCATTGACTGTTTTCCAGAAAATGTGTGATTAGTATAGTATTTAGTAGTTCTGTTTGCTGCCAGTAAGTTGTCACTGTATTTCACCAGTGTCATCATTCTTTCTCTCAGTTTCTCAGTCCATCTGTAGAACTCTGTAGTAGAGTTTCATTTGATTGAGTTCAGTAGGTTATGCAGATCCCTCTTTGCTGTCAGCTAAAATGGAGTGTTTCCGTTCAATAAACTTGAATTTTCATTCAAGTCTAAAAATAGAAAGGAACAGGTAGCTAGAAAATTAACGAAAAACTGGATTGATTCACCCATGGGCTGGAAGAGCCTTGGATCAAAGCACAGAATTGAAGAATTTCAGAGTTGTATACTTTGATAATAAATGAACATTGGACCTTTGAACAAAAATTAAACACATGCTAGGTGGGTATTTCTAGGAATCTGGAAGGGTGACTTGAAAATTTTTAAGATACGTCTGGGAAATGTGATATTGCATTGGACGTTAACATTTTGAAAGGCTTGTCCCGGGCCCAGCACCAATGTTACTTAGCAGTTTAAGGAGATTTGGATGTCAGCAAATAGTCTAAAAAAATTTCTAGAGATCGACTGTTAAAGGTATCCTGTCAGGTTGCGTCACGGCCTGGCACAAGAATTCTGACAATCTAAAAGAGAAGAGGCTGCGGAGCGTGGTGGATAGAGCACAGCCCTGCCCACCACTGAGAACATCTACAGGAGGCACTGCCCCAGAAGCAGAGGAGGTTGTGAAGATGCCGGAAACCTGAGGGGTCCATGGACTACGGATAGGGAATCCCTGCTCTGTATCAAAGCCATCCTTTGGAGATCAGAACTGTGCGCAATACTCCAGATATGGTCCCAAAGCAGTCGCCTATCATGTCAGTAAGGCAGCTTAACTCTGTTAACAAAGATCAACACTCCACTTGCCTACCGAAACGGCCTCTGTTCCTCTGTGCTCTTCACAGGCTCGTGTGTGTGCACTGTCAACCTCCTTTACCAACCACATCATTTCCCCGATCTCACTGAGAAAAATACTCAACATTTATGTTCAACATGCGAAGTGGGATCTCTGAGCCTTTTCTTCAGTTGTGTTTTCATATTGTAAAAATCGTGTTTCATTTATTTTTAAGGACCCTGATCATCCATGACATGCCCTCTTCTCATTGTTACAATGAAGGATGAGGTACAGGAGCCTGAAGACCCACACTCAATATATTTCATGACGTATGTCAGTGATGATACACCTGATTCTGATTCCAAGTCAACAGTTCAAGAATTGGTACCTCAGGAAGTCAGCATCCATCATTACGGACCCTCACCGTCCATGACATGCCCTCTTCTCGTTATTACAATCAAGGGGGAGGCACAGGACCTTGAAGACCTACATTCAATGATTCAGGAACAGCTTCTTTCCCTCTACCATCAGATTTCTGAACGATCCATAAACCCACAAACAGAGCTCATTTTTTTCCCACTATTAATTAATTTATTTCCGGGTGTCGGGGTGGAGATACATCTCTACCAAAGAAAGTGTAAGGCGTTCCTTCCCTCCGCTAGCCTGCAGGTCACCCTTGGGCAAGGTGGAGCACCTGCTTAGCTCCCCGATCATGGTTATGTGAAGCCATGGGATCAGGTGGTGGATGATCATATGAGCAGCTGGTGCAGATCACAAGTCCTGGTTATGTGACCACCAGGTAGACAATCTCTGAAAAGTATTGATAATATCTGGAGTTATTACTCTTGTAAAGACACTGCCCAGAAGAAGGCAACGGCAATTCACTTCTGTAGAAAAAAATTGCCAGGAACAATCATGGTCACGGATAGACCAAGATCGCCCACGTCATGTGACATGGCCCATTACGATGATGTCATACAACACAGCACATAATGATGATGTGATATGATGGGGAATGTAATGATGCTGATGAGTTAATTTTTATACTTGTTACTGTAACTTACAGTAATTTTTAATGTTTGTAATGTACTGAAGCCACAAAACAACAAATTTCACAACGCCCATGCCCTCTTCTCGTTATTACAATCGAAGGGGATGTACAGGACCTTGAAGACCCACATTCAACAATTCAGGAACAGCTTCTTCCCCTCTGCCATCAGATGTCTGAACGATCCATAAACCCATGAACATTACCTCATTTTTTGCACAACTTACTTAATTTTTTTTTCGGGTGGTGAGGTGGAGATACGTCTCTACCAAAGGAGGTGTCAGGTGCTCCTCTCCTCTGCCAGCCTGCAGGTCACCCTTGGGCGAGGTGCGGCACCTGCTTCGCCCCCCGATCAGGGTCATGTGAAGCCACGGGAGCCGGTGGCGGATGGTCGTGTGAGCATCCCTGGACGTTATCTCTTCTCCCGTCTCCCGTCTCCCGTCGGGAAGAGGACACAAAAGCCCGAAAGCACGTCCCACCAGGCTCAAGGACAGCTTCTATTCCCCTGTAAAAAAACACGATTGAACTGTCAACTTGTACGATAAAATCAACCTCGTTATAGTCTTGCACCTTGTTGTTTGCCTACACTGCACTTTCTCTGCAACTGTAACACTTTATTCTGCATTCTGTTACTGTTTTCTCTTGTACTACCGTGTGACAAAATGATAGCTGGGTGCGGGGGTGTTGGATGTGACGGTTGCGCGGTGGTTAGCGTAACGCTTATTATGGTCCCAGCAACCCCGGTTCAATTCTGCGGCTCTCTGTAAGGAGCTTGTACATTCTCCTCATGACTCTGGAGGTTTCCTCCAGGTGTTCTGGTTTCCTCCCACATTCCAAACACATAGGTTATTGGTCACATGAGTATAATTCGGCAGTGCTAGACTGAAAGGACCTGTTACTGTGCTGGACCTCTAAATAAAATAAAACAATAATAAACCAATTTACCATTTTACCAGATGGAGGCAGGTATTCTCACAATATTTAAGAAATCCCTGAAGCTCTGCCTGAACTGCCATGGTACCAGGGGCTGCAGAATAAAGGGCTTGTAAATGGGATTGTATAGGGAGTCAGTATAGGCATGCAGGGCCAAAGGGCCTCGCTCTCTGCTTTATGATTCTATGGCTGTAAAGTTTGTTTCACTTCTCAGCCATTTCCTTACTGCTGAATATAATCTCTCTGCGAAGGACCAATTCTTGCTGATTTTTTTTTAGTTTTACACGTCTGTATGTGCAGGAACAGCTACTTTCCCACAACACACACACAAAATGCTGGAGGAGCTCGGCCAGCCAGGCAGCATCTGTGGAGGGGAATAAACAGTTTGGGGCAAAAATATCGACTGTTTAGGAACAGCTTCTTCCCTTCTGCCATTGGACTTCTGATTGGACATTGAATCTATGAACATTGCCTCACAATTTTTTCATTACTTATATATATGTATTTATTATAATTTATCGTACACTGTGTTTTTATGTCTTGCACTGTCCTGCTGCCACAAAAAAGCCGGATTTCATGGCATATGCCATGATATCAAACCTGGTTCCGATTCTGTTTATTTCTCTCCACAAATACTGCCCGACCTGCTGAGTTCCTCGGGCATTTTGGGCGTGAACCTCCGGATTTCCAGCATCCGCAGAATCTCTTGCGGTTATGACTTTCCTGCAACCGTCAGTTTCTCGAGGAACGCACACAAAACGCCGGAGGGACTCAGCAGGTCGGGCAGCATCTATGGAGATGAATAAACAGTCGACGTTTCGGGCCGAGGCCCTTCTTCAGGACACAAAAACCGGTTTCTTGAACCAATCTGCACAACCCAAACCCTACCTGAGTAATGGAACCACCTCTTGCGTTGCCAAGGCCTCGCCTTTGTTTGTCTTCGTTTTTTTTTGTTTTTAGCTGCATGAAAATATTGTGTTTGCACTGTATTTATTTTTAAATTTTTCACTGTATGGTCCAATTTAATACATAATTTATATTCTCGGTGTTTTCTGTATATATATATATATATGTGTGTGTGTGTATATATATATATATATATATATATATATATACACACACACACACACACACATATACATATAAATAAATATATGCAGCGCTCAGCACTTCCTCAACAGATGGGCTAAACCTGGTGAGGGGTAGCCAGTGGCCTCATACCCCGGTAAAACAGAGACGTACCTGTCCCGGCATGCGAAGTTTGCTGCAGCAGACCGGGCAGACAAGATCTACAGTGGGATCCGTCGGCCAGGACTGTGGCTCTGCAGCGCGCCGCGGAGGGCGAAGAGGATGCCAAGGCGCAGAAGTCGCGGCTGCCCACTGCAACCAAGGAAGAATCCGGCTTGTTTGTATCACTGGGGTCGAGAGAGGGGAAATGACCCAGTGCAACGGCTTTAAGTATGGACATAAATAGTGCAAGAAGGGAGCAAAAATAGTGAGGCAGTGTTCATGGATTCATTGTCCGTTCAGATAGCTGGCGGCAGAGGGAAGAACCTGTTCCTAAGCTGTAGACTGTATGTCTTTAGGCTCCCGTCTCTCCTCTCTGATGGTAGTAAAGTCCTGGATGGTGGGGGGTTCTTCATGATGGATGCCGCCTCTTTCAGGCATTTTCATTGTGTCTATACTTCCCCGAGTTTGTGCACACGATAATAAACCGGACCAAACCTCACCACTGGAAGCACAACTCCGACTCGTTAGAATCACTCTCAAGATTTCCCACGCTCGTTTGCAGCGAACGCCTTCGCCCATTGCACCAGGTCGCACGTTTGGAACAGGTGCAAACGAAGGAGAGAGTCCGCAAAGCCTGACCCCCGCACGGATCGCCGTTCGGCGGCCGGCCTCGATCTGCTCCAGCAACTGAACGGGGTTGCTAGTGCTTCGACTGATCAGGCATATTCTCAAACCACATAGGTGGGTTGCATCCTCGTAGCGTGGAGGTGTGTTTGTCTGTGTGGGTGGGGGTGAAATGCTTGGGTGTGTGGGTGGGAGGAAGTAGAGGTCTGATTCGTGCATAACGCCAGGAAATCTCTGCTGCTCCACCGGCAGGGCAGAGTATTCAGAAATAAATGCGGTTCAATCAACATTTTGTTTACTGTTCGATAGGAGAGGTTTGTCAATGCAGAACGAACTTGAACTAATCTGCCTCTGCCCGAACCCTGTTAACATCTGCAGAAGAAAATGATAAGATCAAAAATTTGCAAGAAAACTGAAAGTGGAGATTGATCATTTATTACCACCGTTAATTTATTGTTCTTGATACCTCAAGCGGCAATGTCACTTGGTTAGCAAGCAATAAGATAAAAGAAATACACACTCAGAGGCCACCTTATTAGGTACCTCTTGCAGCTTAAAGTGGCCACTGAGTGTATGTTTGTGGTCTTCTGCTGCTGTAGCCCATCCACATCAAGGCTCGACATGTTGGTTGTGCATTCAGAGATGCTCTTCTGCACACCGCTGTTGTAACGTATGGTTAGTTGAGTTACTGTCAACTTCCTGTCTGGCCATTCTCCTCTGACCTCTCTCATCAACAAGGTGTTTTCGCCCACAGAAACACCGCTCACTTGGCTGCTTTTTATTTTTCAAACCTTACTAGAGACTGAATCCCGGGAGATCGGCAGTTTCTAACATATTCAAATCACCCTGTCTGGCACCAACAGTCATTCCATGGTCAAAGTCACTTAGATCACATTTCTTACCCCATTCTGATGTTTGATCTGAACAATGGCTGAACCTCCTGACCATGTCTGCATGCTTTTATGGATTGTGTTGCTGCCACGTGATTGGCTGATTAAATATTTCCATTAATGAGTAGCTTCTCTGTGGATTGTCACCTTGTCGCGGTGGAGAAGCTTGTGTGGTCCTGTGATCCCGAGAACAAGGCCGTCTGGAGCTATGCTCCTGGTAGGGTCACCCATGGCAGTAAGGTCGAGGGTGAGGTCCCTGACAAAGAACAATCCAACCAAGACCTCAACGGTGGAACAGGCGGACGAAGTTAATTCAGTCTCAATGGCTGTGAAGGCGGATGAAGACTGCAACAAATCCATCAGCTCCAATCGTCATGGTTTCCATGTCACTGGAATCAGTTGGTTGATTTGTGAAGTATCGTGTGCTTCTTGGAGTGCGACATCAAGTACACGTTAAACAAATACATGTACAGGTGTCTTCACTCTGTACGGAATGAAGACCATCATCTTCAACCTCAAGGGATAGCCACGACGATTAATGAGTAGATGTATAGGTGTATTTAATAAAGAAACATAGAAACATAGAAAACGACAACGGAATACAGGCCCCTCGGCCCACAAAGTTGTGCCGAACATGTCCCTAGCTTAGAAATTACTAGGCTTACCCATAGCCCTCTATTTTTCTAAGCTCCATGTACCTATCCAAAAGTCTCTTAAAAGACCCGATCGTATCCACCTCCATCACCATTGCCGGCAGCCCATTCCAAGCACTCAGCACTTTCTGAGTAAAAAACTTACCCCTGACATCTCTGTACCTACTCCCCAGCACCTTAAACCCGTACCCTCTTGTGGCAACCATTTCAGCCCTGGGAAAAAAGCCTCTGACTATCCACACGATCGATGCCTCTCATCATCTTATACACCTCTATCAGGTCACCTCTCATCCTCCGTTGCTCCAAGGAAAAAAGGCCAAGTTCACTCAACCTGTTTTCATAAGGCATGCTCCCCAATCCAGGCAACATCCTTGTAAATCTCCTCTGCACCCTTTCTATGGCTTCCACATCCTTCCTGCAGTGAGGTGACCAGGGTCCTATAGAGCTGCAACGTTACCTCTCAGCTCCTAAATTCAATTCCACGATTGATGAAGGCCAATACACCGTATGCCTTCTTAACCACAGAGTCAACCTGCGCAGCTGCTTTGAGCATTACTGTGGCCACTGAGTGTATTTTCGTGGTCTTCTGCTGAAGCACTTCATCCACTTCAAAGTTTGACATGTTGTACGTTCAAAGATGCTCTTCTGCACACCACTGTTGTAACGTGTGGTTATCTGAATTACTGTCGCCTTCCTGTCAGCTTGAACCAGTCTGGCCATTATCCACTGATCTCTCTCATTAACAAGGCATTTTCACCCTCAGAACTGCTGCTCACTGGATGTTGTTAGTTTTTCACACCATTCTTTGTAAAATTACAGACTGAATCCCAGGAGATCAGCAGTTTCTGATTTACTCAAATCACCCTGTCTGGCAAAAACAATCATTCCATGGTCAAAGTCACTTAGATCACATTTCTTCCCCATTCTGATCTTTCTTCTGAACAGTAACTGAACCTCTTGGCCATGTCCGCATGTTTTCATGCATATTGAGTTGCTGCCTCATGATTGGCTGATTAGACATTTGCATTAACGAGCAGGCATGCAGGTATATCTAATGAAGTGGCCACTGAGTTTGGTTTTGTTTTTGATTTGTTTGTTTTGTTTTCACTGCTCATTGGGTGTTAGATTGTCTTCTTTTTCAGTGGGTTCTACTGGGTTTCTTTGTTTTGTGGCTGCCTGTAAGGCGATGAATCTCAAGCTTGTACAGTACTGTTTCAAAAGTCTTAGGCACAAGTAAAAAGCTTCTGTAAAGCAAAGGTGCTTTCAAAATGAATGAAATGAAAAGTTTCTTAATATCAAGATAATTACTGTAAAGAGCAGTGAACAGTAAAATCAATATTTGGTGTGACTAACTTTTGCCTTTAAAACTGCATCAGTTCTCTTAGATACACAGTCATGCAGTTTTATAAGAAAATTGGCTAGTAGGTCGTTCCATGCAACTTGGAGAATTTGCCACAGTTCTTCTGAAAGACTTTGGCTGTCTCGCTTGCTTCTGTCTCTCCAGGTAATCTCAGAGAGCCCCGATGATGTTGAGATCAGGGCTAAGTGGAGGCCAAACTATCTGAAACCATGTAAAAAATCTAGGTTGCCTGAGACTTTTGCACAGTACTGTATACATACTTTGATAATAAATGTACTTTGAACTTTGATTGTATAACTCAGTGAGCAAACATAAGGTAAAACTAATGTAGATTTTACTAAAATGCCCTTTTAACTTTTCTTTATTATGCATTGCATTGTAAATATTCTCATAAGATCCTTCAAAAGAATATGATTTTAGATTCAGGTTGGTTGATTTCTGCAGGGGGTGGGTGGTACAAAATTTATTTAGGGGAACATGGGATATAGGAATAAGGCACCAGAATTATAGGGAAACATTGAATAGGTTAGGATGTTATTCCCTGGAGTGCAGGAGAATGAAGGGAAATCTTATAGAGGTATACAAAATTATGAGGGGTATAGATAGGGTTAGGATGGTGGGGTGGAGATATGTCTCTACCAAAGGAATTGTAGGATGCTTCTTCCCTCCACTAGCCTGCAGGTCACCCTTGGGCAAGGTGTAGCACCTGTTTAGCCCTCGATCAGGGTCACATGAAGCCATGGGAGCAGGTGGTGGATGGTCGTATGAGCAGCTGGTGCACATCACAAGTCCTGGTTATGCGACAGCTGACACCAGGCAGACAATCTCTGAAGAGTACTGATAATGGCTGGGGTCACCCGTCTTGTAAAGACACTGCCCAGATGAAGGTAATGGCAAACCACTTCTGTAGGAAAATTAGCCAAGGACAATCACGGTCATGGAAAGACCATGATCTCCAATGCAATACAACATGGCACATAACGAACAAACAATAGGATGAGTGCATGAAGACTTTTTCTTCCCCATAGATAGAACTAGAAGTTATAGGTTTGGGGTGAAAGGTGAAATATTTAAGGGGAATCTGAGGGGGAAAGTTCTTCACTCAGAGGGTGGCGAGAGTGTGGAACGAGCTGCCAGTGAAGGTGGTGGATGAGGGTTCAATTGCAGCGTTTAAGAGACATTTGGATGAGAGGGGTGTGGAGTGCAGGCAGGTGGAACTAGGCAGAGGGCTAGGTCTTCATATTAGATGGGCCAAATGGACTGTTTCAGTATCGTTGTGCTCTTATGATTCTATGAACACCTTTGAATTGTTACCATGGTAGTAAAGTAGGAAATCTGGGCATAGCAGGAGTAATGAGGTGCAGGGATAGGTGACAGTGTTTCCTTTTGAGGTCCCACACAAAAGGGGGCATCTCTGATAGTGCAGTGCATTCCCCCGCCCCCCCAAGTATTGTGGTGAGTATTGACTTAAAAGTTCCGTATTCAGGTCTCTGAGCTGGGACTTGAACTCACAAATCACTGAGTCAAAGACCTGCAGAGTCACAGCTGGCACACAAGAAAGGAAATTATTGAGCACACACATTTACAGATATCGTACAAAAATCCAGCTGAAGGTCAGTGAGCACCAGAGATGTCAGTAAATGTCACAAATGGTTGCATTCAAGGTAGTTATTGGCTTTCAGGAAGTAAGCAGAGAGACAAAAGCACAAAGTTTATGTGGTTCTAGCCACTGAAGCTGGCTGTGTAATATTTAAAACAATTTGCATTGGAATTAAACAAAAGCTAAATTACAGAACTCAGGTGAAAAAATTGATGGGAACACTCAGCAGGTTGGGCAGCGTCTGTGGAGAGTGAACCCGGCACCCAGGCAAGGGCGGACACACGCCCCAGGTTCCCACCGATCGTACCTTTACACCCTGTGAGTCTCTGACTAATTCCCGTGAACTGGTCCTCCAAACTCTCACCAACTTGTGGGGGCACACTGCTCTTTCCAGGGTCTCCTGGCGTGTCGTGCCTTAGCAAACCTGCTCTTTTTATCCCCCTTCTGGGGTATCACCTGTCCATCAAACTTCAAACAGTTCAGGCTCAAAGCAAACGGTCTGTCAATATCTGAATTGTGCTTCTTTCTCATTAATCTCTCTCCTCTCTCTTATTAGCATTTTGAATGTTTCTTCATTGTCTTCCGTTATCTCTCTCATTAGCATCATCCGTCCGGTAGCTCTGCTTGGCTTCACACATGACAATACTTACTGTAAGTCACAATGTACTGCTGCCAGAAAGTAAACAGATTTTACAACATATGCTGGTGATATTAAACCTGATTCTGATTTTCATTCTCTTAGTTCTCCCCTCAGCTTCTGTCACTCCAGAAAAAAGCAATCCCAGTTTGTCCAACCTCTCCCCATCTCATGCCTTCTAATAAATCTGATAAACCTCTCCTGAACCCTCTCCATCGTCTCCAATTTGTTCCTATAATTAGGGAGGTCATTTTTACCAACAGACACATTTCTGATAGAGGTTTACAAGATTATGAGAGGCCTAGCTAGAATAGATAGGGAGCATCTTTTTCTCAGAGTTGAAATATCTAATATCAGAGGGGATGCGTTGAAGATGAGAGGGTGTAGGTTCAAGGAGGATGTGAGGGGTAAGTTTTTTTACTTAGAGAGTAGTGGATGCCTGGAACGCACTGTCTGGCATGGTGGTCAAGACAAATACATTAGCGGCTTTTAAAAGACCTTTGGATAGGCGCATGGTTGTAAGGAAGATGGATGGATGTGGACATAGTGCAGGTAGGAGGGATTAGTTTTTGGTTTTTAATAAAATTTACTTTTTAGCTGTTTTGGCACAACATTGTGGACAAAAGAGCCTGTTCCTGTGCTCTACTGTTCTGTGTTCTATGTTTTAAATAAAAGACAAGTGTGCAAGGTGCAACAAAAAACTTACTGGCATCATTATTGCGCAACATCAGATAAGCAGCCTTCATAAGAAAAAAGATAAATATAAATTACGCAACATTTTTTGATGGTTTGGTACAACAGTGTGGGCTGAGTGGCCTGTTCCTGTGCTGTATTATCCTATGTTCTATTATATCACAAGCAAATACAATAGAATCAGTGAAAAATTACACAGAAAGACCAACAAATTGTGTAAATACAAACGGAAGCATGTTATAATAATAAATAACCAGGTAAATAAATAATACTGAGAACATGAGTTGTAGAAAGTGATTCTATCTAGGCCTAACTAGAGTTTTATAAAGTTGCACCATAACTTTCTGACTCTTGAATTCAATGCCTTGACTAATAAAGTCAATCTTCACCACCCTACTGATTTGCTTGGCTGCTTTCAGGGAGCTGTGGACTTGACACGTTTAAGAATGCAGAGAATTTATTGGTCAAACTGCAGTTGGGGTATTGTTAGCAGATTTTGGGCCCCTTATCTTAGAAAAGATATGCTGGAGTTGGGGAGGGTCCAGGGGCAGTTCACGAGAATGACCCCAGGAATGAAAGGGTTAATGTACGAGGAGTATTTGATGGCTCCGGCCCTGCACTCTCTGGAATTTGTAAGAATGAGGGAGGATCTCATTGAAATCTATTGAATATTGCTCTCTTTTTGCATTACTATTTAATTTAATATTTTATACATATTTCATATTGTAATTTATAGTTTTATTATCTATTGCACAGTGCTGCTGCTACAAAACAGTTGTGAAGAAAAAGAATTTCAGGACGTATATTGCATACATTTCTCTGACATTAAATGTACCTATTGAAACAACGTATTTCATGACAATATGCCAGTGATATTAAATTTGATTCTGAATATTGAAAAGCTTAGATAGAGTGGATGTAGAGAGGATGTTTCCGACAGTGGAAGAGCCTAGGACCAGATGGCACGGCCTTGAAATAGAAGGTCGTCCATTTAGAATGGAGATTAGGAGGAACTTCTTTAGCCAGAGGATGGTTAATCAGTGGAATTCATTGCCACAGACGGCTTTGGAGGCCAAGTCATTGGGTATATTTAAAATGGAGTTGAGAGCTTCATGATTAGTCAGAGCGTCAAAGCTTATGGGGAGAAGGCAGGAGAATGGGGTTGAGTGGGATAATAAATCTGCCATGATGGAATGGCAGAGCAGACTCGATGGGCTGAGTGGCCTAATTCTGCTTCTATGTCTTATGGGCTCAGAGGCTCCTGGATAGGCACATGAATATGTAGAGAGTAGAGGGATAGAGACCTTGTGCGGTCAGAAATAACCAGGTATCATTACTTAACTTTGTTTGGCCGAACGTCACGGGCCAAAGGACCTGTTCCTGTGCTGTAATGTTCTCTGGTCAAGGTGACGTTCATAGGAGAGTCATAGCAGGAATCTTGGCTCACATGCCTGATAAATGGTTACAGTGAAAGAATGGTGGAACCACAAGAACACTGATGGGCTAGAACCACGGTGGAAGATATTTTTTATCTGTTTGTCACGTGTACATTGAAGCGTACAGTGAAATGCTTCGTTTGTGTCAATGACCAAAACAGTCTGGCAAAGAGCCTTGGCCCGAAATGTCCACTGCTTATTCCACTCCATTGATGCTGCCTGACTTGCTGAGATCCTCCAGCGTTTTGTGTTTGTTGCTTCATCTTCTAGCTAGTTAGTGACAGCCTTCTAGGCTCAATGCTGAGTTCGAGGCCTTCAGATATGAAAATCTGCTATTTCCACTTACAGATCGATGTTTGCTTCTATATCAGACCCATTACCATCCTGAACCATCACTCTTATCTGACAAAACGTAATTGACCATGATAGATCACGCACACAGAAATGCCAGAGGAACTCAGCAGGTCAGGCAGCCTCTATGGAAATGAATAAACAGTCAACGTTTTGGGCCGAGACTCCTCTGTGAGAAAAACTACACAAAATGCAGGATGAACTCAGCAGGCCAAGCAGCATCTATTGTAGCTAGCAACAGTTCCAGTCTGAAGAAGGGTCTCAACCTGAAACGTCAATTTTCTACTCCCTTCCATAGATGCTGCCTGACCTGCTGAGTTCCTCCAGCTTTTTCTGTGTGTTACTCTGGATTTCCAGCATCTGCAGAATCTCTTGTGCTTTTAACCACCTCTGCTTCTCAATGCACAGACGCTGCCCGACCAGCTGGGCATTTTCCCTTTGCTGGAAATTCTCCCCTCACCTCAGTCCCCCGCTAGAGATCTGCTCAGATATAAAAACTAAAACCTGCCCTAAAGCTTATCAGGCCACGGCCATTTCAAACCCCAGCTGAGCCTGAGGAACTTTCAGGTCAGACAGCCTCTATGGGTGGCAGGGTGGACTTGCATCCCTACCAAAGGAGGTGTAATGCACTCCTTGCCTCCGCTAGCCTGCAGGGCAAGGTGCATCACTTGCTTAGCCCCCGATCAGGGTCGCGTGAAATCATGGGAGCAGGTGGTGGACGGTCGTATGAGCGTCCGGTGCACATCACAAGTCCTGGTTATGTGACCACTGACGCCAGGCAGACAATCTCTGAAGAGTATTGATAATGGCTGGGGTCACCCATCTTGTAAAGTCACTGCCCAGAAGAAGGCAATGGCAAACCACTTCTGTAGAAAAATTTGCCAAGAACTCTCCTGGTCAAAGACCATGATCGCCCAGGTCCTACAACATTTGGCACATAGTGATAATGATGTTGAGGAGCATCTGTGGAGGGGAATAAACAGTCTATGTTTTGAGCCAAGAACCTTCATCAGGTCTCCTGACAAAGTACCTCTGAAGGATCTCGGTCTGAAACATCAACTGGTTTTTCCCCTCATTCGATGCTGCCTGACCTGTTGAGTTCCTCCGGCATCTTGTGTGTGTTTCTGTCGACTTCCAGCATCCACAGAATCTCTTGCGTTAATAACCTCTCAGCCTGACCTAGAGACAGTAGCGGAGGAGCAGGGTGCAATCTTTGCGCCGATCACTGCCATCGGTCAGCAGTGAGGGCCACAGGAAGCAATGGTTGGTATGCAGAGAAGACTGATTCTTCACTAGAAGGACTGCGGTGACTCAGGGAGATGACTCATGGCCGATGTCGGAAGAGCAAAGGCTTGTTCTTGCCAGCAGTTCCAAGAAACATATAGACACAGAACCAGGTTTATCATCACTGACATACTGCACGTTATGAGATTTGTTGTTTTGTGGCAGCAGTACAGTCCCCTAATAAATTAATACATAAAATTACTTAATATAAGTTAAATTAATGTAATGGTTCCTTAGTATCACAGCTGACGGTGGTAGTGGGGACAAGTTCCCACTACCTATTAAATGCACCCAAAGGTGTGCATCTCAAATAGCTTCTGTTCTTGGAATTGGTCGACATGTGTGGCTCAGTTACCAAGCCTGGAAGAGCTGTCTCTACTGACAAGAGAAAGGGCAAAGGTGTGTTCTGGGCACTTTCGCTTTGGGCAGATGGGGCTCGTCAGCCGTGGTTGGCAGCTTGTCTAGGAGACGGAAAACTCTGATCTCAGGCCTCTGCTGCCTTGTTTCTACACCCACTCATGGGGAAGGTTTCGGGGGTAAATCCGGGGAAAAAGAATCCAGAGCTGGAGTCCCTAAGGCAATCCTATGTTGAGTTCAACGCTGACTGGCAACTCCTGAGATGCCACTGGGGCCAAACTGTATCGGTTTCTGCCGCTCCTTTGGATTCATCAGCCCCGTGAAGGGTGGGGGGGGGGCTGCTTGCTACATGAGCAGGAGGTTGCTCTCCATATTGTACTGCTCAGACTTGCGTATCACAAAGACAGCTAGGACTCAGCATCGATGGTCAACCCTAACCAATGGAGGGCACGAGAAATGAAGTCAATTATTGTGCTATAAGTTAATATACTTTAAGTTATAGTACAGGATGAGTACCCCTTACCTGAAAATCCAAAATCCAAGTACCTCCAAAATCCAAAATTTTTGAGTGTTAACATGATGTTGCATCTAGAAAATTCCACAAGGCACTGGGAAGGTTCCTAGCTGATGCAGAGGTTTCTGTGCACCACAGACAGTTTGGAGAAGTGACCTCACATAGGTAATGAACAGCAGCTAATGATGAAAATGAAGATCTCGATCGTGTATTGAAAGAGTTGGATTTGTAAGTGTCGGAGTGAACATATGCCGCTTGATGGTATGCTGATTGTGAAACAAGCAAAGATTTATCATGGTGAAATTAAAATTGAATGTAATTGTGAATATTCAACAGGTTGGTTGCAGAAATATAAGAAAAAGGTATGGTATTAATTTTTAAAATATTTGTGGTGATGAAGTGTTTGCTGATCACTAAGCAGCAGAGAAATTCCTTGATAAGTTTGTCAACATTGTCTCTGATGAAAATCTAACACCAGAACAAGTCTACCGATGCTGATTGTTTTTATTCCTCACATAAAACCTCAAAAAAATAAAATATAAATACAGGGTCCTGTAACCTTGTAATCAAAACACAGCATTGTTAGTGGAGACTGAAATCCTGCCGTTGTTTGTTGTTACTGAACAGCTGGTTCAGGTATTCTCCCAATGTTGCCCTGCTGGTTTTGTTACCCGGCACACATTACAATTTCATTATATTAATGGGATGGAATAATTTTTACTGTTAGTTACATAGGTGTGATGAACAAGTGTAAGGCAAAGACTGCTTACTAGTAGCACATAATTTCAGAGTCGGAGATGATGGCAATTCCAAGCTATCTCATTATATATTCCAAAATGCAAAATATTCCTAAATCCGAAATACTTCCAGCCTGAAGCATTTTGGATAATGGGTACTCAACTTGTACTATATACTATAAGTTAATTTACTATATTATAAATTACGATAAGTTAAACTAAGATATATATAAAATAATTAGTGCCAGGCGAGAAGACTGTAACTAGCGGGGCACTGTCTACGCCACCCCGAGCTACCTGCCAGCCTAGTCATCATATGGGAGCCCAAGCACGGGAGGATGAACCCTGGGCGCCCTCCCAAGACTACGGTCAACATGCTCCTAGAAGACAGCGGCGCGGCTAATGTAGATGAACTGAACACACTGATGAGGGAGAGGGAGAAGTGGAGAGTCCGTCATCGTGCCCGACGCTGACCCCCTAGGCCTGAGTCGACATAGTAGTAGTAGTGTTTGTCAACATGGAGCAGAGGGCGAGTTTTTAAATCTGGTGGGAGCAGAGGATGTTGGGAATGCTGCGGGAGGCACGTGAGACGGGCGGCAGAGAAGGGGTGCCGAGGTAGGGGTGGGCCCGGGTACAGATACACCCAGTCCTGAGACACCAGACAAGGTCATTTGATTCCAAACAGAATGTCTCCCTGGTTCTTCCCGCTCCCTCCCCTTTCCCTTCACCTTTTCCAAACCACGATTCCCATCTTCCTGCCCCTTCCCAATCTCAGTCCACAATAGAGACCCATATCAGAATTAGGTTTATCATCACTCATATATGTCACGAAATTTACTTTTGCTTTGTGGCAGTAGTACAGTGCAGCACATAAAATTACTAGAGTACTGTGCAAAAGTCTTGGACACACTAGTTACTGTATATACGGTATATGTGCCTCAGAGTTTTGGAGAGTTCTGTAGGCTTATATAGATCCTGGGCCGAAGGATAAAGGGGTTCAAGGGACTTAGATAGACACATGAATGTGTAGGGAGTGGAAGGATATGGACATTGTGTGGATAGGAAGGATTAGTTTAGTTGGCCATTTGATTACAAAGTCAATTAGTTTTGAACTACGTCGTGGCCTAAGGACCTATACTGTGCTGTACTGTTCTGTTTTCTGGCTCTATGTTGCGGATGTAGGTATACACGTGCTCGGTTTTTACACCACTATTTGATATTTAATCATGACTGAGCTCCATTGTTCTCTCACAGAGCATAGCACAGGAACAGGCCCTTCGGCCCACAATGTCTGTGCTGACTGTGATGCCAAATGAGACCAAACATCTGCCTGTATGTGGTCCATAACCCTCTATTCTTGGCATATTCATGTGTCTGTCTGAAAGCTTCTTAAACACCCCTGTTGTATCTGCCTCCACCACCACCCCAGGCGCCCACCACTCTCGGGGTAATCAAACTTGCCTCGCACATCCCTTCCCACCCCCACCTTAAAGCGGTGTTCTCTGATATTGAACATTTCTACCCTGGGAAAGTGACTCTGACTGTCTACCCTATCTATGCCTCTCACTATTTTCAAAACTTGGGGCGGCGTGGTAGTGTAGCGGTTAGCACAACGCTTTACAGTACCGGTGACGTGGGTTCAATTCCCGCCAAGGAGTTTGTACATTCCTCTCATGGGTTTCCTCTGGGTGTTCTGGTTTCCTCCCACAGTCCAAGGACATACCAGTCATTGTCATTGGTCATTGTAAATCGTCCTGTGATTAGGCTAGGATTAAATCGGAAATTGCTGGGCGGTGTAACTTGAAGGGCCAGAAGGGCCCATTCCAGGCTGTATCTCAATAAGAATTAAAAATAAAGTTAACCTTCTCTCAGGTCTCCCCTCGGCCTCTGACAATCCAAGTTTGTTTTATCTTTCCCCCCCTCTCTGTTTTTTCTACATCCTAAGAACGATATTAACGGCAACGATTTCCAACTCTGATGCATGGGGTCCATGGTGAATTGGATTCAAAATTAGCTTGGCTGTGGGAGGGCAAAGATTAGTGGTTTACGGGTGTTATCCTGTTCACGACCAGTGTTCAGCAGAGATCATTGCTAGGGCCTCTATTACATAAGTGACACAGATGTGGGCCAGGGTGAGAGGGGAAAGGTTAAAGGAGTTGTATGGGGTAAGGTTTTACCAAGGGAGTGATGGTGCAAGTTGACATGCAAGAAACATTTAGCTGAAGCAGATGACCACACAGGAAAGGGAGGGAGAAGGATCACGTACTGGCAGATCCGTTTGGTTCAATTTGGCATGGACCTCTTATACAATAAAGATGAACTCTTGATTTCTCAGTCTATTTGTCATGACCCCTGCACCTTATTGTCTGCACTGCACTGCACTTCCTTTGTAACAGTAGATTCTGCATTAAGCCTAGCCTGCCGAGTTCCTCCAGCACGTAATGTGAAGGGATTAGTTTACTTGTCCGGTCAAAAGGTGATTCCGCCATGCCGCACGAAGGACGCGGCAGCCCTTTCCCACTAGTTGCCTTGGGCGCCACGGCACCGTTGCCCACGTTCAGGCACCTCAGGGGTATAAGAACTGCACGTGCTAGAGACTGGCTGTCTTTCCTTTGTCTCCAGGGGCCCATCTTCACACAGGCCGTGACTAGTGCTGAAGAACCATTGGGAAAGTATGCTGTTTGTAAATAAATGGTTAACATGCTTATTCGTAGTCAGTGTCTTCAGTCTCACTTACCAAACCCGTCAACCTGCTTCCTTGTGACAGGGTCACTCCAGATTTCAGCATCTGCAAATCTGGATTTTCATTCCGTGTTCTGATTATTTTTCTTTTGTACGATCTCGGTATGCCCACGTATGGAATGATGGATGGCACGCAAAATAAGAGTTGTTCATTGTATCCTGATATCTGTGACAATAATAAAACAAATTTAACAATTAATTTATTCACTTTTATGACACCTTTCAAGGTAAGCACTGAAATTGTTCCCTCCTTTTTCTCAGATGATCCAGCCACTCTTGTACGTACCCCGTTCACAGTGTAGTCTCACCTATAGCAGGGAGACACATTGGGTGAACCACTTTACTCAAAACACCCAATCAGTCCCTAACCTTTCCCAAACTAATTACCAACAGGATCAGCACAGACATTGTGGGCCAAAGGGAGTAATCCTGTGAAAGGTCATCAGTCCGATATACTGCTCTCTCTCCCCTTCATCCTCTCTCTCACTGCCTCTCTCCCTCACTCTCTGACTCTCTTACTCTCTCTCTTTCCCTCTCTCCACTTCACTGCTTCTCTCCCTCTCTCTCTCCCTCCCCCTCCCACTCTCTCTCCCTCCTCTTTCTCTTTCTCCCCCCTCGCTCACTTCCATTCTCTCTCTCCCCTTCTCTCTCCTCCACTCTTTCTCCTGCCCTTTCTCGCTCTCCATATCTATCTTCCCCTTCCCTATCTCCCTCTCTCTTTCTCTCTCCCTCTGTGACTTTCATCCACTTTCTCTCCCTCTATCCCCCTCTTCCTCTCACTGCGTCAATCTCCCCTCTTTCTCTCCCTCACTCTCTCCCCTCTCTCTCCATCTCTCTTAGTCCCACTCTCCTTTCATTCTCTCCCTCCCTCTCCGCTCTCTTCCCTTCTACCCTTCTCTCTCTATCTCCTGCTCCCTTCCTCTCTCCCGCCTTTCCTCTCTCTCGTTCCCCCTTTCTCACTCACTCTCTCTTTCTCTCTCCTTCTCTCCCTTCCTCTCCTTCCCCTCCTCCCAACTCTCTAACCAACCTTTCTCGTTCTCCATATCTCCCTCTCTCCCTTCCCCATCTCTTCATCTCACTCTACCTTTCACTTTTCTGTCTCTCTCTCCCACTATTTCTCTCTTCCTCTCTTTTTCTCCCTCCCTTTCACCTCTCCCCTTTTCTGCTTTTCTCGCTCTATTTCTCTCCCTCCCCTCTCCATCTCCCTCTCTCTCTTTCTCTATACCTTCGCTTTCTCTCTCTCTCCCCCTCTCTTTTTCTCTCTCCCCGACTCTCTATCTCACTCACTCTCTCACTGTCACTCACCCTCTTTCTGTCTCTGACTCTCTCCCTCTCTTCATTCCCCTACCTCTCTCTCTTTCTCTCTTTTCCCCAACTTTGTCTCCCACCCCCTTTCTATCTCCCTGTCCTTCTCTGCCTCTCCCCCTCTCCCTCACACCCTCACTTTCTCCCCCTCTCTCTTTATCTCTCCCTCCAGCCCTTTCTGTCGCTTTTCTCTCTTTCTCTCTCTCTCCCTCTTCCTCTCTCTCACTTCCTTCCTCTTCCCCCTCTCTCTCCCAGCACTCTTTCTCCTGCTCATTCATGCTCTCTTTATCTCTCTCCCTTTCTGTCTCTTCCCTAACTCTCACTCCCTCCCTCTCTGCCTCACCCTCACTCTCCCTCTCCCCCACGCTCCCTCTCTTTCGCATTCTCCCCCCTCTCTTTCTTTCACCCCTGCACTTTCTCTCTCCTCTTCTCTTTCTCGCTCTCTCATTTCCCCTCTCTCACCCTCACTGAATCTCCTGCCCTCCCTGTTGCTCTTTCTCTCTCCCCCTCTCTCTCCCCATCTCTCTCTCTCCCCCTCTCTCTTTCTCACTCCCTCTGTCTCAATCCCTCTTTCATTCTCTCTTTCCCTCTTTCCTACACTCATGCTCGTCATATCTGTTTCTCTCCCTCACTCTCTTCATTTCCCCCTCCCTCTCTCTCCCTCTCTCCGGCTCTCTAACTCTCTCCCGCTCCCTCTCTTCTTTTCACTATCTCACTCCCCAGCTGTCTGTGCCAAACTCACTCTCCTCTCTCTCCCTTTTTCTTTCTCCCCCTCCTCTCTCTCCATCTCTCTCCCCCCTCCTTTTTCTCTTTTATCTCCCAACCTTTCACTTTCTCTCTCTCACTCTCCCCTCACTCTCCTCCCTCTCTCTCCTCATCTATCTCTCATTCCCTCTTTCCCACACACTTTCTCACTCTCCTTATCTTTCTCTCCAGCTCGGTCTCCCTCTCTCTTTCTCTCTTCCCCCTCTCCCTCACCTCTCTCGCCATCTCTCTTCCTCTCTCATTCTCTCCCTCTCTCTCTTCCCCTCTCTCCCAGCACTCTTTGTCCTGCCTATTCTTGCTCTCCATCTCTCTCTCTCTTTTTGTCTTTCTGTCTCATCCAAATTCTCTCTCCCACCCTCTCTGTCTCACCCTCACTCTCTCACCCATTCTCTCTCTCTCCCTTCTCTATCCCCTCTCCCTTTCTCTCTCTCTCACTCTTTCTCTCCCTCCCCTCTCTTCCTTTCACTGCATCTCTCCATCCCTCCGTCTTTCTCTCTCACCCAACTCTCTCTCCCACCATCTGTCTTTCTCCCTCCTCCTCACCATTTGTCTCTCTCACTCTCTCCTATTTGCTCTTTCTCCCTCCCTCTTTCCCTCTCTCTCTCCCACCCTTCTCCCTTTTAAGCTCTCTTACTCTCTCCCTTTCTCCCTCCCTCTGACTCTTATTCTCTCCCTTCCTTTCACAGCATTTCTCCTTGTCTCTTTCTCTCTCTCCCCAAACTCTCTCTCTGTCCCTTCCCCCCACTTCCTCTCTCTCTTTTCTTCCCCCCTCTCTCTATCTCTTTCTCTCTCCTCCCTTTAACCTTCTCTCTGTCTCCCCCACCCCTCTCTCTGTCTCTCCCCTACCGTTCTCTCTGTCTCCCCTTAACCTTCTCTCTGTCTCCCCCACCCCTCTATCTGTCTCTCCCCTACCATTCTCTCTCCTCCCCATAACCTTCTCTCTGTCTCCCCCACCCCTCTCTCTGTCTCTCCCCTACCGTTCTCTCTGTCTCCCCCTAACCTTCTCTCTCCCCCACCCCTCTCTCCCCCCCCTCTCTCTCTCTCTCTCTCTGTCTGTCTCTCTCTCTGTCTCTCCCTCCCACCCTCTCTCAGCATGCTGCCTGACCAGCTGGCCATTTGGCTATTTCCACCATGTTCTGTTGTTTTCTCAGCCCTGAGATTTTTACTTTTGCTTTCAGCAGAGACATCAGTCAATTCCAATCGATGTGACTGAAGTGAGACTGCGGTTTTCTAGTGCTTCCACCTCTGGGTTGTCATTAGAAAGCACTGGTGAACGGGATATGTGGGTGTTTTGTCAGTGGGTGAGCTCACGTGGATGGAGCTATTTCAGTTGTGCTTGGTGATATCAAATGACGATAAACACCCACAGTGTCTGCTCATTCATTTCCCAGCACTGCCTTCACAGTCTGCTTTGTGGTGCTGGGGACTCACCTCACTCATAAGTGGAGCATTAGAATGAAAATAAAGGGTACTTGAATGATAGGTGACACGCACAAAACGCTGGAGGAACTCAGCAAGTCAGGCGGTACCTGTGGAGGGGCTGGGCGGCGGGTTCCAGGCCCAGAGGGTGTCGCTGCGGCAGGGCCTGGGTCCTAGTGCTGGGGGGGGGGGGGAGGGGTGGCGACCTGGAGTTCGGACAATTTAAATGCCGGCACAGATCGACTGGAAAGGCCGAGTGTCGGGCCCAGAGGTGAGGATCAGGCTGATTCCGCTCAGTCTCCACGGCGTTGAGGCTGTGATTGTGCTCTGGTTGCCCCAGACTTCGTTGCGATTTGCCCCACTGTGTGATGAATTGAGACGGAGGCTAGGGGCCTACACTGGCTTCTCCGGGCTCTGGGTCTACGGACTCAATCTGGATCGGAATGCTGCCACTTGATTTTATTGTGTGCACGATTTGTGTCTTTTTCTTTCCCCTCTGCGTTTTGGGTGTTGGTCTTTTTTGAAAATTGGGTTCTTTCGGGTTTCTTGCCTTGCCTGCAACCAGATGAACCTCAAGGTTGTGCATGCTTGGCATGTAAGAGATGTGGGGTTCAATCCCGGCAGCTCCACGTGGGACGTCGTGGTAGTGATGCGGTTAGCACAACGTTATTATAGCTCGGGGCATCAGAGTTCAGAGTTCATTTCCGGCGCCCTCTGCAAGGAAGTTTGTATGCTCTTGCTGCGTGTACGATGGTTTTGTCTAGATGGTCTGGGCTCCACTCACAATCCAAAGACTTGTCAGTTAGTAGGTTAATTGTCCTGTGATTAGGCTAGGATTAAATAGGTGGGCTGCTGAGCCGTGTTCAGTGCTGTATCACCAAATAAATTTAAAAAGATGAAACTGACAGTCGATATTTTGGGTCAAGGCCTTCATTAGAACAGCTGCCCACACCAAGTTACTGATTCTTCATGCAATGGAATCTCTCTTGATCCTTTACAGTAAGTTTGGGATTAGAATTGGCTTATTATTGTCACAAGTACTGAGATACAGAGAAAAGCTTATTTTGCAATCTGTTTATACAGTTCGAATCACTACACAGTGCATTGGGCTACAACAGGGGTTCCTAATCTTCTTATGCTATGGATCCCTTTGTCAGTCAGTGAAGCCTATGGGCCCCTTTGTCAATCTTCTTATGCTATGGATCCCTTTGTCAGTCCGGTGAAGCCTATGGGCCCCTTTGCCAGTCCGGTGAAGACTATGGACCCTTTGTCAATCCGGTGAAGCCTATGGATCCCTTTGCCAGTCAGTGAAGCCTATGGACGCCTTTCAGAATAATGTATTTAAATGTGTAAAATAAAATACCAAGGATTACAAAAGAAACCAATTATATTGAAATACAGTTATCAAAATATTAAAAAATGCAATTTGTGATCAAGTAATACTTCTTTACTAACACATCAAATAACAACACTATACATTTAAATATAGGCTTTAAAATTAAATTTTAATTTTTAAAGACACATGAGTGTGAAGGCTGTTGTTGCTTAGCTTGAATAAGAACAAAAAATGATATTTTGCTGTAAATGATAATTTGAGATATTTGTAACAACTGTAATGTGATTTGAAAATATCTGTGATTTCCATTGGTGACAAAGTCACAGGTACGGCTAATTCTACTGCGGTTTGTTGCCTGCATTCATAATTGAAAGAAATGCTAAATTTCAGTTAGAGGTTGGTGAAAATAAAGATGCAAACTTTTTTCCCATCCAAGTTCACAGACCCCCAGGAATCTATCCATGGACCCCATGAACCCCAGCAGCAGAATAACTGAGCTTGAACAAGGTAAAACAATAAAAATGCACAATAACTGTAAAAGCTACTGATCGAGTGCAGGGCAGGTAAACGATAAAATGCAAAATCATAACTAGGGAGATTGTGAGGCCAAGAGTCCCCCTTATTATACAAGAGGTCCATTCAAGAGGCTGTTAATCAGAATCAGAATTAATTATCACTAACATAAGTCATGAAACTTGTTAGTTTGCGGCAGCAGTACAGGGCAATACATAAAAAGCCTATGAATTACAGTAAGAAGTACATGTATCTCCGAATCTCCTTCTTAAGTGTGCACCTTATCCCAATCCTATGCTCGTTGAGTTCTGTTAGCACAGAGCCCTACAGTAGTACAGCGGAGAAAAAGGCCATTCAGCCCTCCGGGTCCATGCTGACCATTTACACCAATTCTACATTGATCCCACTTTTATTCTCCCCCATATTATGGGTAATGTAGGAGGGAAGGGTTAGATTGTTTGTGGATTTTTTTAGATTATGAAGACACGCAGTCCTCTTTTATTGTCAGTTAGCAATGCATGCATTAAGAAATTATACAATATTTCCTCCGGTGTGATATCACAAAACACAGGACAGACCAAGACTGAAAAAACTAACAAAACCACATAATTATAACATATAGTTACAACAGTGCAACAATACCATAACTTGATGAAGAAGTCCATGAGCACAGTAAAGAGTTCAAAGTCTCTCAAATGTTCCACATCTCACGCAGATGGGAGAAGGAAGACGAACTCTCCCTGCCATGCCCGACCACAGTCCGACTCTGAGTCATCCGAAAACTTCGAGCCTCTGATCAGCTCTCCAACACTGAGTACCGAGCACCATCTATATCCGAACAATTCGACCCCAATCTTGATTGCCAACAGCAGGCAAAGCCGAGGATTTTGAGGCCTTCCCTCCGGAAGATTCCGGATTGCGCAGTAACAACAGCAGCGAACTGGCATTTCAGAAATTTCTCCAGGTGTTCCTCTGTGCTTTCACGTCTGTCTCCATCAAATCAGAATTGTCCACGGCCCCTATTTAACGGATACGATATCATTTTCACTGGAGGGCTGCATGCGCGCGGCGCGCTGCTCTCTCTCCTTTTGTGTGTTGAATATTTCAGTAATATTCTAAATATATTGTTTGATAAAGCATTCTTGTTCATTTAATTAATTCATGATGGGTTATATGTAAAAATAAGTGAATTGCACATATCATCACGCTACCACATGATACGCGCCTCGTTTAAAGTAAAAACGAAGTATCTCCTGATTCTCTTATTTTTCTTTCAATTAATTTTTGTGATTTGAAAACACAAAACATAAGAGTGGTGACGAGGCATTTTTAAAATGAACCCGAGGCAACTACCGACCTGTTGAAGTGCAGCAAAAAATGATTGAGTAAGAAAACAGTGCAGCATGTGTTCTTCACGAGAGAGAAAAGGTCGAGTTTTTTAAAAAGGCAGAAAATGGACAAATTCTTGGTTTCATAAAAAAATTAAAGCAGAAATGGCTGGCTACTTTGGAAAGATAGACCCATATGATTACACAACAGATAAGTGGCTCATGTACATGGAATGAATTGAACAATATTTTAAAGCAAATGAAACAACCAATGATAAACGAGTACCAATTGTGCTGAGTGCATTGGGTTTAAAGGCATACAGTTTGCTTCAAAGTTTGACTGCTCCAACCAAACCAGCCAAAATGAGCTCAGCTGGTGTCATGAAAATAATGCAGGAACATCTAGAACCAAAACCATCGTTGACTGCAGAATGCTTTAGGTTTCATAAGTGGAATCAAAAAGAAGAGGAGTATACTTCAGTGCATATGGCTGAATTGAAGAAAATGTCTGAGCATTGTCAGTTCCGTAATAGGCGTAATGATGCACTGAGAAATCATTTTGTTTGTGGATTCTTATGAGAAAGCATTCAAAAATGGCTCCTAATTGGATCACAGCTTACATTTAAAAGAGCAGTTGAAGTTGCTTTTTAAATGGAAACTGTAGACAGAGACACAGTTGAGTTACATTCCGGAATGAAAATGAGTGTGAACAAAATTGCAACCTCTGAATGCAAACCAACCTGTCTGAACAAATTGTATTATTGTTGTGGCAGGGGCTCACATACACCAGATCAATGGAGATTTAAAGGCAAAACATGCAGAAAATGCATCAACGTAGGACATGTTCAAAGAGCATGTCGGGCAGACAAAAATAAATGGACTGCACAGGGAAGAGAAAAAGAGGTCAAGTTATGGTTTTAAAAAGAGCACTAATCTGCATGCTGTTAATGAAAAATCTGATAATGATGAGAGTGACACAGGGCAATTAACAAACAATATGACTCATGCCAGAATTGAACAGCCAATTAATTACAATGGAATTGGACACTGCCTCGGCTGTGTCAGTGATTCCTCAAAACGAGTTTAAATGGCATTTCAAAGATACTGAACTGAAGCCTGCAGATATCCAGCTCAGAATTTATACTGGAGAAAAGATAACTCCTGTAGGATTAACATTTGTAACAGTGAAAGAAACAACTTACAAGCCACATTGGGATCGTATGTGGTAAAAACAGGAGGGCCGGTGTTGTGGGGGCGTGATTGGCTGAGAGAACTACAACTCGATTCGAGATCTATTCTCCGTTTGCATGTGGCACTCCCTGAAATGAAGCCACCTGAAGGCAAGTTACTAAAGGTACTGGATGATGCCACAACTGTCTCCATGAACAGAGGGCAAACAGGTGTCGGTGCCTCTGGCTGGAAAGCATATTGGACCAAGGAAGGGACCATGCTGCTCAGAGGAAGCGTGGAAGTGATGAAAGCAGTTTTTGTAGGTGACATATCTGAGAAAGCTTCTGATCTGTTAATAAGGCAGTTACTTGCAAAATGTGGCTTGGTTTTAAGCTGGAACAGAGTTCAAGGAGCTTTAAGAAAATTGCAAGCATTCGGCTTTTGTTATTACAAAGAACTGGAATCTACTCTGTGTACATGAAGGTTATTCCATGAACTTCAAGAGGGAGACAAAAAACTGCTTGTAAAAGTAGATGCAAAGTCCACAGACCAGCTGGAGGAATGAAAGGCCCAAAAGTCAATGGAGATACAAGAACAGAGTATTCATCAGATGATGTTGTAAATGAAGAAATCAAGAGGAGAGGTCAGATCGTAAAGGGAGCAACGGAAGGATTAATAAGAGAATGACTCCTGGGAACTAAATCCACCTTCCCTAGATCAAGGTGCACAAACTAGAAAGAAGACAAAAGAAAAGAAAGAGGAGCATTGAAGTAGATCCAGAGAGAAAATCCGAGAAAAGGAGAAGAAAGGGATCCAGAGCTGTCAGAATCACTTCCTGCAGTCCCAGAGTCAACTTCTACACCTCCACAGACAAAGCCCAGAACCCGAGATGGTTTCACAGCCACAAGTCTCACCTGCCGGGAAAGACATTATCCCACAAGAGTAAGTAATCCTCCACAGTGATTAAATCTTTAGGCCTGGATGGGACAATTTAAAATTTACTATGCCGTGGCTGTCTGTATAATACCTTATTATATAGTATATTCTGTATATACTGTAGTTGAGATGCATTATAGCCAAGCAGGGAGAAGTGTTGTATTTAATATTCCAGTAATATTTGAGTAATATTGTAAATATATTGTTTGATTAAGCATTCTTGTTTGTTTAAATAATTAATTATGGGTTATATGTAAAAATAAGTGAATTACATATGTCATGCACAGGAAACAGTTGAGGCCAGTTCATTGGCTATATTTAAGAGGGAGTTAGATATGGCCCTTGTGGCTAAAGGGATCAGGGGGTACGGAGATAAGGCAGGTACAGGGTTCTGAGTTGGATGATCAGCCATGATCATACTGAATGGCAGGTGCAGGCTCGAAGGGCCGAATGGCCTACTCCTGCACCTACTTTCTATGTTTCTATGACTTTACCATGAGATATGAGCGCGCCTCGCTTGAAGTAAAAAGGAAGTACACCACTTATCTCCTGGCTCTCTTGCCTTCCTTTCAACTAGTTTAATGTTTGGGAGTTACAAAACATAACAGTAGGTCTGCATAACACTGTGGGTCGAGGGGCTTGCTCTATGTTCTATGTCCTGTGTTTTCTCATGAAACCCCTCACACCCCCACAGATTCTACCTCTCCAACACACAGGAGGGGCAACTTACAATGGTCAACTAACTTACCAATTCACATACTGTATCTTTAGGGATAGAGTCACAGAGCACTATAATACAGAACAAAGACTTCTGGCCCATCTAGTCCATGCCAAACTATTATTCAGCCTAGTCCCATTGACCTGCAGCTGGACCTCCATAGCCCTCCCATTCATGTGCCTTCTCTTAAATGTTGTAATCCACTGGCAGCTTGTTCCACACTCTCAACACGCTCAGAATGACCAAGTTCTCGCTCAGGTTGTACTTTCACCTTTCATCCTTAACCTATTACTTCTAGCCCTAAGATGCCTGGGGTAATCTGAGCACCCAGAGGAGATCTCCAAATCGTCCTCGTCCAAGTGCATCGCTTTCTAACATGGAGTGGTGGAACGATCCAGCAGGAAAACAGGTCCTTCTCCCAATTTGTCGAGGGTGACCAAGTTGCCTGACTGAGCTGGTCCCATGAGCTAGGTTTGTGACTTGTCAACAGGGGAAATCCTCTGAGGTGTCTGGAGGTTTCTCTGCGAGAAACGCAACCTCTGCCTCTCTCTCATTCCCATGGTATGCATGGGGCTGGTCCAGATGAATTTCTGGTCAAGAGGAAACACCCTTCCTGTCTCCACCCAGTTCAATTTTAACAGTTGAACTTGTGGTAACAGAGATCTCGCTCAAATGCTACATGTTCAGAGACAGAACGTTCAAAACCAGCTGTCCATCCTGATTCTGTGTTTCACCGTTCACTGCTGACAAGAGCCCACCTCCTCTCCTGTGAAGCAGAGGCATTAAACGAAACACCAGTATTAATCAAACACATGGAAGAAGATCATGGATTTCAGCACATCCCAGAGCACTATGGAGCTTTTAGAAAGCAAACACTGAACTATGGCCTTTGATTAGCACAGAGGAACTTCTCAAAACAGTGACACCATAACAGTCAGAGATGTTACCTGAGGGATTCATATTGTCCAGGAGACAAGGAGAACTAAATTGCTCCTATCCAAATGAACACAGACCATAGAACAATCCAGCACAGTACAGGCTCTTTGGCCCATGATCTTCTGCTGTACTTCTAACTTACTCTAAGATCAATCTAACCCTTCCCTCCTGTATAGCCCTACATTTTTCAATTATCAATGTGCCTATGTTAAATGCTCCTAGTGTATTTGCCTTTGCCACCACCCCTTGCAGGAAGATCTGTGCACCCTCTACTCTCTGAGTAAAGGACTTACCTCTGACATCCCCTCTATACTTTCCTCCAATCACCTTAAAATTATACCCCCTTGTATTAGCCATTTCCACCCCGGGAAAAAGTCTCTGGCTGTCCACTCTGTCAATGCCTCTTATCATCTTATACTTCTCTATCAAGTTACCTCTTGCCCTCCTTCGCTCCAAAGAGAAAAGCACTATAGCTCACCCATAAGACATGCTCTCTAATCCAGGCAACATCCTGGCGAATCTCCTCTGTGCCCTCTCTATAACTTCCACATCCTCCTATAATGAGGCGACTGGGGAATGAACACAACATTCTATGTGTGATCTAACTAGGGTTTTATAGAGCTGTATAGAATGAAATAGAGCTCACCGGAATCTTTTCCATCCAACCGAGAGGAGCTTCTAGCAGGAGGTAGGTACAGAAGCTTGAAGTCCCACACCACCACGTTGAAGAACAGTTACTTCCCTTCAACCATTCGGGTGCTGAACCCTCTGACAAAACCCTAATCTCTACAATTTAGCAACACTGTGATCACTTTTCACTCAAATGGAATTTGCTCTAATTATGTTCTTTCTTGTAAAATGTATGGATAATTTATGCTTTTTTGTGTGAATACTTCTGATCTGATGCAAGAGTAACACACACAAAGTGCTGGAGTAACTAAGCATGTATGGAGAGGAATAAACAGTCGACATCTGGGGCTGACACCCTTCATCAGGATATTGACAGTTCATTGCTCTGCAGAGATGCTGCCAGATCTGCTGATTTCCTTGTGTGCGTTGCTCTGGATTTCCAGCAGCTGCCGAATCTCTTGTGTTTATTGTCTGATACTCTGTGCCGAGATTCCCTGCACCTGTGCAGGTGACCATAAGACCACAAGACCAGGAGATAACGGAGCAAACTTGGGCCATTTGGCCCATTGAGTCTGCTCCGCTGTTTCATCATGGCTGATCCATTCCCCTCTCAGACAAAAAAATGACTTAGACTTTGACAAACAGTGCAGAAGATGAAATTCATTAACTTTCCAACAGAAATTATGTTAGATAAGGAAACCAGAGGCAGAACTGACCAGAGGTTTAACAGGACAAAACTTTGATGTAATTAGATGGTAATTATCAAATAAATACAAATCCTTTTCGTCAGCTGAAACATCGTGCAACGTTTCAACAAAATCAATACTCACTTTTATTCCAATTAAATTATTTATTTTTGAGTCAAATCTGACCGTCCCCAATAGCTTAAGTTTTTTGTTGGGACTGTTAGCGCAGGATAGGTTACTGGCACAACAGCATCGCTGATTCCCCCTGGGTTATGTACAGCTCGATCGCATGAACATGAGATCTCCAACTTCAAGTAATCTAATTCCCCTCTGTCCCTTTTCTCTCTCCTCCAGATCATCCAGTTCCTCCCATATCCAAACCAGCCCCCATCATACCACTTCTACCCCTTCCATCACCCACACACTCCTCCTACTGGGTCCCCCCCCCACTGTTCCCATCTGTCCATCACCCACACACTCCTCCCACTGGGTCCCCCCCCCCACTGTTCCCATCTGTCCATCACCCACACACTCCTCCCACTGGGTCCCTCCCCCCACTGTTCCCATCTGTCCATCACCCACACACTCCTCCCACTGGGTCCCCTCCCCCCAACTGTTCCCATCTGTCCATCGCCCACACACTCCTCCCACTGGGTCCCCTCCCCCCAACTGTTCCCATCTGTCCATCACCCACACACTCCTCTCACTGGGTCCCCCCCCCAACTGTTCCCATCTGTCCATCACACACACACTCCTCCCACTGGGTCCCCTCCCCCCAACTGTTCCCATCTGTCCATCACCCACACACTCCTCCCACTGGGTCCCCTCCCCCCAACTGTTCCCATCTGTCCATCACCCACACACTCCTCCCACTGGGTCCCCTCCCCCCACTGTTCCCATCTGTCCATCACCCCCACACTCCTCCCACTGGGGCCCCTCCCCCCACTGATCCCATCTGTCCGTCACCCACACACTCCTCCCACTGGGTCCCCCCCCCCAACTGTTCCCATCTGTCCATCACCCATACACTCCTCCCACTGGGTCCCCTCCCCCCAACTGTTCCCATCTGTCCATCACCCACACACTCCTCCCACTGGGTCCCCTCCCCCCACTGTTCCCATCTGTCCGTCACCCACACACTCCTCCCACTGGGTCCCCTCCCTCCACTGTTCCCATCTGTCCATCACCCACACACTCCTCCCACTGGGTCCCCTCCCTCCAACTGTTCCCATCTGTCCATCGCCCACACACTCCTCCCACTGGGTCCCCTCCCCTCAACTGTTCCCATCTGTCTGTCGCCCACACACTCCTCCCACTGGGTCCCCCCCCCCACTGTTCCCATCTGTCCATCACCCACACACTCCTCCCACTGGGTCCCCTCCCCCCAACTGTTCCCATCTGTCCATCACCCACACACTCCTCCCACTGGGTCCCCTCCCCCCCACTGTTCCCATCTGTCCATCACCCACACACTCCTCCCACTGGGTCCCCTCCCCCCCACTGTTCCCATCTGTCCATCACACACACACTCCTCCCTCTGAGTCCCCCCCCCCACCATTCCCATCTGTCCATCACACACACACTCCTCCCACTGGGTGTCTCCCCCCCCACTGTTCCCACCTGTCCATCACCCACACACTCCTCCCACTGGGTCCCCCCCCACTGTTCCCATCTGTCCATCACCCACACACTCCTCCCACTGGGTGTCTCCCCCCCACTGTTCCCATCTGTCCATCACCCACACACTCCTCCCACTGGGTCCCCCCCCCCACTGTTCCCACCTGTCCGTCACCCACACACTCCTCCCACTGGGTCCCCTCCCCCCACTGTTCCCATCTGTCCGTCACCCACACACTCCTCCCACCGGGTCCCCTCCCCCCACTGTTCCCACCTGTCCATCACCCACACACTCCTCCCACTGGGTCCCTTCCCCCCCACTGTTCCCATCTGTCCGTCACCCACACACTCCTCCCACTGGGTCCCCTCCCCCCACTGTTCCCATCTGTCCGTCACCCACACACTCCTCCCACTGGGTCCCCTCCCCCCACTGTTCCCATCTGTCCATCACCCACACACTCCTCCCACTGGGTCCCCTCCCCCCAGTGTTCCCATCTGCCCTCCCCATCTCCATTCTTTGGTTCCATGCTGTCCTATCAGACCCAATGTTCTGCAGCCCTTTGTTATCTCCTCCTCTCATCTCCCAGCCTCCCCTCCTTCATCCGACTATCGCCCCTCTTCACCTGGATCCACCCACTACCTGCCAGGTCCTGCTCCACACTTCCCCTCACCTCTTTTCATTGGCTATCTCCTCTCTAACAGTCAGTCCAAATGAAGGGTCTCAACCCAAAATTTCAACTGTCCATTTCCCCCTGATCTCCTGAGTTCCTCCAGCAGCCTCTCATGTCTCCATTAAAAGGCTCTTATTTACATTGCCCGGTTGAATGTCCTGTATTAAACTGGATAGCATGCATTCTGCTCAACTGGAAGACAGCAGTAGATGTCACATAACATTGTCAGCTATTTCTAATAGATTTTGGTTGTCTCAATTCTAAGACCCAATATATTTTCAAGTGGCAAATATCTTTAAAAAGAGGTATTATTAATCTAATTTAAATTAAGTAATTTTTGTGAAGGGTGATAGCCCAATTTTAGTATCGCCACAGAACTCTGTTGGGTGGGAGGGAAGTGAGCAAAAGGGTTCCCTTTGTGTTCTTGTGAATGAAATCAATTTTTGCGCATGGCCTCTTGTAAACTATGAATAGATTCAGGAGGCCAGCGGCGTCTCAGTTTGATGCGCTGTAGCCTAGGAGAACTGGATTTGTGGTTGGTCTCCCTTCATGTGCTGAGATATTATGCGCTGACATTGTCAGCTCTCCTGGCAAGCTGACGCTCCGAATACAGAGAACTGAGAGGAAGAAGGAAAAATCTAACGTGTCTCCGATTGTGCATGCATGAGAGTGTGCACGTGCCTCTGTGTGTGTGTGTGTGTGTGTGTGTGTGTGTGTGTGTGTGAGAGTGTGTGTGCGTGTGTCTCTGTGTGTATGTGTGTAAGTGTGTGTGTGAGTGTGCACACATGTGAGTGTGTGTGTGTGTGAGTGTGTGTTTGTGCAATTGCCTTATGTGTGCGTTTCTTTGGGGGGGTGTATTTTTGTGAGAATGTGTGTGTGTGCGCAAGTTTATGTGTGTTGGTATAAATGTGTTCATGCATGTTAGTGTGTGTATGTGAGTGTCTGTTTATAACTGCGAATGTGTGTGTGTGAGTGTGTGTGTCTAGGTGTACATATGTGTTTTTAAACTTGATATATTCAAGGTTGATGATGGACGTAAGGGAGGGAAATGTAGCTAATTTGCTGTAAACTTCCAAGAGCGTCTGTTGGTACAGGCACAGTATCTGGGCAGTGAAGAATTTAAAAAGTTACAGCTGAATTCTGAAAGGGATAAGTTCAGCAACTATTGATCAGCCAGTTTAATCCTGGTGATAGGGAAATATTTATAAAGATAATTAGGGACAGAATTAGCAGTCTGTCAGATTAATTAGAGAAAAAGAGAAGTAACTACAAAGTGTATTTATTATCAAAGTATGTATACTTTATACAACCTTGAGATTTGTCTCCTTACAGGCAGCCAGAAAACAATGAAACCTAATAGGATCCATTAAAAAAAGACCGCCAGGCACCCAATGCGCAGAAAAAATTAACAAATTGTGCAAACAATAAAGGTAAGTAAATAGCATTCAACACTGCAGTTCACGAAAGTGAGTCCACAGACACGAATTCAGGCATCACTGGAGCCTACTAGTTGCAAGCCACATCCTCAGTTCAGCTCAGAGACCAGTAATTCTTGTGGGGCAGGTTTAATAACACAGATTTATCAAAGACAAATGCTTCATTAAGCTGAGGGTGTGTTTTTGGCGTTGGAGATGGTCAGTGAGGGAAGTGTGGTTGATATAGCCTATCTGACATAAAAGACTTGCTGTAAAGCGTGTCAAGATTGAAATCGATGGAATGATAGGAGATATAACACTATCGATAGCAAGACAAGAGATTCTGCAGATGCTGGAAATCCAGATCAACACACACAAAATGCTGGAGGAACTCAGCAGGCCAGGCAGCATCTGTGGAGAGGAATAAACAGTCGACATTTCAGGCTGAGACCCTTTATCAGGAGAGGAAACGAAGGGGGAAGAAGCCAGAATAAGAGCAATTTGCTTCAGCATGTGTTACTATTGATAGAAAATTGGCCAAGTGATGGGAAGTGGAGACTAGTGACTAGAGATACAGGAGACTGCAGATGGTAAAAATTTGGAGCTGCACACACAAAGGAGCTGGGGGATCTCAAATGGTCAGGCAGCATTTATGGAAGGAAACAGTAAGTCAGTGGTTTATAGACAGTACCGCACAGTGCAGAGCCTTTGGCCTATGAAATTTTGCTCATTCTTTAACCTTCTCCAAGATGAATCTAATAGTTCAAGACCCTTCATCAGGACTGGAAAGCAAGCGAGTCGATCGTTCATATCGTATGACGTGGGCGATCATGGTCTTTCCATGATCATGATTGTTCCTGGCAAATTTTTCTTCAGAAGTGGTTTGCCATTGCCTTCTTCCGGCCAGTGTCTGAGCAGGTGGTGGATGGTCGTATGAGCAGGTGGTGCACATGACAAGTCCTGGTTGAGTGACCACTGACGCCAGGCAGACAACCTCTGAAGGGTGCTGATAATGTCTGCGGTCACCCGTCTTGTAAAGAGACTGCTCCGAAGAGGGAAGATATCCAGGGTGATAGGTGGATCCAGGTGTGGAGATGGGTAGTGATAGGCAGGTAGGGGGAGGGGAGGAGAGTGGGAAAGATGCAAGAAGCTGGGTGGTGACAGGTGGAGGTGACAAAGAGCAGAAGAAGATGGGATCTGAAAGGAGAGGATAGAGCTGATGAGAGGCAACTTTTCAGGTTGAAGAGAATATATAGGGTTAGTGTAAATGAGTGTTTGATGTGCATTTGGAAGCCTGAAGGGTTTGTCTCTGTGCATAACTCAATGAATCTCTGACTCTAAATACTGAGTGCAGGGTCTTTATCCATACTATAACTTCTTTATATAACCGGTATCTCCACAATCTATCTGTAAGAAATGATCTTAAACGAATCATTTCACAGCTGAGGCTGTGCGGCTGCTCTGGCTACTATGTGCTTCGTATCTGCGAACTTCACAGCGATTTGCCCTACTTTGTGATGAACTGAGACTGAGGCTATGGGCTTACTCTGGCCGCTCCGGGTTCTGGGTCCATGGACTCAATCTGCTTCAGAATGCTGTTGCTTGCTTTACTGTTTGCATGATTTGTGTTTTTTTTTCCTCTCTCTGTGCATTGGGGGTTGGTCCTTTTTAAAAAATTGGGCCTTTTCGGGTCTCTTGCTTTGTGGCTGCCCGTAAGCAGACAAATCTCAAGGTTGTATAATTCATACATTCTTTGACAATAAATGTACTTTGAACCTGGGAATCTTTGAAGCAAGGTAGTATGGTGACACATACACGCCTTGATAAGAAATTTACTTTGAAGTAAGGGAAAAACTTCCAATGTTCAGGAAGCATAGGGCTATGAAGATAAGGAGTAGTTTTCTGCAGTTACTGAAGAATCCAGTGCAGTCAAGATTCATCTTCCTTTGTGCTGTATTATCTACAGACGTGTGTTGGTCTAAACTTGAGTATAATGTGCAGTGTAGAGTGGAATAGTGTGTGCAGTTCGGGTGTCCTCATTACAGAAACAATCTGGAGGCTTTGGAGAGAGCGCAAAAGAGGTTGCTGCCTAGTTCCGACAGTATTTGCTACCAGGAGAGGTTGGACAAACTCAGATTTTTTTTTTGTTGGAGTGTCAGAGACTGAGGGGAGACCTGGCACAACTTCATAAAGTTATGGGAGCATAGATAGAATAGATAGCCAGAATATTAGAGGGCAAAGCTCTCAGGGAGAGGGGGAGAGACTGGAGGGTGTCTGGAATGGGTGGTAGTGGAGGCAGAGTTGATAGTGGTGTTGAAGAGGGGTTTTGGATAGACACATGAATATGTGATGGATATTCACTTTCCAGGGCCCAAGGGGCTTATTGCTGGCTCAGATTTCTAGCATGACCATTCCAAGGGTGAAGAAATTGTTTTTGACAAAGTTAAATTTCTAACCAATAGTTCTTGCTCAACTTCTTGTCGTGAACAAATGAACAATGAGGTTCTTGTTGGCCCACGCTTTAATCAATGGGGTCCCACGCTGGCCTAATTATACATTGTGCTTACTGGGCCTGAGGAACATCAGTGCAGATGATCTCAATTAGAGGCAAAATCAGTATAGACGTTAGAAAGCAGTCAGGATCATTCAGAAGGACAGGGCGGAATGACAGAAAGACGGGGTGACAGAAAGAGAACCTAGAATTCATTCCTTAGCGTTCAGCTTCTGTGATGGATGACTTGCTCGTCTGCAGCTTGTTGGTAAGTCTGTTTAGTTTGTAAGAATGGTATTGGTGTTTGGAAATCCTCTGTAGTTTAGAAATCTTTTGTAACTGGGAAATAGAACATAGGACAATACTGCACAGGAACAGGCAAATAGCCCCTCATGTTAAGCCAAACAAATGACTTAGTAATCAAAACGCCAACCATACTAATCCCTTCTGCCTATGTAATCCCTCCATTTTCCTCACTCTCATGTGCCTATTCAAACGTTTCTAGAGGTCTTTAATGTATCTGCTTCTACCAAGACCACTCTCTGTGTAGAGACATACGCCTCACGTCTCCTTTGAATATGCCCCCTGTCACCTTAAATTCATGCCCTCTGACATTTCAACCCTGGGAAAAAGATGCCTTCTGTCCACTCTATTTATGCCTCTCATAAACCTATAAACCTCTTTCATATCTCCTGTCAACCTTGGATGCTCCAGAGAAATCTTTTATAAGTTAGAAATCCTCTGTGAGTTTCAAGTTAATTTAATTGAATTTGGCGTTGTGCTTGACACAGACATCATTGGCCAAAGGGCCTGTTCCTGTGCTGTTCTATGTTCTATGTTCCAGACAGAGGAACAGGTAGTGAGACGTTCCCTTATCGTCCTGTATAATCCTGTCAATCATGCTGCTGTGGGCGTGGTCACAATTTCTCACCTCTTGGCTGGAAAGGCGTGAAGATAAACTGAGAAATATATTTTTCCAACGAATTAATGGATTTATCAAAAGAATTAAATGACCTTCGGATTTTCAGGTCCGTCATTTTTAAAGATTATGCAGAACAAACCTGACGTGTGATGTGAATGGTCCGCATCACGCTTCTGGTCCACGTTGCATTTCAAAAACCTGGAAATTTTATGCATGGTTAGAGTTCGAAAAGCCTAAAATCTTTATCAGATAAACAAAAGTGTTTGACGATGTTATTACAGCTCTGATGGTTCGTAACACGCTCCTTTGCCCACTGCGAAGTTGTGGGTGTATGAAATGAGAGCACGTTAGCATTGCTCAGTGTACAAGGGCTAGTTATTTTTAGATTAGGTCAGAGTAACATTCAATTATCAGTAACCCTTTCAAATTGAACGAATGCCTTCCTTAACCAGAATTATCATTTTGTCTGAAATAATGGGTGCTTTGTGAAGCGCCAGTCCGACGAAGCCAGCTTTGTAAGTTTCTCTTAACAAGTTATGAGGTAACCGGTTCCTTTCAGCTGGTGCACTTGACGCGTCAATCCTTCTCTGCAGAGAACACCAGGAAGACATCTACAACAGTTGGCAAGTTGAAGTTGGGGAGGAAGTTAAAAACGGCAGCTGGCAGATACCCTTCCTGCCTCTGTTCGAATGCAGCCTGCAGGTTACAGCATCAGCTCGCTCAAGAGGAAAGTGCATATTTAGTCAAATCCGCTTAAAGAAGCAGTATTCCTCTCAGGCAGTCTGCACAGGGTGCATTTCAAAACTGGTCAAGTCAAAATTACACAATCTCTTCTTCACTGCGTCTTTTGCCAAAGTCTTTCACTGCCGAGCACTGACCACTTCAGCCCACAAAGTCTGACATTGTTTTACTTTTAAGCAAATGCAATGCGAATATAGTTTGTCTGCAGCAACTAGGTGCTCTTCTGACATGACCCTGATGAAAGGGTTTTGGTCTGAAACGTTGACTGTTTATTCATTTCTATAGCTGCTGGGTTTCTCCAGCATTTTACGTGTGCACTCTACACCTCATTTTTCTCCCCCAACTTTTCCTGGCTTTCTTTTTTCCCCTGTCAGGGTCACTAGTGAGCTCAAGTGCAGGAGTCCCAGAGACTCTGGCAATCCAAACAAAACAAGAGATTTATTCCAGAAATTAACCAGAACTCAGACAAAACTATACAGAATCTTGAAGGACTGAAATCACTCATGACACACAGAAGAATTTGCTCAGTTTCCCCAGACAAGGATTCACAATGACCGAGCAGAGAGAGGTTGGCAAGCAGCCTCTGACCCCGAAATACACCCTGGAGCACGTTGGAATTCAGGACCAATCAGACATCCCTAGTGTCGAGACAAAGCAACAATCCCCAAAGACAACAACTACACTGCAAGATATTGAAAATCCTGTAAAGTATCCCAAATTGAATAAAAGCGATAAATACAAAGAGAGCTTAACAATCTCCATGATCACAAATGAGACACCTGCAGCACAAAGTGAAAACCCAGAGCTAAGCCTGAAAACAAACGATTAGACATAAACGGTAAACAGTCCAAGGAACACCTCATACCCAGGGGTTTTTTTCTATGTAAACAACCCCTGGTTGTGATAACCCCTTATCAGAATGACATGAAGCCAGAGTGGAAAGGTGAGTCTCTCTCCCATCTCTCAACTTGGTCAAATCCTGCTGATGTGAGAGAGGGAGATCCTCGTAAAGACAAGTCTTACCAGAAACTGGCAGAGGTCACCTCTCTTGATTAGAAAGAATCAGAGCATGGTATTTGCATTCTCATGTTCAGCGTCAACCATTTCCAATCTAATATTTCATGGCCTCTAAAGATTAGCTTTACTTGTTACGTGTACATCGAAACCTTGAAATATACAACTATATTTGATTGGTAGTTTGAGGAGATTTGGCATGTCACCAAAGGCACTCATAGATTTCTACAGATATACCATGGAGAGTATTCTGACTGGCTGCATCATCATCTGGTATGGGGGGAGGGTGCGGGGTGGCTAATGCACAGGATCAAAAGAAGCTGCAGAAAGTTGTAAACTCATTCAGCTCTGTCATGGGCACAAGTCTCTGTAGCATCCAGGACATCTTCAAGGAGCGATGCCTCAGAAAGGCGGCATCCATTTTTAAGGACACCCATCCCCAGGACATGCCCTCTTCTCATTGCTACCATCAGGGAGGAGGTACAGGAGCTTGAAGGCGCACACTCAACGATTTAAGAATAGCTTCTTCCCCTCTGCCAACTGGTTTCTGAATGGACATTGAACCCACTACATTTTTTGCACTACTTATTAAATTAAACTATTATATAAAGTGCCTATAAAAAGTATTCACTCCCCCCTTGGAAGTTTTTTTTTCTGTTTTACAACATTGAATCACAGTGGATTTAATTTGCCTTTTTTGAAACTGATCAACAGAAAAAGACTTTAGTGTCAAAATAAAAAAAACAGATCTCTACAAAATGATCTAAATCAATTACTAATATAAAACACAAAATAATTGATTGCATAAGTATTCACCCCCTTTAACATGACACACTAAATCATCACTGGTGCAGCCAATTGGTTTTAGAAGTCACATAATTTTAAGTGGAGATCACCTGTGTGCAGTCAATGTGTTTCAATTGATTGTAGTAAAAATACACCAGTATCTGGAAGGTCCAACTGCTGGTGAGTCAGTATCCTGGCAAAAACTACACCATGGAGACAAAAGAACACTCCAAGCAACCCAACGAAAAGGTTATTGAAAAGCACAAGTACGGAATTGGATACAAGAAAATTTTCAAGTCACTGAATATCCCTTGGTGCACTGTTAAGTCAATCATCAAAAAATGGAAAGAATATGGCACAGCTGTAAATCTGGCTAGAACAGGCCCTTCTCAAAAATTGAGTGACCATGCAAGAAGGGGATGAGTGAGGGAGGCCACCAAGAGATGTATGATAACTCTGGGGGAGTTACAAACTTCAGTGCTGGGATAGGAGAGACTGCGCGTACAACTGTTGCCCAGGTGTTTCACTAGTCGCAGCTTTATGGGAGGGTGGCAGAGAGAAAACCACTATTAAAAAAAACTCAACATGAAATCTCAGCTAGAGTTTACCAGAAGACACGTGGGAGACTCTGAATTCAGCTGGGAAAAGGTTCTATGGTCTGATGAAACCAAAACTGAGTTTTTTGGCCATCAGACCAAACACTGCACATCATCAAAAACACACCTTCTCTGCCATGAAGCGTGGTGGTGGCTGCATCATGCTGTGGGGATGCTTCACTGCAGCAGGCTTGTGAAGGTAGAGGGTAAAATGAATGCAGCAAAATACAGGGAAATCCTGGAGGAAAACCTGATGCAGTCTGCAAGAGAACTGTGACTTGGGAGAAGATTTGTTTTCCAGCAAGACAATGACCCCAGGCATAAAGCCAAAGCTACACAGGAATGGCTTAAAAGCAACAAAGTTAATGTCCTGGAGTGGCCAAGTCAGAGTCCCGACCTCAATCCAATTGAGAATTTGTGGCTGGACTTGAAAAGGGCTGTTCACTCACAATCCCCATGCAATCTAACAGAGCTTGAGCAGTTTTGTAAAGGAGAATATGGAAAGGTTGTAGTGTCCAGATGTGCAAAGCTGAGAGAGACCTATCCACACAGACTCAAGGTGTAACTGCTGCCAAAGGTGCATCGACTACATACTGACTTGAACAGGATGAATACTTATGCAATCAACTATTTTGTATTTTATATTTGTAATTAATTTAGATCACTTTGAAGAGATCTGTTTCCACTTTGGCACAAAAGAGTCTTTTTCTGTTGATCAGTGTAAAAAAAGCCAAATTAAATCCACTGTGATTCAGTGTTGTAAAACAACAGAACATGAAAGCTTCCGGTGGGGGGGGGGGAATACTTATATAGGCACTGTATTTACTGTAATTCACAGGTTTGTTATTGTGTGTTGCACTGCTGCCGCAAAACAACGAATTTCATGGCGATATTAAACCCGAATCTGATTCTGAACTGCATCGTTTGCATTCATGACCAACATAGTCCAAGGGTGTGCCAGTGTCACCACACTTCCAGCACCAACACAGCATGCCCGTAACTTACTAACCCTAACCAGTCCACCTTTGGAATGTGGGAGGACACCGGAGCACCCAGAGGAAGCACCCAGGACCACACAAACTCCTTACAGACAGCAGAGGGAATTAAACCTCAAGAGCAGGCACTGCAAAGCAATGTGTCAGCCGTGCCGTCAGTTAATACCACATGATTAGGAACAAGGAAGAGTTGCATTTGTGTAGTGCCTTTGGCGTCACTTTTAGGAGATCTCGGCGTGCTTTACAGGCAGTGAAGATGTTCTGTAAAGCAGCCAGTGCAGTTAATCTGTGCACAGCAAGTTCCCATAAACAACAATGTGGCAATGCCCAGATAAAAGCACACTGAAGTCTTAGAGTCATAGAATCAGAGAGGACTACAGCACAGAAAGAGAATCTTCAACTCATCTAGTCCGTGCTGAACTATTATTCTGTCTAGTCCCATCAACTTGTATCTGGACCGTAGCCCTCCACACCAATCCAATCTTTGTACTTTACCAAACTTCTCTTAAATGTTGCAATTGATCTCAATCCCGCAAACAATTAAGGTGAACTGATCGACTGATTTGCTCCATATGTCCACTTGCTTTTAAGTTACGCTCAGTGGCCACTTTACTAGGTTTATCTGTACACCTAGATGAGAAGATTTGCAGATGCTGGAAATCCAGAGCAACACACACACAAAATGCTGGAGGAACTCAACAGGCCAGGCAGCATCTATGGAAACGAGTAAACAGTTGACGTTTTGGGCTGGGACTCCTCATCGGGACTGAAAAAAAGCTGAGAAGCTCTTGCTGACGAAGGGTCGCAGCCCAAAGCATCGAATTGGTGCTGAGGCGATTGATGGGGCAAGAGGTCCCACACAGAATTTGAAGTCCAGCTCGTTGCTGACTTCTGTGCCAGGAAAGCACAGGCACAGAACCATAATTTTATCAGACATAGCAGCAGATGAGGCTAGTCGGCCCATTGAGTCTGATCCACCATTCCATCATGGCTGATTTATTTTCCCTTTCTACCCTGTTCTGCCCTCTCCCTGTAACCTTTTCTCCCCTATCAACCACTGCTTTAAATACACCCAATAACTTAGCCTCCACAGCTGGCTGTGGCAATAAATTTCACAGATTCTGCACCCTCCAGCCGAAGAACTTCCTTTTCTAAGGAGTCGAGGATGCGCTGACACCACACGTAGTGTCTGGCCAGTGGCCCTCCACACATCTACCAGCTGGAGATAAGTGGGATTTGGCCCGGCCTTAATGAGGAGATGTGCTGAGACACAGCCTGGATGGATTTTCTACCCTGTCAGAAGCAGAACTAAACGTAACGCGGACAAGTGGATTTAGAAGTTACCCTCCCATTTTACATTCCGACAGATTTGCAGTAGGAGCCTGCCATGAGTTTGTGTTACTGAGTAGTGTTGGCATCACATCAGACCGGCAAATGTGGATGGGAGCCATTTGAAGATTTTCAGCCCTGTCTGTCAGACTTGATGTGGGGCTTCATGATAATTTTCTTTCTTTGTCTCACTTTGCCTTTTAATTCCTCCGGTTGTCTTTATTTACACTCACAGATTCACACCAATCACACCGACACAGAAACACACACACACACCACACACACATCACACAGACACATATACCACACACAGAGAAACACAAATCACACACAGACAGAAACACACACACACTCAGAAACACACGTACTGTATACGGACAAAAACACACACACACACCATACATAGACAGAGAATTGCACACATCATACACACACATCACATACCACCCACAGATAACAGACACATATACCACCCAAATGCACGCATGGGCGCGCACACACACACAAACACACACTCATCATATTACAAAGACACAAACATCGCACATAAATTTGCATACACATACAAAGCACAACGCACACGTAAATACACAAAGGTAGATACATACACACACATCCCACGCACATCAAAAAGGCAGACACATACAAACACATCACACGGTCACACACACACACACACACACACACACACAAAAGAACTTTCACTCCAGTTCCTTCCTCATTTTGATGCAGTTTTAGGGTGTGGCTGGAAATGTTTAAGTCCTTTTGTAATCACTCTAGAGTATTAAAATTGAAGTTGATTTCGCAGACATGAGTAAACCAACTCGCTGGAGCCAGGCCAGAGAACAACCAGTGCTGGCGTTCATCAAGGTGAGGGTGACAGTGACGAGGAACGGACACTGCCCGAGTGTTTCACCGGCTGACTGCCATGCACATTCACAGGTAGCGTCTGTGAATAAAGGGCAGAGTGGCTTCAGGCTCCCCGCTGCTCCGGCAACTTGCCTGTCTGCAGTCTCAAGAAGAAAATACCCCACATCGTGACAGTGTGACATTCCCATTTACCACAGTTTTGATCAATGCAGCCAACCCGTGAACGATTTCCAAAGGAGAACTCATGGCAAACTGTGCCAAATTTTGGATTTTTTATTGTTAGTTTATGTCCATGGGAAAGTGGATTAAGATTATCACAGCAAGCGTCAAGCAATTCATTTCATTTGTAGATTACTATTTTTAAAGGAAAAATACTTCCTGTCCCCTTAAATAATTTTCCTTAAAATAACTTCAATAAATTCATTCTGTTAATTTCCATTGCATATACCACACCCAGAGAAACAAAAATCACAGACAGACAGAAACACACATAACATGGTTGATATGATTGTGTCCCTGGTTTAGTTAAGAGAGAAAAAATCAATAATTTGTTGTATAAAGGTTACAGTACAACAGCTGAATTAACTCTCAGTGGCCACTTGATTAGATACTTTCTGTACCTAATAAAGCGGCCATGTTCATGGTCATCTGCTGCTGTAGCCCATCCACTTCAAGGTTGACATGTTGTGCGTTCAAGGATACTCTTCTGCACACCACTGTTGTAACGTGTGGTTATTTGAGTTATTGTTGCCTTCCTGTCAGCTTGAACCGGTCTGGCCATTCTCCTCTGATCTGTCACTAACAAGGCACTTAAGCCCACAGAGCTGCCACACACGGGATGTTTTTTGTTTATCGCACCATTCTCTGTAAACTCTAGGGACTGTTGTGCAAGAAAATCTCAGGAGATTGGCAGTTTCTGAGATACTCAAATCACCCTGTCTGGCACCAACAATCATTCCATGGTCAAAGTCACTTGCAACACATTTCTTCCCCATTCTGATGTTTGGTCTGAACAGCAACTGAACCTCTTGACCATGCCAGCATGCTTTTATGGATTGATATGCTGCCACATGATTGGCTGATTAGATAGTTGCATTAACAAACAGGTGTACAGGTGTAACCTAATAAAGTGGCCACTATTCTTTTATTTTAGTTGTTTTAAAAACGGACTCAGTCCATCTTGGTTATCCAGATGCACTCTTGGTTACCAGTATGAAGAACATCTAGCATCATTCCCTGGACAGCTGCCAATACCTATCAGTGGTCTAAGACCATCAGTTGACGCATAACAGGGTTATTCAATGTTGGGGTCTGTGCGTCACGTAGGGATTGTCCACCATACTTGCCTCTGCAGTTTTGGTAGAGATGCTCTCATATTGGTTTGGGGAGGGGGGGCTTTGCAGGAGTTCGATCTAGTAATGATGAAGTCTTCCCAAATCCATACATCTCTCTGACATGTGTGACACAAGTCGATAGGGTTGCTAAGAAGGTGTATGGTGTGCTGGTCTTCATTAGTCGGGTGTTTGAGTCAAGAACTGCAAAGTAATTTTGCAACTCTATAAAACCCTGGTTAGACCACACTTGGAATATTGTGTTCAGGTCTGGTTGCCTCAGTGTAGGAAGGATGTGGAAGCTTTACATAGAAACATAGAAAAATAGAAAATAGGTGCAGGAGTAGGCCATTCGGCCCTTCGAGCCTGCACTGCCATTTATTATGAGCATGGCTGATCATCCAACTCAGAACCCTGCACCAGCCTTCCCTCCATACCCCCTGATCCCCGTAGCCACAAGGGCCATATCTAACTCCCTCTTAAATATAGCCAATGAACTGGCCTCAACTGTTTCCTGTGGCAGAGAATTCCACAGATTCACCACTCTCTGTGTGAAGAAGTTTTTCCTAGTCTCGGTCCTAAGAGGCTTCCCCTTTATCTTCAAACTGTGACCCCTCATTCTGGACTTCCCCAACATCGGGAACAATCTTCCTGCATCTAGCCTGTCCAATCCCTTTAGGATTTTATACGTTTCAATCAGATCCCCCCTCAATCTTCTGAATTCCAACGAGTACAAGCCCAGTTCATCCGGTCTTTCTTCATATGAAAGTCCTGCCATCCCAGGAATCAATCTGGTGAACCTTCTTTGTACTCCCTCTATGGCAAGGATGTCTTTCCTCAGATTAGGGGACCAAAACTGCACACAATACTCCAGGTGTAGTCTCACCAAGGCCTTGTACAACTGCAGTAGTACCTCCCTGCTCCTGTACTCGAATCCTCTCGCTATAAATGCCAGCATACCATTCGCCTTTTTCACCGCCTGCTGTACCTGCATGCCCACTTTCAATGACTGGTGTATAATGACACCCAGGTCTCGTTGCACCTCCCCTTTTCCTAATCGGCCACCATTCAGATAATAATCTGTTTTCCTATTTTTGCCACCAAAGTGGATAACTTCACATTTATCCACATTAAATTGCATCTGCCATGAATTTGCCCACTCACCCAACCTATCCAAGTCACCCTGCATCCTCTTAGCATCCCCCTCACAGCTAACACTGCCGCCCAGCTTCGTGTCATCCGCAAACTTGGAGATGCTGCATTTAATTCCCTCATCCAAGTCATTAATATATATTGTAAACAACTGAGGTCCCAGCATTGAGCCTTGTGGTACCCCACTAGTCACTGCCTGCCATTCTGAAAAGGTCCCGTTTATTCCCACTCTTTGCTTCCTGTCTGCTAACCAATTCTCTATCCACATCAATACCTTACCCCCAATACCGTGTGCTTTAAGGTTGCACACTAATCTCCTGTGTGGGACCTTATCAAAAGCCTTTTGAAAATCCAAATATACCACATCCACTGGTTCTCCCCTATCCACTCTACTAGTTACATCCTCAAAAAATTCTATGAGATTCGTCAGACATGATTTTCCTTTCACAAATCCATGCTGACTTTGTCCGATGATTTCACCGCTTTCCAAATGTGCTGTTATCACATCTTTGATAACTGACTCCAGCAGTTTCCCCACCACCGACGTTAGGCTAACCGGTCTATAATTCCCCGGTTTCTCTCTCCCTCCTTTTTTAAAAAGTGGGGTTACATTTAGAGAGGGTGCAGGGGAGATTTACCGGGATGCTGCCTGGATTAGAAAACATGTCTTATGAGAACAGGCTGATAAAGATAGTGCTTTTCTCTTTGGAGAGAAGAAGTTTGAGAGGTGACTTGATAGAGGTGTACAGGATGATAAGAGACAGAGATAAGATGGTAAGAGCCACAGAATGGACAGCCAGTGACGGTTTTCCAGAGCGGACAGGAGAGGGAGAAATTTAAAGTGCTTGGAGGAAAGTATGGGGGAATTCAGATGCAAGTTCTTTCACACAGAGAATGATGGTTGCTTGGAAAGCGCTGTCAGGGTGGTGGTAGAACCGGATATATTAGGGACATTAAAGAGATTCTTACATAGGCAGATCTTACTTACTTATCTGTTATGCTGCTGGTATTTAGGGCAGCAATGACATTTCATTGCTGTTTCCAAACCCGGAGAACTGGTGGACCACTCTTTAGTCTGGCCTCTACCCCTTGACCTGTTTGGCAAGGGTGGCCCTACCAGGAATCAAAGCAGAAGGCCTTGACTCCAGGCAACATAGCTCTCTGGGTTACTGAGGCACGCAAGCCTACAAACCCAGCGACAAGGGTTAGGTCCTCTTGGAGTTTAGACAGATAGGCATATGAGTGTTATAAAAATGGAGGGCTCTGTGGGAGGGAGGTATTGGATTGATCTTAGAATAGGTTAAAAGTTAGGCACAACACTGAGGGCCGAAGGGCCTGTACAGTGCTGTAATGTCCTACGTTCTAAACGCTACCAACCAGCTGCCCATCCCTCTTGTAGAGCTGTAACAGTACATAAGAAACTCAGCAACATTTGCAGTGCACTCCCACGGTAATCTCCAGATTACTTCCTTCTCACGTCGATTACAGGTGGTTTTGCAATCTGTAGCTGCAAATGTGAATTTCAACAGCCATCTCCTAATTTGAACTCCTCAGCATCAAACTGGTCTCAAACTACGAACTCAGCTAGAAGCTGGTTCAGATCTCACGCCTTATTGTTTACCGCTATGCACCCTCTCTGTAACTTTTACACTTTATTCTGAATGGTTATTGCTTACATTATTCTAGCTCACTGCACTGTGTCATGATTTGATCTGTATGAATAGTATGCAAGACAAGCTTTTCACTGTACGTCGGTCCATGTGACAAGAATGAACCAATTGCAGTTCCATTCCCAATATCTCCATAAGGTCATAAGACGTAGGAGCAGATTTAGGCCGTTCAGCGGCTTACCCCGGCCTGGCCGTTGCACATCATTTGTCTGCCTACACCACACGTTCTATGTGACTGGGGTGCTGTATTCTGCATTCAAATTTAACTTAACAAACATTTTCTAGAAAAGTATTTTTTCCACAAACTAATGATCAACAGGGAGGGATCATCAGCTATACTAGTAAAGCTATCCACTTTGGATCTGGTTAAAGACCTTCATCTTGAATGGAGAAGAATGGCTGTGATGGAGCAGGGTAAGTATGAGATAATTCACTACTCTTAACTTAATTTAAATGTATTCAATTGTTTGGGTTTTAATTATATAGAGATACACTCAGTGGCCACTTCCACTATAGGAGTGGAACCCGGTGTGGTCATCTGCTACTGTGGTCCATCCACTTCAAGGTTCAACGTGTTGTGCATTCAGAGATGCTCTTCTGTACACCACTGTTGTCATACGTGGTGATTTGAGTTACTGTCGACTTCCTGCCTACTTGAACCAGTCTGGCCATTCACCTCTGACCTCTCTCATTAACAAGGCATTTTCGCCCACAGATCTGCCGCTCACTGGACTTTTTTTTGTTCTCTGCACCGTTCTCTGTAGACTCTAGAAACTGTTGTGTGTGAAAATCTCAGGAGAACAGCAGTTTCTGAGATACTCAAACCATCCCATCTGGCACCAACAATCATTCCACGGTCAAAGTCATTCATTTCACTTTTCTTCCCCATTCTGATGTTTAATCTGAAGAAAAACTGAACCTATTGACATTGTCTGCATGCTTTTATGCATTGAGTTGCTGGCACATGATTGGCTAATTTGATCTTTGCATTGACAAGCAAGTGTATAAATGTTCCTAAAATAGAGTACAGTAGATCCAATGAAGTAACAAAGTTCAAAGTAAATTTATTATCAAAGTACATATATGTCACCACATACAACCCTGAGATTCATTTTTGTGGGCGTACTCAATAAATCCATAATAGAATAATAACCAATATGGAATCAATGAAAGACCACAACCAACTTGGGCCTTCAACCAGTGTACAAAAGACAACAAACTGTGCAAATACAAAAAGAAAGAAATAATAAGTGATAAATATTGAGAACATGAGATGAAGAGTCCTTGAAGGTGAGATCATAGGTTCTGGGAACATTTCAATGCTGGGGCAAATGAAGTTGAATGAAGTTATCCCTTTTGGTTCAAGAGCCTGATGGTTAAGGAGTAATAAATGTTCCTGAACCTAGTGTTCTTGTACCTTCTTCCTAGTGGCAGCAGCGAGAAGAAGCTATGTTCTGGATGGTGGTTGCCGGAGCGGGGGGGTGGGGGAGGGGGTTGTCCCCGATGATGGATGCTGCTTTCCTGCGACAATGCTTCAGGTACATGGGCTCAATGGTAGGAAGGGCTTTGTCCGTGACGGACAGGACCATATCCACTACTTTTTGTAGGATTTTCCATTCAAGGGCAATGGTGTTTCCATACCAGGCAGTGATGCAGCCAGTCAATAAACTCTCCACCACACATCAACAGAAGTTTGTCAAAGTTTTAGATGTCATGCCAAAGCTTCGCAAACTCCTAAAAAAGTAGAGGTGCTAAGATGCTTCCTTCGTAATTGCACTTACATGCTGGTCCCAGGACAGGTCCTCTGAGATAATAACCCAGAGGAATTTAATGTTACTGACCCTCCCTACCTTTGATCCCCCAATGAGGGGTGGCTCATGGACCTCTGGTTTCCTCCTCCTGAAGTCAACAATTGCTGACGTTGAGTGAGAGGCTGTTGTTGTGACACCACTCAGCCAGATTTTCAATCTCCCTCCTGTATGATTCGGCACCACCTTTGATTCAAGCTACAACAGGGGTGTCATCAACAAACTTGAATAAAGTGTTAGGGCTGTTATAAGTGTAAAGTGAGTAGAGCAGGGGATTAAGCACAAGGGCTTGTGGTGCACCTGTGCAAATGGAGATTGTGGAGGAGATAATTGTTGCCAATCCGAACTGACTGGAATCTGCAAGTGAGGAAATTGAGGATCCAATTGCAAACGGAGGTATTGAAGCCAAGGTCTTGAAGCTTATTGATTAGTTTTGAGGGAATGATGGTATTGAATGCTGAGCTGTAGTTGGTAAGGAGCATCCTGATGTATGCGTCTTTGCCATCCAGATGTTCCAGAGTTGAATGAAAAGCCAGTGAGATGGCATCTGCTGTGGACTTGTTGGCAAATTGGAGTAGATCCAAGCTGCGTCTCAGGCGGGAGTTGATATGTTTCATCACCAGCCTCTCAAGATACTTCCGTGTGGATGTAAGTGCTCCTGGAATACAGTCATTGAGGCAAGTTACCATGTCCTTCTCAAGCACTGGTACAAGTGAAGCCGGTAGTTAAAGATCTCAGCCAGTTGATCAGCACAGGTCTTTAGTACTTGGCCAGGTACCCTGCCTGGGCCGGATGCTTTATGTGTGTTCACCCTTCCGAAGGCTGCTCGCCTAACAGCCTCAGAGACTGAAATCAAAAGATCATTGGGGACTGCGGGAGTTTGTGAAGGTTCCTCCACGTTTTGACGGTCAAAGCGAGATTAGAAGGCATTGAGCTCATCTGGAATCGAAGCCCTGTTGTCACCTATGTCGCTTGATATAATTTTATAAGAGGCGATAGCATTCAAACCCTGCCACGACTGTCAAGCGTCCTTCGAGTTTCAAGTTTAGTCCAGAATTGCCACTTTGCCTGTGAGATGGCTTTCTGCATATTATACCTGGACCTCTCGCAACTTTCTTGGTCGCCAGACTTAAATGCCCCTCACCTGACTCTCAGCAGATTGTGGATCTCATGGTTCACCCAGGGCTTCTGGTTGGAGGAGTCCCTGAATGATATTGTAACAGACACGTTCAGTGCCATTCTTTACCCAACTTTGTCCATCCTCAATATAATTTCTTGCAACAGGTATCCTTCCTTAGTGTCCTCTTTCCTCTTCAGAGTCATAGTTATAGAACACCACTGCACAGAAACAGGTCCTTCAGCCCATCTAGTCATGCCAAACTATTAATCTGCCTACTCCCATCGACCTGCACCCAGACCACAGCTCTCAACGCTCTTCCCATTTATGTGCCTATCTAAATTTTTCTTAACGCTGCATGATTTGTTTTGTGTTTTTTTTTTTCAGTTTGCATGTTTTGTTCTGTTTTCTTTCTCTTTCTCTATGGGCCCGGGGGAGGGGGCGGGGTTGGTCTTTTTTTTAATTGGTTTCTTCGGGTTCCTTGCTTTGCGACTGCCTGTCAGCAAGCAAATCTCAAGGTTGTATAACTTAATCATTCTTTGATAATAAATGCACTTTGAATCTTTAAATGTTGAAATCAAACCCAAATCCACCACTTCTGCTGACGATACTCTGAGTGAAGAATTTTCTCCCTCAGATTCCCCTTGAATATTTCATCTTTCACCCTAACTTATGACCTCTAATTCTAGACTGACCCAACCTCAGTAGAAAAACCCTGCTTGCATTTACCCTATCTATACCCCTCATAACTTTGTATACCTCTGTCAAATCTCCTCTCATTCTCCTATGCTCTAGGGAATAAAGTTCTAACCTGTTTCTATCTTTCCCTGGAACTAACATCCTTAAGTCCTGACAACATCCTGATAAGTTTTCTCTGTACTCTTTTAATCTTATTGACATCTTTCCCGTAGATAGGTGACCAAAACTGGACACAATACTCCAAATTGACCCTCACCAACATCTAAAATAACTTCAATATAACATCCCAACTTTCTGTATTTCACATTTTCATATATGAAGGCCAATATGCCAAAAGCTTTCTTTACAACTCTACCAACCTGTGATGCCCCTTTTGAGGAACTATGGATCTGTTTTCCCAGATCTCTTCATTCTACAGTCAGTGCTTGACTTCTCACTGTGTAAGTCATATCCTGGTTTGTCCTCCCAGAGTGCAACATCTCGAACTTGTCTGCATTAAATTCCATTTGCCATTTTTCACTTTTCAGAGATGAAGGATCTCAACCACGAGCCAAGTGGCCTAATTCTGCTCCTATATCTCATGGTCTTATGGAAGCATCAACTGTCCATTTCCCTCCTCAGGTCAACCTGCCTGACCTGCAGGATTCCTCCAGCATCTTGTGTGTTGCTCTGTTAACGACCAGCCTTGTCAGTGCACAGGGTAAAAATATTTCTGCTTCAACATCCCAATTGCTGTACTTCTTCATACATTGTTGCTTTCAGTTTCCATTCTCATTTTCTAATAATTGTGCCTGTGATTTCTGATGAAATATCAGTGACTTGAAAGGTTAACTACAATGCTGTGCAAAAGTCTGAGACACCCTAGATTATTTTTGAAAGCATCTTTGCTTTACAGAGTTATCTTACATGTTCCGAAGACTTTTGCACAGTACTATACATCTCCCAGATGTTCCCTCATCTATTGAGATTTTCTAGTGTTTCATGTTGCAATTTAGAAGATTGAGGGGAGATCTTATTGAAACGTATAAAATCCTAAAGGGGTTGGACAGGCTAGATGCAGGAAGATTGTTCTCAATGTTGGGGAAGTCCAGAACGAGGGGTCACAGTTTGAGGATAAAGGGGAAGCCTTTTAGGACCAAGATTAGGAAAAATTTCTTCACACAGAGAGTGGTGAATCTGTGGAATTCTCTGCCACAGGAAACAGTTGAGGCCAGTTAATTGGCTATATTTAAGAGGGAGTTAGATATGGCCCTTGTGGCTAAAGGGATCAGGGGGTATGGAGGGAAGGCTGGTACAGGGTTCTGAGTTGGATGGTCAGCCATGATCATACTGAATGGCGGTGCAGGCTCGAAGGGCTGAATGGCCTACTCCTGCACCTATTTTCTATGTTTCTATGTTTCTATGTTCCATTTTAGACTTTTGGTGTTGGTACTTTTTTGGAAGTTTAGGATCACTAGGAATTTTTGTTGTTTCCCAGTGAGATAAATTGTGGATAATCATGCCACTGAACTTGAAGCCGTGATTCATGTCCTAAACACGAGAGATTCTGTAGATTCTGGAAACCTGGAGTAACACACACAAATTGCTGGAGGAACTCAGCAGCTCAGGTAGCATCTATGGAGAGGAATAAACGTTTTGGGCTGAGACCTTTCATCAGGACTGGAAAGTGGGCAGAACCCAGAATAAGAAGGCTTCAGTCCGAAACCTTTCATCAGTTCTCCCAGCATTTTGTGTGTTTTTCTCATATAAGATTTTAATTTCCTACATATTGACTGGAACTCCCATCCTGTAAAAGGACTAGATGGGAAAGAGTTTGTCAAATGTGTTCAGAAAAATTTCCTTAGTCAGTACGTGGAAGTCGCAACTAGGGAGAGTGTGATACTAGATCTCCTACCAGGGAATGAGACAGGACAGGTAACAAAAGTTTGTGAAGGGGAACACTTTGCGACTAGTGATCATACTACCATTAGTTTCAAGGTAATTATGGCAAAGGATAAGATTGGTCCTTGGGTTGAGATTCTAGATTGGAGAAAGACCAATTTTGATGGCATCAGAGAGGATCTGGCAAGTGTGGATTGGGGGAGGTTGTTTTCTGGCAAAGGTGTACTTGGTAAGAGGGAGGTCTTCAAAAGTGAATTTTTGAGAGTATAAAGTTTGTATGTTCTTGTCAGAATAACAGACAAAGACAACAGATTTACAGAACCTTGTTTTTCGAAAAATATTGAGGCCCTGGTTAAGAAAAAGAAGGAGATACATAGCAGGTATAAACAGGCAGGAACAAATGAGGTACATGAGGAATATAAGAGAACACTTAAGATAGAAATCATAAAGGCTAAAGAAAGGCATGAGGTTGCCCTGGCAGACAAGGTGAAGGAGAATCATAAGGGATTCGACAGATATGTTAAGAGCAAAAGGATTGCAAGGGACAACAATGGTCCTCTGGAAGATTGGAATGGTAATCTGTGCATGGAGCCAAAAGTGATGGGGGAGGTCTTGAATGTATTTTTTGCAACTGTCTTTACTTGGGAGACGGACACAGAGTCTATCAAAGTGAAGCAATGCCACAGAGAGGGTCATGGGGTCTATACAGATTACAGAGGAGGAGCTGTTTGCTATATTGAGGCAAATTAGGGTGGATCTGACATGAGGACCTGAGTGATAAGGAAAGATTGAATAGGTTAGGGTTTTATTCCTTGCATTGTAGAAGATTAAACGGAGATTTGATTGAGGTATACAAAATTATGAGGGATATAGATAGGGTAGATGCAGCAAGCTTTTCCTATGATGTCGGGTGAGACTACAACTAGAGGTCATGGGTTAAGGATGAAAGGTGAAATGTTTAAGAGGAACATGAACGGAAACTTCTTCACTCAGAGGGTGGTAGAAGTGTGGAACGAGCTGCCAGTGCAAGTGGTAGTCACAGGGTCGATTTTAACATTTAATATAAATTCCGATAGGAACATGGATGGTAGGGTTATGGTCCAGGTGCAGAGTCATGGGACTAGGTAGATTAATGCACAGACTAGATAGGTTGAGGGGCCTTTTTCTGTACTGTATTTTTCTCTAATTCTATTACTTGAGGAGTATAAGAGAACACTTATATATACCTGCTTATACCTGCTTTGCATCTCCTTTTTCTTACTTTTATTTCTATTACCTGTTGCTTCTGCTTTAAATACACCGAATGACTTGGCTTCCACATGGGTCCGTGGCGATGAATTCCACAGACTCACCTTCCTCTGGCTAAAGATATTTCTCCTCATCCCTGTTCTAAACGGACATCACTGGCACCAGCTGAACCGCCATTAAGGACATTCGTAAATACAGAAAGGTGCCAGGAAAGGATCAGTAACATCATGATGGATCCCACCAACCCTACTCGTGGACTGTTTGTTTGTCCCACTCTCATCAGGGAGGAGGCTTCGTAGCATCCACATCAGGACCACCAGATTCAAAAACAATTACTTTCCCTGAGCAGTAAGGCTGATCAACACCTCTGCCCAATAAGCCACCCCTCCACACTCTACCCACCAGTACTACCTTAACATTTCCTGTCAGAGTCACTTTACAGTATGTACCAGCACTCCTGTGCCTAGTGTCACTTAATGCACACAAATCAATCTAAGCTATCTTATATATTTATATTTATTGTGTTCTTTAACTTATTGTGGTCTTTTGTGCTGCAGAGTAACAATTATTTTGTTCTCCTTTACACTTGTGTTGTTCCTTACGGTTGTTATAGCTGGGGGTGGTAATGGGGACAAGTTCTCACTACCTATTAAATTCTCCCAATGGCGTGCATCTCAAATAGCCCCTGACAACCAAGTCCAGATCCTGGCCTTCACGTGTAGCTTAGCTACTAAGCCCAGCGGAACCATTTCTACTGACAGGAGAAGGGGCAAAAGCAGGTTACTGATGCCTTAAAATCAGTCGCTTCGGTCAGATGGGACTTGTCAGCTGTGGTTGGTAGCTTACCCAGGAGAAGGAAAACTCTGATCTCAAACCTCCGCTGCCTTGTGGCCATACCCACTCAAGGGGAAAGCTTCGGGAATAAACCCTGAGGGGAAAATTCGGAGCTGGTGTCCCTAAGGCAGTGTTGTGTTGGGTTCAATGCTGACTGGCAGCTCCTGCAATGCTGCTGGTGCCAAACTGTATCGGTCTCTGCCATTCCTTTGAGTTCATCAGATGCGTGGAGAGGGGGAGCTTTCTACTTGGCCATCGGATTGCTTTCCATATTGTACTACCCAGGCTTGCATATCTAGGCAGCCAGGACACACCATCCATGGTCGACCTTGTGCACTGGAAATAACACTAAACAATCTTGAATCTTGTATTCTGAGGCTGTGCTTTCTAGAGTCCCAAGCTATTGCAAAGTGTGTCCACTTTCCTGTATCCAGGCACTTCAATATTCGATAGGTTTCAATGAGAATCCTCTCATTCTTCCAAACTCCAGTGAGTACAGGCCCAGAAACATCAAATGCTCCTCATACGTTAATCCTTTTATTCCCGGGATCTTTCTCAATAACCTCCTCTGAATTCCAAACCTTCTCCTGTACTGGCCCAGCAGCTCATCCTGATTTTGGCGACACATCACTGTTCTTTAATCATTGTTGGATCTGAATGCTGGAACTTCCTTCTCTTTAGTGCTTTGTGACTTCCTTTACAATATAGTGGCTCAGCACCATCTTCTCAAGAGCAATGCTAACTTTGCTCACCTCCACCCTGAATTGATTCCACGAACTTATGGACTCACTTTCAAAGACTCTAGAACTTGTGTTCTCAGAATTATTTACTTGCTTATTTTTTATTTGCACGTTTTGTCTTCTTTTGCACATTGGTTGACTGTAGCCCTTGTGAGTGATTTTCATTAATTCATGGTATTTTACTGTTCTGCTGTGAATGCCTGCAAGAGAATGAAACCCAGAGTAGTATATGGTGACGTTATACATACTTGGTTTCAAGGGAGGGGTAACACTTCTGGTGAAGGGGCTTGTCGTGTCCATTCCAGGCCAGCTCACTCACCTTTGGTTCCCCCGGACACTCAGCTCTCACCTGTGGCTCCAGGTAGCTGTTTGCGTGTGACGGCGGCCGCACCCTGATACACCGCTTCGACAGGCGGGCTAAACCAGGTGAGGATAGCTGGAGGCCTCACACCCCATTGAGACTGGGTCACGCCTCTTGGAGCGTGTAAAGTCAGCTCTGGCAGACTGGCCGGATGAGATCTACAGTGAGATCCGACGGCCAGGAAGGTGGTTCTGTGACGCTCCGTGGAGAGCGAAGGGCATGACAAGGCACAGAAGACGTCATGGGCATCCACTGCAACCGAGGAAGACCCCAGTTTGTGACACATATTCATACCACCGGACCCGGACTTCCGAGGTCTAGAGAGTGGAACTGCCCCAGTGTAGTGGCTTCTCCACTTTAAAATCTCTCCCACACAGATCAGGTTTCAGACATAGGTACTTGGATAGTAAATTTCCTTTGAACTTTGACCGAGGGATGGGGAACAAATACTGGCTCTTCTGGTGATATCCTACTGCGGAGAAGTTATGTAGAAGCATCATAAACACAAAGAGACTCTGCAGATGCTGGAAATCCAGAGCAACACACACACAATGCTGGAGGACCTCAGCAGGTCAGAAAGCATCTATAAACAGTTAACATTTCAGGTCGAGATCCTTCAACAGGACTGGACAGGAAGGGGGCAGAAGCCAGTGAAAGAAAGTTACCCCCCCCCCAGCTTACTTTCCAGTTCTGATGAAGGGTGTTTATTCCCCTCCATAGATGTGCTGCTCATTCTGCTGAGGTCCTCCAGTATTCTGTATGATTACTAAAGTAAAATTATCATCCTCATCCTTTACCCTCTACTTTTGGCCTCTTGTGGTTTGCGCTATTAATTTCAGCTTCTCTTTTTTGGAGAACAACACAAAAGACTCACCAGCTGAGGGAGAGTATTGCTTAATGCAGTGACAATCTCTGAACACTTGCGAGCATGCCATCCCATCCACCGTGCCTTCTCTTGAGATTTCCTGCAGAGAGCGATGCAGTTGCGTTATGAATTTAGCAATGAATACAAGGGAGAATGTGAAACAATGGCACCAATCCAGGACTGAAATGGAAAAAAAACCCTATAAAATGTGGTAGAAGCCAGCTGATGGTGTAGTGGCATCTGCACCAAACGAGTGGTCCTGGGCTCGAATCCGGCCGGCCCCTTGCACACTTCGCATCCTTCGCTGGGTTGAGCGTCGAGCTAGCAATTTGGCCTCGTAAAGAACAAAGAAATGCAAATGAAATTGCGAGGCTGGCACCAGAAGAGCCACAAGGAGCAACGACGAAGCATGGTAGAGTGGAAACGTCTTCACAAAGTGATGGATACAGCCCTGAAGGAAGTCATTCCTGCCTGTGGCCATCAAACTTTACAACTCCTCCCTTGGAGGGTCAGACACCCTGAGCCAATAGGCTGGTCCTGGACTTATTTCATAATTTACTGGCATAATTTACATATTACTTTTTAACTATTTATGGTTCTATTACTATTTATTATTTATGGAGCAACTGTAATGAAAACCAATTTCCCCTGAGATCAATAAAGTATGACTATGACTATGATCATCACAGGGAAGGCCCTCCTCACCACCGAGCTCATTTACACAGAGTGCAGTTACAGAGCTCAGATTAAATTTATTATCAAAGTAAGTTTACCATTCACAACCTTGAGATTCATCGTCTTGCAGGCGCCCAAGGAAAATAAGGGAATACAATGGAATCCACGAAAAACCATACATATCAAATACCGTGTCCCTGACAGTGAGTCTGAAAGCAGCATCCATCACCGAGGACCCCCACCATCCAGGCCGTGCTCTCTTCTTGTTGCTGCCATCAGAGAGGAGATAGAGGAGCACTTGGTCCCGCATCACGAGGTCCAGGGACAGCTATTGCCCTTCAACCATCAGGCTCCTGAGCCAGTACAGACAATGTTCATTTTATTGAGATACAGGGTGGAACAGGCCCTTCTGGCTCTTCACGCTACGCCACCCAAAACCCCTCCTACTTAATCCTATTCATGGGACAACTTACAATGCCAAACTAACCCACCATCTTGCTTGTCTTTGGACTGTGGGAGGAAAATGGAGCCACTGGAGGAAACCCACGCGGTCACGGGGAGAACGTAGAAACTGCTTATAGGCAGCGGCGGGAATTGAACCCAGATCACCGGTACTGTAAAGTGTTGTGCTAACCACTACACTACCGTGCCACCCTAGTCCAATCACCTCAACTCTGAACTGACTCCACAACCTACGGACTCACCTTCAGGAACGCTATAACATATTGATTTATTTTATTGACTGATTGATTGTGTTTGCACCGATTGTCCTCTTTGGCACATTAGTCGTTAGTCAGTCTTTGTGCGTAGTTTTTCATTGACTCTACTGCATTCCTTTGTTCTACTGTAAATGACTGCAAGAAAATGAATCTCAGGGTAGGATTTGGTGCCATCTATGTGCTTTGATCATAAATTTACTTAGAACATTGAAGGATATTTTTTATAGTTGGTTAGATGCTCTGCCATTGCCAGCTGGTCGAAAACCATCTCTCATTTGAGTCAGAAGATTCTCAGTTCAAACCCCACTGCACTGGGAATTGAAAACTAGGGGGTAGGGGTTTAAGGTGAGAGGGAAAGATATATTCATGTATACTTCAGAGATTCAACATGGTAACAACAACAAAACCACAATCTCAAAAACTTCAGGGGAAGCTAGAAAAACAGCAACAAAGCAGCAACCTCAATACCTACAACAATGACAACAAAACAAAATGGCGCTGGTGGAGCTCAGTGTCTACTTGCTGGTGGCAAATAAAACAAAGAAAACAAATAAATTCCTTATTAATCACACCCTATCTGGTAAATGTTGACTGCAATCAATAGTCTGTACCTTCGCTGTCGGAGTTGGGCTGTTGTACTGCCTGTACGACCTGCCATTTTTGCGCTGTGACCTGAAGCCTCAGAGGAGAAGGACGGTCATGTACGGGATGAACCAAGGTGGCCTGGCCCAGGCATGAACCAACATTTGGCAATTGCTGGAGTGGCAGAAATGAGGCGAGGTGAGCAGAGCCAAGCAGGCTTCAGGCGGATTCCCCGGCCCGAGAGTGAGGAAAAATCTGAAGGTTTGATTTATTTAAGCACTGGGGCCAAATTGGAAAGATCAGGGATGGGCCGTATCGAGGTGGCGGGGCTTGGGTCCAAGAGCGTATCGAGGCAGCAGGGCCTGGGTCCGAGACGGACGAACAACGTGAGGCCTGGACGATTTAAGGGCCGGGCCAGATTGAAAAGGTTAGGGTGTCACGGCCAGAGTTCAGCTCGCTGCTCCATAAGGTTTACTCGGCTCTGCGCTGAACTGAGGCTGTGGCCTGCAACTAACAGGCTCCTGACGCGGCTGTAGTGATGACTGGCTTCGTGTCTGGGCTCGCTTTCATGAACATCCGTTCTGAATCCAATATGCCTACTTTTATTGTTTGCATGATTTGTGTGTTTTTCCGACACACATTGGGTATTTGGTTATTTGAAATGGATTCTATTGGGTTTCTTTGTTTTGTGGCTGCCTGTCAGGAGACGAATCACATGGTTGTATAATGTATACATACTTTGATCATAAATGAACTCTGAACTGGAAACCTCAGTACCTACAGCAACAACAATAACCTCAATACTTAAAACAACAGCAACAGAGCAGGCACGGTAGTGTAGTGGTTAGCACAGAGCTTTACAAAACAGGTGAGAAGGCTTCAATACCCGCGGCTACCTGTAAGGAGTTTCAATGTTAACTCTGTGACTACGCGGGTTTCCTCCAGATTCTCCGCATTCCTCCCACATTCCAAAGACATACCGGTTAGTAGTCTGTAATTTGTCACATTACGAGGCTCCGGTAAAATTGCAGTATTAAAGGGCAGCATGGCTTGAAGGTCCGGAAGGCCCGACCGTAGCTCAATAAATAAATACCCTCCATGCCTACAGCAACACTAAAACAATCTCAATACCTACAGCAATACTAAAACAATCACAATACATACAGCAACACTAAAACAATCACAATACATACAGCAATAAAACAATCACAATATGTAGTGCAACACTAACACAATCACAATACCTACAGAAACACTAAAACACAATACCTACAGCAACACTAAATCAATCTCAATACCTACAGCAATACTAAAGCAATCACAATAACTACAGCAACACTAAAACAATCACAATACCTACAGCAACACTAAAACCAATCACAATACATACAGCAATACTAAAAACAATCACAATACCCACAGCAACACTAAAAACAATCTCAATACCTGCAGCAACACTAAAACAATCACAATACCTACAACAACACTAAAACAATCACAATATCAAGAGCAAAAATAAAAACAATCTCAATAACTACAGCAACACTAAAACAATCACAATACCTACAGCAACACTAAAACCAATCACAATACATACAGCAATACTAAAAACAATCACAATACCCACAGCAACACTAAAAACAATCTCAATACCCACAACACTAAAACAATCAGAATACCTACAGCAACACTGAAAACAATCTCAATACCTACAGCAACACTAAAACAATCACAATATCAAGAGCAAAAATAAAAACAATCTCAATAACCACAGCAACACTAAAACAATCACAATACCTACAGCAACACTAAAACATTCTCAATACCTACAGCAAAACTAAAACAATCACAATACCCACAGCAACAATAAAGCAATCACAATACCTACAGCAACACTAAAAACAATCTCAATGCCTACAGCAACAGCAAAAACAATTACAATACCTACAACAACACTAAAAACAATCTCAATACTGACTCCAACATGAAAACAATCACAATATCTACAGCAATACTAAAAACAATCTCAATACATACAGCAAGAGCAAAAACAATCACAATACTTACAGAAAAAGTAATAACAATCTCGATACCTATAGCAACACTAAAACAATCACAATACCTACAGCAACACTAAAAATAATCACAATACCAACAGCAACACTAAAACAAACTCAATACCTAAGCAATACCAATACAATCACAATACCTACAACAACACTAAAACAATCACAACACGTAGAGCAACGCTGCAACAATCACAAAATACAGCAACACTAAAAACAATCACAATACATAGAGCAACACTAAAAATAATCACAATACCTACAACAACACTGAAACAAACTCAAAACCTACAGCAACAATAAAACAATCTCAATACCTAAAGCAATACTAAAGCAATCACAATAATTACAGCAACACTAAAACAATCACAATACCTACAGCAATATTAAAAACAATCACAATACCTATAGCGACACTAAAACAATCACAATACCTACAGCAACATCAAAACAATCACAATACCTACAGCAATACTAAAAATAATCACAATACCTATAGCAACACTAAAACAATTTCAATACCTACAGCAACACTAAAGCAATCAGAATACCTACAGCAACACTAAAATAATTACAATACCTACAGCAACACTAAAAACAATCTCAATAACTACAGCAACACTAAAAAAAATCACAATACCTACAACACCAGAAACAATCTCAATACCTACAGCAACACTAAAATAATCTCAATACCTACAGCAATAAAACAATCACAATAAGTAGAGCAACACTGAAACAATCACAATACCTACAGCAACACTAAAACAATCACAACACCTACAGCAATAGTAAAATCAATCTCAATACCTACAGCAACACTAGAATAATCTCAATACCTACAGCAATAAAACAATCACAACACGTAGTCAACGCTGAAAAAATCACAAAATACAGCAATACTAAAAACAATCACAATACCTACAACAACACTAAAACAATTAGAACACCTACAGCAACACTAAAATAATCACAATACCTACAGCAATACTAAAACAATCACAATACCCACAGCAACATTAAAGCAATCACAATACCTACAGCGATATTAAAACCAATCTCAATACATGTAGCAACACTAAAACAATCACAATACCTACAACAACACTAAAAACAATCTCTAATAACTACAGCAACACTACAAACAATCACAATACCTACAACAATACCAGAAACTATCTCAGTACCTATAGCAACACTAAAACAATCACAACACCAATAGCAATACTACAACAATCACAATACCTAGAGCAACACTAAAACAATCACAATACATACAGCAATAATACAATCACAATACGTAGAACAAGACTAAAACAATCACAATATCTACAGCAACACTAAAACAATATCAATACTTACAGCAACACTAAAATAATCACAATACCTACAGCAATAAAACAATATACAACACGTAGAGCAATGCTGAAACAATCACAAAATACAGCAACACTAAAAACAATCACAATACATACAGCAACACTAAAAATAATCACAATATCTACAACAACACTGAAACAAACTCAATACCTACAGCAACACTAAAGCAATCACAATAACTACAGCAAAACTAAAACAATCACAATACCTACAGCAACATCAAAACAATCACAATACCTGCAGCAATACTAAAAACAATCTCAATACCTACAGCAACACTAAAAACAATCACAATACCTATAGCAACACTAAAACAATCACAATACCTACAACAACACTAAAGCAATCAGAACACCTACAGCAACACTAAAATAATTACAATACCTACAGCAACAGTAAAAACAATCTCAATAACTACAGCAACACTAAAAATAATCACAATACCTACAACAACACCAGAAACAATCTCAATACCTACAGCAACACTAAAAAATCAGAATACCTACAGCTAAATTAAAAGCAATCTCAGGTCCTACAGCAACACTAAAACAGTCACAATACCTACAGCAACACTAAAACAATCTCAAAACCTACAGCAACACTAAAAACAATCTCAATACATACAGCAATAAAACAATCACAATACGTAGAGCAAGACTAAAACAATCACAATATCTATAGCAACACTAAAACAATATCAATACTTACAGCAACACTAAAGTAATCACAATACCTACAGCAACAATAAAATAATCTCAATACCTACAGCAATAAAACGATCACAACATGTACAGCAACACTGAAACAATCACAAAATACAGCAACACTAAAAACAATCACAATACATACAGCAACACTAAAATAATCACAATACCTACAGCAACACTAAAACAATCTCAAAACCTACAATAACACTAAAAACAATCTCAATACCCCCAGCAACACTAAAAACAATCACAATACCTACAGCAACACTAAAACGATCTCAAAACCTACAGCAACACTAAAACAATCTCAATACCCCCAGCAACACTGAAAACAATCAAAATACCTACAGCAACACTAAAAACAATCTAAATACCGACTGCAACACTAAAGCAATCACAATACCTGCAACAACACTAAAAACAAATCTAATACCTACCCAGCACTAAAACAATCACAATATCTACAGCAACAGTAAAACCAATTTCAATAACTACAGCAACACCAAAAACAATCACAATACATACAGCAACACTAAAATAATCACAATACCTACAGCAACACTAAAAACAACCTCAATAGCTACAACAACACTAAAACAATCACAATACCTACAGCAATATTAAAACAATCACAATACCTACAGCGATATTAAAACCAATCTCAACACCTGCAGCAACACTAAAACAATCACAATACCTACAACACTAAAACAATCAGAGCACCGACAGCAACACCAAATAATCACAATACCTACAACAACACTAAAAACAATCTCTAATAACTACAGCAAAACTAAAAACAATCACAGTACCTACAACAACACCAGAAATAATCTCAGTACCTATAGCAACACTGAAACAATCACAATACCAACAGCAATACTGCAACAATCACAATACCTACAGCAACACTAAAACAATCACAATACATACAGCAATAAAACAATCACAATACGTAGAGCAAGACTACAACAATCACAATATCTACAGCAACACTAAAACAATATCAATACTTACAGCAACACGAAAATAATCTCAATACCTACAGCAACAATAAAATAATCTCAATACCTACAGCAATAAAACGATCACAACACGTAAAGCAACACTGAAACAATCACAAAATACAGCAACACTAAAAACAATCACAATACATACAGCAACACTAAAATAATCACAATACCTACGGCAACACTAAAAACAATCTCAATAGCTACAGCAACACTAAAATAATCACAATACCTACATCAACACTAAAAACAATCTCAATACCCCCAGCAACACTAAAAACAATCACAATACCTACAGCAAAACTAAAATAATCTCAATACATACAGCAATGAAACAATCACAACAAGTAGAGCAACACCGAAACAATCACAATACCTACGGCAACACTAAAACAATCACAATAACTGCAGCAACACTAAAAACAATCTCAATACCTACAGCAATAAAACAATCACAATACCTACAGCAACACCAAAAACAATCACAATACATACAGCAACACTAAAATAATCACAATACCTACAGCAACACTAAAAACAACCTCAATAGCTACAACAACACTAAAACAATCACAATACCTACAGCAATATTAAAACAATCACAATACCTACAGCGATATTAAAACCAATCTCAACACCTGCAGCAACACTAAAACAATCACAATACCTACAACAACACTAAAACAATCAGAGCACCGACAGCAACACCAAATAATCACAATACCTACAACAACACTAAAAACAATCTCTAATAACTACAGCAAAACTAAAAACAATCACAGTACCTACAACAACACCAGAAATAATCTCAGTACCTATAGCAACACTGAAACAATCACAATACCAACAGCAATACTGCAACAATCACAATACCTACAGCAACACTAAAACAATCACAATACATACAGCAATAAAACAATCACAATACGTAGAGCAAGACTACAACAATCACAATATCTACAGCAACACTAAAACAATATCAATACTTACAGCAACACGAAAATAATCTCAATACCTACAGCAACAATAAAATAATCTCAATACCTACAGCAATAAAACGATCACAACACGTAAAGCAACACTGAAACAATCACAAAATACAGCAACACTAAAAACAATCACAATACATACAGCAACACTAAAATAATCACAATACCTACGGCAACACTAAAAACAATCTGAATAGCTACAGCAACACTAAAATAATCACAATACCTACATCAAAACTAAAAACAATCTCAATACCCCCAGCAACACTAAAAACAATCACAATACCTACAGCAAAACTAAAATAATCTCAATACATACAGCAATGAAACAATCACAACAAGTAGAGCAACACCGAAACAATCACAATACCTACGGCAACACTAAAACAATCACAATAACTGCAGCAACACTAAAAACAATCTCAATACCTACAGCAATAAAACAATCACAATACCTACAGCAACACTAAAAACAATCTCAATACCTACAGCAATAAAACAATCACAATACCTACAGCAACACCAAAACAATCTCAATACTTACAGCAACACTAAAACAATCACAATACCTACAGCAACAATAAAACAATCTCAATACCTACAGCAATAAAACAATCACAACACGTAGAGCAATGCTGAAACAATCACAAAATACAGCAACACTAAAAACAATCACAATACATACAGCAGCACTAAAAATAATCACAATACCGACAACAACACTGAAACAAACTCAATACCTACAGCAACACTAAAACAATCTCAATAACTAAAGCAATACTAAAGCAATCACGATAACTACAGCAACACTAAAACAATCACAATACCTACAACAACACTAAAGCAATCAGAACACCTACAGCAACACTAAAATAATTACAATACCTACAGCAACACTAAAAACAATCTCAATAACTACAGCAACACTAAAAACAATCACAATACCTACAACAACACCAGAAACAATCTCAATACCTACAGCAACACTAAAAAATCAGAATACTTACAGCTAAATTAAAAGCAATCTCAATACCTGCAGCAACACTGAAACAATCACAATACCTATAACAATACTAAAAACAATCTCAGTACCTACAGCAACACTAAAACAGTCACAATACCTACAGCAACACTAAAACAATCACAAAACCTACAGCAACACGAAAAACAATTACAATACCTACAGCAATACAAAAATAATCTCAATACCTACAGCAATAAAACAATCACAACACATAGAGCAACACTGAAACAATCACAATACCTACAGCAACACTAAAAACAATCTCAATACCTACAGCAACACTAAAGCAATCTGAATACCTACAGCAACACTAAAAATAATCACAATACCTACAGCAACATTAAAACAATCACAATACCTACAGCGATATTAAAACCAATCTCAATACATGCAGCAACACTAAAACAATCACAAAACCTACAACAACACTAAAACAATCAGAACACCGACAGCAACACTAAAATAATCACAATACCTACAACAACACTAAAAACAATCTCTAATAACTACAGCAACACTAAAAACAATCACAATACCTACAAAAACACCAGAAACAATCTCAGTACCTATAGCAACACTAAAACAATCACAATACCAACAGCAATACTACAACAATCACAATACCTACAGCAACACTAAAACAATCACAATACATACAGCAATAAAACAATCACAATACGTAGAGCAAGACTAAAACAATCACAATATCTATAGCAACACTAAAACAATATCAATACTTACAGCAACACTAAAATAATCACAATACCTACAGCAACAATAAAATAACTCAATACCTACAGCAATAAAACAATCACAACACGTAGAGAAACACTGAAACAATCACAAAATACAGCAACACTAAAAACAATCACAATACATGCAGCAACACTAAAATAATCACAATACCTACAGCAACAGTAAAACAATCTCAAAACCTACAGCAACACTAAAAACAATCTGAATACCCCCAGCAACACTAAAAACAATCACAATACCTACAGCAACACTAAAACAATCTCAAAACCTACAGCAACACTAAAAACAATCTCAATACCCCCAGCAACACTAAAAACAATCAGAATACCTACAGCAACACTAAAAACAATCCAAATACCGACTGCAACACTAAAGCAATCACAATACCTACAACAACACTAAAAACAAATCTAATACCTACCAGGCACTAAAACAATCACAATATCTACAGCAACAGTAAAATCAATTTCAATAACTACAGGAACACCAAAAACAATCACAATACCTGCAGCAACACTAAAACAATCACAATACCTACAACAACACTAAAAACAATCTCTAATAACTACAGCAACACTAAAAACAATCACAATACCTACAACAACACCAGAAACAATCTCAGTACCTATAGCAACACTGAAACAATCACAATACCAACAGCAATACTGCAACAATCACAATACCTACAGCAACACTAAAACAATCACAATACGTAGAGCAAGACTAAAACACTCACAATATCTACAGCAACACTAAAACAATATCAATACTTATGGCAACACGAAAATAATCTCAATACCTACAGCAACAATAAAATAATCCCAATACCTACAGCAATAAAATAATCACAACACGTAAAGCAACACTGAAACAATCACAAAATACAGCAACACTAAAAACAATCACAATACATACAGCAACACTAAAATAATCACAATACCTACAGCAACACTAAAAACAATCTCAATAGCTACAGCAACACTAAAATAATCACAATACCTACATCAACACTAAAAACAATCTCAATACCCCCAGCAACACTAAAAACAATCACAATACCTACAGCAAAACTAAAATAATCTCAATACATACAGCAATGAAACAATCACAACAAGTAGAGCTACACCGAAACAATCACAATACCTACAGCAACACTAAAACAATCACAATACCTACAACAACAGTAAAAGAATCTCAATACCTACAGCAATAAAGCAATCACAATACCTACAGCAACACTAAAACAATCTCAATACTTACAGCAACACTAAAACAATCACAATACCTACAGCAACAATAAAACAATCTCAATACCTACAGCAATAAAACAATCACAACACATAGAGCAATGCTGAAACAATCACAAAATACAGCAACACTAAAAACAATCACAATACATACAGCAACACTAAAATAATCACAATACCGACAACAACACTGAAACAAACTCAATACCTACAGCAACAGTAAAATCAATCTCAATGACTACAACAACAGTAAAAGAATCTCAATACCTACAGCAATGAAACAATCACAATACCTACAGCAACACTAAAACAATCTCAATACTTACAGCAACACTAAAACAATCACAATACCTACAGCAACAATAAAACAATCTCAATACCTACAGCAATAAAACAATCACAATACGTAGAGCAATGCTGAAACAATCACAAAATACAGCAACACTAAAAATAATCATAATACCTACAACACTGAAACAAACTCAATACCTACAGCAACACTAAAACAATCTCAATAACTAAAGTAATACTAAAGCAATCACAATAACTACAGCAACACTAAAACAATCACAATACCTACAACAACATCAAAACAATCACAATACCTGCAGCAATACTAAAAAGAATCTCAATACCTACAGCAACACGAAAAACAATCACAATACCTACAGCAACACTAAAAACAATCAGAATACCTACAGCAACACTGAAAACAATCTAAATACCGACTGCAACACTAAAGCAATCACAATACCTACAACAACACTAAAAACAAATCTAATACATACCCAGCACTAAAACAATCACAATATCTACAGCAACAGTAAAATCAATTTCAATAACTACAGCAACACCAAAAACAATCACAATACCTACAGCAACATTAAAACAGTCACAATACCTACAGCGATATTAAAACCAATCTCAATACCTGCAGCAACACTAAAACAATCACAATACCTACAACAACACTAAAAACAATCTCTAATAACTACAGCAACACTAAAAACAATCACAATACCTACAACAACACCAGAAATAATCTCAGTACCTATAGCAACACTGAAACAATCACAATACCAACAGCAATACTGCAACAATCACAATACCTACAGCAACACTAAAACAATCACAATACATACAGCAATAAAACAATCACAATACGTAGAGCAAGATTAAAACAATCACAATACCTACAGCAACACTAAAAACAATCACAATACATACAGCAACACTAAAATAATCACAATACCTACAGCAACACTAAAAACAATCTCAATAGCTACAGCAACACTAAAATAATCACAATACCTACATCAACACTAAAAACAATCTCAATACCTACAGCAACACGAAAAACAATCACAATACCTACAGCAAAACTAAAATAATCTCAATACATACAGCAATGAAACAATCACAACAAGTAGAGCAACACTAAAACAATCACAATACCTGCAGCAACACTAAAAACAATCTCAATACCTACAACAACAGTAAAAGAATCTCAATACCTACAGCAATAAAACAATCACAATACCTACAGCAACACTAAAACAATCTCAATACTTACAGCAACACTAAAACAATCACAATACCTACAGCAACAATAAAACAATCTCAATACCTACAGCAATAAAACAATCACAATACATATAGCAATGCTGAAACAATCACAAAATACAGCAACACTAAAAATAATCATAATACCTACAACACTGAAACAAACTCAATACCTACAGCAACACTAAAACAATCTCAATAACTAAAGCAATACTAAAGCAATCACAATAACTACAGCAACACTAAAACAATCACAATACCTACAGCAACATCAAAACAATCACAATACCTGCAGCAATACTAAAAAGAATCTCAATACCTACAGCAACACGAAAAACAATCACAATACCTACAGCAACACTAAAAACAATCAGAATACCTACAGCAACACTGAAAACAATCTAAATACCGACTGCAACACTAAAGCAATCACAATACCTACAACAACACTAAAAACAAATCTAATACATACCCAGCACTAAAACAATCACAATATCTACAGCAACAGTAAAATCAATTTCAATAACTACAGCAACACCAAAAACAATCACAATACCTACAGCAACATTAAAACAGTCACAATACCTACAGCGATATTAAAACCAATCTCAATACCTGCAGCAACACTAAAACAATCACAATACCTACAACAACACTAAAAACAATCTCTAATAACTACAGCAACACTAAAAACAATCACAATACCTACAACAACACCAGAAACAATCTCAGTACCTATAGCAACACTGAAACAATCACAATACCAACAGCAATACTGCAACAATCACAATACCTACAGCAACACTAAAAACAAATCTAATACATACCCAGCACTAAAACAATCACAATATCTACAGCAACAGTAAAATCAATTTCAATAACTACAGCAACACCAAAAACAATCACAATACCTACAGCAACATTAAAACAGTCACAATACCTACAGCGATATTAAAACCAATCTCAATACCTGCAGCAACACTAAAACAATCACAATACCTACAACAACACTAAAAACAATCTCTAATAACTACAGCAACACTAAAAACAATCACAATACCTACAACAACACCAGAAACAATCTCAGTACCTATAGCAACACTGAAACAATCACAATACCAACAGCAATACTGCAACAATCACAATACCTACAGCAACACTAAAACAATCACAATACATACAGCAATAAAACAATCACAATACGTAGAGCAAGATTAAAACAATCACAATACCTACAGCAACACTAAAAACAATCACAATACATACAGCAACACTAAAATAATCACAATGCCTACAGCAACACTAAAAACAATCTCAATAGCTACAGCAACACTAAAATAATCACAATACCTACATCAACACTAAAAACAATCTCAATACCTACAGCAACACGAAAAACAATCACAATACCTACAGCAAAACTAAAATAATCTCAATACATACAGCAATGAAACAATCACAACAAGTAGAGCAACACCGAAACAATCACAATACCTACAGCAACACTAAAACAATCACAATACCTGCAGCAACACAAAAAACAATCTCAATACCTACAACAACAGTAAAAGAATCTCAATACCTACAGCAATAAAACAATCACAATACCTACAGCAACACTAAAACAATCTCAATACTTACAGCAACACTAAAACAATCACAATACCTACAGCAACAATAAAACAATCTCAATACCTACAGCAATAAAACAATCACAATACGTAGAGCAATGCTGAAACAATCACAAAATACAGCAACACTAAAAATAATCATAATACCTACAACACTGAAACAAACTCAATACCTACAGCAACACTAAAACAATCTCAATAACTAAAGCAATACTAAAGCAATCACAATAACTACAGCAACACTAAAACAATCACAATACCTACAGCAACATCAAAACAATCAGAATACCTACAGCAACACTGAAAACAATCTAAATACCAACTGCAACACTAAAGCAATCACAATACCTACAACAACACTAAAAACAAATCTAATACATACCCAGCACTAAAACAATCACAATATCTACAGCAACAGTAAAATCAATTTCAATAACTACAGCAACACCAAAAACAATCACAATACCTACAGCAACATTAAAACAGTCACAATACCTACAGCGATATTAAAACCAATCTCAATACCTACAGCAACACGAAAAACAATCACAATACCTACAGCAACACTAAAAACAATCAGAATACCTACAGCAACACTGAAAACAATCTAAATACCGACTGCAACACTAAAGCAATCACAATACCTACAACAACACTAAAAACAAATCTAATACATACCCAGCACTAAAACAATCACAATATCTACAGCAACAGTAAAATCAATTTCAATAACTACAGCAACACCAAAAACAATCACAATACCTACAGCAACATTAAAACAGTCACAATACCTACAGCGATATTAAAACCAATCTCAATACCTGCAGCAACACTAAAACAATCACAATACCTACAACAACACTAAACCAAGCAGAGCACCGACAGCAACACTAAAATAATCACAATACCTACAACAACACTAAAAACAATCTCTAATAACTACAGCAACACTAAAAACAATCACAATACCTACAGCAACACAAAAATAATCTCAATACCTACAGCAATAAAACAATCACAACACATAGAGCAACACTGAAACAATCACAATACCTACAGCAACACTAAAAACAATCTCAATACCTACAGCAACACTAAAACAATCACAATATCTACAACAACACTAAAAACAATCTCTAATAACTACAGCAACACTAAAAACAATCACAATACCTACAACAACACCAGAAACAATCTCAGTACCTATAGCAACACTGAAACAATCACAATACCAACAGCAATACTGCAACAATCACAATACCTACAGCAACACTAAAACAATCACAATACATACAGCAATAAAACAATCACAATACGTAGAGCAAGATTAAAACAATCACAATACCTACAGCAACACTAAAAACAATCTCAATAGCTACAGCAATACTAAAATAATCACAATACCTACATCAACACTAAAAACAATCTCAATACCCCCAGCAACACTAAAAACAATCACAATACCTACAGCAAAACTAAAATAATCTCAATACATACAGCAATGAAACAATCACAACAAGTAGAGCAACACTGAAACAATCACAATACCTACAGCAACACTAAAACAATCACAATACATACAGCAATAAAACAATCACAATACGTAGAGCAAGATTAAAACAATCACAATACCTACAGCAACACTAAAAACAATCTCAATAGCTACAGCAATACTAAAATAATCACAATACCTACATCAACACTAAAAACAATCTCAATACCCCCAGCAACACTAAAAACAATCACAATACCTACAGCAAAACTAAAATAATCTCAATACATACAGCAATGAAACAATCAGAACAAGTAGAGCAACACCAAAACAATCACAATACCTACAGCAATACTAAAACAATCACAATAGCTACAGCAACAGTAAAATCAATCTCAATGACTACAGCAACACTAAAACAATCACAATACCTGCAGCAACACTAAAAATAATCTCAATACCTACAACAACAGTAAAAGAATCTCAATACCTACAGCAATAAAACAATTACAATACCTACAGCAACACCAAAACAATCTCAATACTTACAGCAACACTAAAACAATCACAATACCTACAGCAACAATAAAACAATCTCAATACCTACAGCAATAAAACAATCACAATACCTACAGCAACACTAAACCAATCTCAATACTTACACAACACTAAAACAATCACCATACCTACAGCAACAATAAAACAATCTCAATACCTACAGCAATAAAACAATCACAATACGTAGAGCAATGCTGAAACAATCACAAAATACAGCAACACTAAAAACAATCACAATACATACAGCAACACTAAAAATAATCACAATACCTACAACAACACTGAAACAAACTCAATACCTACAGCAACACTAAAACAATCTCAATAACTAAAGCAATACTAAAGCAATCACGATAACTACAGCAACACTAAAACAATCACAATACCTACAGCAACATCAAAACAATCACAATACCTGCAGCAATACTAAAAAGAATCTCAATACCTACAGCAACACTAAAAGCAATCACAATACCTACAGCAACACTAAAACAATCACAATACCTACAACAACACTAAAGCAATCAGAATACCTACAGCAACACTAAAATAATTACAATACCTACAGCAACACTAAAAAAATCTCAATAACTACAGCAACACTAAAAACAATCACAATACCTACAACAACACCAGAAACAATCTCAATACCTACAGCAACACTAAAAAATCAGAATACATACAGCTAAATTAAAAGCAATCTCAATACCTGCAGCAAAACTGAAACAATCACAATACCTATAACAATACTAAAAACAATCTCAGTACCTACAGCAACACTAAAACAGTCACAATACCTACAGCAACACTAAAACAATCTCAAAACCTACAGCAACACTAAAAACAATCTCAATACCCCCAGCAACACTAAAAACAATTACAATACCTACAGCAACACAAAAATAATCTCAATACCTACAGCAATAAAACAATCACAACACATAGAGCAACACTGAAACAATCACAATACCTACAGCAACACTAAAAACAATCTCAATACCTACAGCAACACTAAAACAATCTCAATACGTACAGCAACACTAAAAATAATCACAATACCTACAGCAACATTAAAACAATCACAATACCTACAGCGATATTAAAACCAATCTCAATACATGCAGCAACACTAAAACAATCACAAAACCTACAACAACACCAGAAACAATCTCAGTACCTATAGCAACACTAAAACAATCACAATACCAACAGCAATAGTGCAACAATCACAATACCTACAGCAACACTAAAACAATCACAATACATACAGCAATAAAACAATCACAATACGTAGAGCAAGACTAAAACAATCACAATATCTATAGCAACACTAAAACAATATCAATACATACAGCAACAATAAAATAATCTCAATACCTACAGCAATAAAACAATCACAACACGTAGAGCAACACTGAAACAATTACAAAATACAGCAACACTAAAAACAATCACAATACATGCAGCAACACTAAAATAATCACAATACCTACAGCAACAGTAAAACAATCTCAAAACCTACAGCAACACTAAAAACAATCTGAATACCCCCAGCAACACTAAAAACAATCACAATACCTACAGCAACACTAAAACAATCTCAAAACCTACAGCAACACTAAAAACAATCTCAATACCCCCAGCAACACTAAAAACAATCAGAATACCTACAGCAACACTAAAAAGAATCTAAATACCGACTGCAACACTAAAGCAATCACAATACCTACAACAACACTAAAAACAAATCTAATACCTACCCAGCACTAAAACAATCACAATATCTACAGCAACAGTAAAATCAATTTCAATAACTACAGCAACACCAAAAACAATCACAATACCTACAGCAACATTAAAACAATCACAATACCTACAGCGATATTAAAACCAATCTCAATACCTGCAGCAACACTAAAACAATCACAATACCTACAACAACACTAAAATAATCACAATACCTACAACAACACTAAAAACAATCTCTAATAACTGCAGCAACACTAAAAACAATCACAATACCTACAACAACACCAGAAATGATCTCAGTACCTATAGCAACACTGAAACAATCACAATACATACAGCAATAAAACAATCACAATACGTAGAGCAAGAGTAAAACAATCACAAAATACAGCAACACTGAAAACAATCACAATACATACAGCAACACTAAAATAATCACAATACCTACAGCAACACTAAAAACAATCTCAATACCTACAGCAACACTAAAACAATCTCAATATCTACAGCAACACTAAAAATAATCACAATACCTACAGCAACATTAAAACAATCACAATACCTACAGCGATATTAAAACCAATCTCAATACATGCAGCAACACTAAAACAATCACAAAACCTACAACAACACCAGAAACAATCTCAGTACCTATAGCAACACTAAAACAATCACAATACCAACAGCAATAGTGCAACAATCACAATACCTACAGCAACACTAAAACAATCACAATACATACAGCAATAAAACAATCACAATACGTAGAGCAAGACTAAAACAATCACAATATCTATAGCAACACTAAAACAATATCAATACTTACAGCAACAATAAAATAATCTCAATACCTACAGCAATAAAACAATCACAACACGTAGAGCAACACTGAAACAATTACAAAATACAGCAACACTAAAAACAATCACAATACATGCAGCAACACTAAAATAATCACAATACCTACAGCAACAGTAAAACAATCTCAAAACCTACAGCAACACTGAAAACAATCTGAATACCCCCAGCAACACTAAAAACAATCACAATACCTACAGCAACACTAAAACAATCTCAAAACCTACAGCAACACTACAAACAATCTCAATACCCCCAGCAACACTAAAAACAATCAGAATACCTACAGCAACACTAAAAACAATCTAAATACTGACTGCAACACTAAAGCAATCACAATACCTACAACAACACTAAAAACAAATCTAATACCTACCCAGCACTAAAACAATCACAATATCTACAGCAACAGTAAAATCAATTTCAATAACTACAGCAACACCAAAAACAATCACAATACCTACAGCAACAGTAAAACAATCTCAAAACCTACAGCAACACTGAAAACAATCTGAATACCCCCAGCAACACTAAAAACAATCACAATACCTACAGCAACACTAAAACAATCTCAAAACCTACAGCAACACTACAAACAATCTCAATACCCCCAGCAACACTAAAAACAATCAGAATACCTACAGCAACACTAAAAACAATCTAAATACTGACTGCAACACTAAAGCAATCACAATACCTACAACAACACTAAAAACAAATCTAATACCTACCCAGCACTAAAACAATCACAATATCTACAGCAACAGTAAAATCAATTTCAATAACTACAGCAACACCAAAAACAATCACAATACCTACAGCAACATTAAAACAATCACAATACCTACAGCGATATTAAAACCAATCTCAATACCTGCAGCAACACTAAAACAATCACAATACCTACAACAACACTAAAATAATCACAATACCTACAACAACACTAAAAACAATCTCTAATAACTGCAGCAACACAAAAAACAATCACAATACCTACAACACCAGAAACAATCTCAGTACCTATAGCAACACTGAAACAATCACAATACATACAGCAATAAAACAATCACAATACGTAGAGCAAGACTAAAACAATCATAAAATACAGCAACACAGAAAACAATCACAATACATACAGCAACACTAAAATAATCACAATACCTACAGCAACACTAAAAACAATCTCAATACCCCCAGCAACACCAAAAACAATCACAATACCTACAGCAAAACTAACATAATCTCAATACATACAGCAATGAAACAATCACAACAAGTAGAGCAACACCGAAACAATCACAATACCTACAGCAACACTAAAACAATCACAATAGCTACAGCAACAGTAAAATCAATCTCAATGACTACAGCAACACTAAAAATAATCACAATACCTACAGCAACAGTAAAAACAATCTCAATACCTACAGCAACAGTAAAAGAATCTCAATACCTACAGCAATAAAACAATCACAATACCTACAGCAACACCAAAACAATCTCAATACTTACAGCAACACTAAAACAATCACAATACCTACAGCAACAATAAAATAATCTCAATACCTACAGCAATAAAACAATCACACAACGTAAAGCAACACTGAAACAATCACAAAATACAGCAACACTAAAAACAATCACAATACATACAGCAACACTAAAATAATCACAATACCTACAGCAACACTAAAAACAATCTCAATAGCTACAGCAACACTAAAATAATCACAATACCTACATCAACACTAAAAACAATCTCAATACCCCCAGCAACACTAAAAACAATCACAATACCTACAGCAAAACTAAAATAATCTCAATACATACTGCAATGAAACAATCACAAAAAGTAGAGCAACACCGAAACTATCACAATACCTACAGCAACACTAAAACAATCACAATAGCTACAGCAACAGTAAAATCAATCTCAATAACTACAGCAACACTAAAACAATCACAATACCTGCAGCAACACTAAAAACAATCTCAATACCTACAACAACAGTAAAAGAATCTCAATACCTACAGCAATAAAACAATCACAATACCTACAGCAACACTAAAACAATCTCAATACTTACAGCAACACTAAAACAATCACAATAACTACAGCAACACTAAAACAATCACAATACCTACAGCAACATCAAAACAATCTCTAATAACTCCAGCAACACTAAAAACAATCACAATACCTACAACACCAGAAACAATCTCAGTACCTATAGCAACAGTAAAACAATCACAATACCAACAGCAATACTGCAACAATCGCAATACCTACAGCAACACTAAAACAATCACAATACATACAGCAATAAAACAATCACAATATGTAGAGCAAGACTAAAACAATCACAATATCTACAGCAACACTGAAACAATATCAATACTTACAGCAACATGAAAATAATCTCAATACCTACAGCAACAATAAAATAATCTCAATACCTACAGCAATAAAACAATCACAACACGTAAATCAACACTGAAACAATCACAAAATACAGCAACACTAAAAACAATCACAATACATACAGCAACACTAAAATAATCACAATACCTACAGCAACACTAAAAACAATCTCAATAGCTACAGCAATAAAACAATCACAATACCTACAGCAACACTAAAACAATCTCAATACCTGCAGCAACACTAAAAACAATCTCAATACCCCCAGCAACACTAAAAACAATCTCAAAACCTACAGCAACACTAAAAACAATCTCAATACACCCAGCAACACTAAAAACAATCACAATACCTACAGCAACATTAAAAGAATCAGAACACTGACAGCAACACTAAAATAATCACAATACCTACATCAACACTAAAAACAATCTCAAAACCTACAGCAACACTAAAAACAATCTCAATACCCCCAGCAACACTAAAAACAATCAGAATACCTACAGCAACACTAAAAACAATCTCAATACACCCAGCAACACTAAAAACAATCAGAATACCTACAGCAACACTAAAAACAATCTAAACACCGACTGCAACACTAAAGCAATCACAATACCTACAACAACACTAAAAACAAACCTAATACCTACCCAGCACTGAAACAATCACAATATCTACAGTAACAGTAATATCAATGTCAATAACTACAGCAACACTGAAACAATCCCAATACCTGCAGCAACACTAAACACAATCTCAATACCTACTGCAACAGTAAAAGAATCTCAATACATACAGAAAGAGTAAAAGCAATCTCGATAACTATAGCAACATTAAAACAATCACAGCAGCAACAGCAACAGTAAAAATAATGACAATACCTATAGCAACACTAAAAACAATCTCAGTACCTACCCCAACACTAAAACAATCACAATACCTGCAGCAACACGACAAAGAATCTCAATACCTACAGCAACAGTAAAAGAATCTCAATACCGACAGCAAAAACAATCATAATACCTACAGCAACACTATAACCAAACACATTACATACAGCAATACTACCAACAATCACAATACCTACAGCAACACTAAAAATAATCACAATACCTACAGCAACACTAAAACATTCTCAATACCTAAACAACACGAAAAACAATCTCAATACCGACCCCAACAGGAAAACAATCGCAATATCTACAGCAATACTAAAAACAATCTCGATACATGCAGCAACAGCAAAAACAATCACAATACCTACAGAAAAAGTTATAACAATCTCAATACCTACAGCAACACTAAAACAATCACAGTACGTACAGCAACACTACAACAATCACAATACCTACAGCAACACTAAAAACAAACCTAATACCTACCCAGCACTAAAACAATCACAATATCTACAGCAACAGTAAAATCAATCTCAATAACTATAGCAACACTAAAAACAATCACAATACCTACAGCAACATTAAAACAATCTGAACACCGACAGCAACACTAAAATAATCACAATACCTACAACAACACTAAAAACAAATCTAATACCTACCCAGCGCTAAAACAATCACAATATCTACAGCAACAGTAAAATCAATTTCAATAACTACAGCAACACCAAAAACAATCACAATACCTACAGCAACATTAAAACAATCACAATACCTACAGCGATATTAAAACCAATCTCAATACATGCAGCAACACTAAAACAATCACAATACCTACAACAACACTAAAACAATCAGAACACCGACAGCAACACTAAAATAATCACAATACCTACAACAACACTAAAAACAATCTCTAATAACTCCAGCAACACTAAAAACAATCACAATACCTACAACAACACCAGAAACAATCTCAGTACCTATGGCAACACTAAAACAATCACAATACATACAGCAATAAAACAATCACAATACGTAGAGCAAGACTAAAACAATCACAAAATCTACAGCAACGCTGAAACAATATCAATACTTACAGCAACACTAAAACAATCTCAAAACCTACAGCAACACTAAAAACAATCTCAATACCCCCAGCAACACTAAAAACAATCAGAATACCTACAGCAACACTAAAAAGAATCTAAATACCGACTGCAACACTAAAGCAATCACAATACCTACAACAACACTAAAAACAAATCTAATACCTACCCAGCACTAAAACAATCACAATATCTACAGCAACAGTAAAATCAATTTCAATAACTACAGCAACACCAAAAACAATCACAATACCTACAGCAACATTAAAACAATCACAATACCTACAGCGATATTAAAACCAATCTCAATACCTGCAGCAACACTAAAACAATCACAATACCTACAACAACACTAAAATAATCACAATACCTACAACAACACTGAAAACAATCTCTAATAACTGCAGCAACACTAAAAACAATCACAATACCTACAACAACACCAGAAATGATCTCAGTACCTATAGCAACACTGAAACAATCACAATACATACAGCAATAAAACAATCACAATACGTAGAGCAAGACTAAAACAATCACAAAATACAGCAACACTGAAAACAATCACAATACATACAGCAACACTAAAATAATCACAATACCTACAGCAACACTAAAAACAATCTCAATACCTACAGCAACACTAAAACAATCTCAATATCTACAGCAACACTAAAAATAATCACAATACCTACAGCAACATTAAAACAATCACAATACCTACAGCGATATTAAAACCAATCTCAATACATGCAGCAACACTAAAACAATCACAAAACCTACAACAACACCAGAAACAATCTCAGTACCTATAGCAACACTAAAACAATCACAATACCAACAGCAATAGTGCAACAATCACAATACCTACAGCAACACTAAAACAATCACAATACATACAGCAATAAAACAATCACAATACGTAGAGCAAGACTAAAACAATCACAATATCAATAGCAACACTAAAACAATATCAATACTTACAGCAACAATAAAATAATCTCAATACCTACAGCAATAAAACAATCACAACACGTAGAGCAACACTGAAACAATTACAAAATACAGCAACACTAAAAACAATCACAATACATGCAGCAACACTAAAATAATCACAATACCTACAGCAACAGTAAAACAATCTCAAAACCTACAGCAACACTGAAAACAATCTGAATACCCCCAGCAACACTAAAAACAATCACAATACCTACAGCAACACTAAAACAATCTCAAAACCTACAGCAACACTACAAACAATCTCAATACCCCCAGCAACACTAAAAACAATCAGAATACCTACAGCAACACTAAAAACAATCTAAATACTGACTGCAACACTAAAGCAATCACAATACCTACAACAACACTAAAAACAAATCTAATACCTACCCAGCACTAAAACAATCACAATATCTACAGCAACAGTAAAATCAATTTCAATAACTACAGCAACACCAAAAACAATCACAATACCTACAGCAACAGTAAAACAATCTCAAAACCTACAGCAACACTGAAAACAATCTGAATACCCCCAGCAACACTAAAAACAATCACAATACCTACAGCAACACTAAAACAATCTCAAAACCTACAGCAACACTACAAACAATCTCAATACCCCCAGCAACACTAAAAACAATCAGAATACCTACAGCAACACTAAAAACAATCTAAATACTGACTGCAACACTAAAGCAATCACAATACCTTCAACAACACTAAAAACAAATCTAATACCTACCCAGCACTAAAACAATCACAATATCTACAGCAACAGTAAAATCAATTTCAATAACTACAGCAACACCAAAAACAATCACAATACCTACAGCAACATTAAAACAATCACAATACCTACAGCGATATTAAAACCAATCTCAATACCTGCAGCAACACTAAAACAATCACAATACCTACAACAACACTAAAATAATCACAATACCTACAACAACACTAAAAACAATCTCTAATAACTGCAGCAACACAAAAAACAATCACAATACCTACAACACCAGAAACAATCTCAGTACCTATAGCAACACTGAAACAATCACAATACATACAGCAATAAAACAATCACAATACGTAGAGCAAGACTAAAACAATCATAAAATACAGCAACACAGAAAACAATCACAATACATACAGCAACACTAAAATAATCACAATACCTACAGCAACACTAAAAACAATCTCAATAGCTACAGCAACACTAAAATAATCACAATACCTACAGCAACAACAAAATAATCTCAATACCTACAGCAATAAAACAATCACAACACGTAAAGCAATACTGAAACAATCACAAAATACAGCAACACTAAAAACAATCACAATACATACAGCAACACTAAAATAATCACAATACCTACAGCAACACTAAAAACAATCTCAATACCCCCAGCAACACCAAAAACAATCACAATACCTACAGCAAAACTAACATAATCTCAATACATACAGCAATGAAACAATCACAACAAGTAGAGCAACACCGAAACAATCACAATACCTACAGCAACACTAAAACAATCACAATAGCTACAGCAACAGTAAAATCAATCTCAATGACTACAGCAACACTAAAAATAATCACAATACCTACAGCAACAGTAAAAACAATCTCAATACCTACAGCAACAGTAAAAGAATCTCAATACCTACAGCAATAAAACAAAATCACAATACCTACAGCAACACCAAAACAATCTCAATACTTACAGCAACACTAAAACAATCACAATACCTACAGCAACAATAAAATAATCTCAATACCTACAGCAATAAAACAATCACACAACGTAAAGCAACACTGAAACAATCACAAAATACAGCAACACTAAAAACAATCACAATACATACAGCAACACTAAAATAATCACAATACCTACAGCAACACTAAAAACAATCTCAATAGCTACAGCAACACTAAAATAATCACAATACCTACATCAACACTAAAAACAATCTCAATACCCCCAGCAACACTAAAAACAATCACAATACCTACAGCAAAACTAAAATAATCTCAATACATACTGCAATGAAACAATCACAAAAAGTAGAGCAACACCGAAACTATCACAATACCTACAGCAACACTAAAACAATCACAATAGCTACAGCAACAGTAAAATCAATCTCAATAACTACAGCAACACTAAAACAATCACAATACCTGCAGCAACACTAAAAACAATCACAATACCTACAGCAACATTAAAACAATCTGAACACCGACAGCAACACTAAAATAATCACAATACCTACAACAACACTAAAAACAAATCTAATACCTACCCAGCGCTAAAACAATCACAATATCTACAGCAACAGTAAAATCAATTTCAATAACTACAGCAACACCAAAAACAATCACAATACCTACAGCAACATTAAAACAATCACAATACCTACAGCGATATTAAAACCAATCTCAATACATGCAGCAACACTAAAACAATCACAATACCTACAACAACACTAAAACAATCAGAACACCGACAGCAACACTAAAATAATCACAATACCTACAACAACACTAAAAACAATCTCTAATAACTCCAGCAACACTAAAAACAATCACAATACCTACAACAACACCAGAAACAATCTCAGTACCTATGGCAACACTAAAACAATCACAATACATACAGCAATAAAACAATCACAATACGCAGAGCAAGACTAAAACAATCACAAAATCTACAGCAACGCTGAAACAATATCAATACTTACAGCAACACTAAAACAATCTCAAAACCTACAGCAACACTAAAAACAATCTCAATACCCCCAGCAACACTAAAAACAATCAGAATACCTACAGCAACACTAAAAAGAATCTAAATACCGACTGCAACACTAAAGCAATCACAATACCTACAACAACACTAAAAACAAATCTAATACCTACCCAGCACTAAAACAATCACAATATCTACAGCAACAGTAAAATCAATTTCAATAACTACAGCAACACCAAAAACAATCACAATACCTACAGCAACATTAAAACAATCACAATACCTACAGCGATATTAAAACCAATCTCAATACCTGCAGCAACACTAAAACAATCACAATACCTACAACAACACTAAAATAATCACAATACCTACAACAACACTAAAAACAATCTCTAATAACTGCAGCAACACTAAAAACAATCACAATACCTACAACAACACCAGAAATGATCTCAGTACCTATAGCAACACTGAAACAATCACAATACATACAGCAATAAAACAATCACAATACGTAGAGCAAGACTAAAACAATCACAAAATACAGCAACACTGAAAACAATCACAATACATACAGCAACACTAAAATAATCACAATACCTACAGCAACACTAAAAACAATCTCAATACCTACAGCAACACTAAAACAATCTCAATATCTACAGCAACACTAAAAATAATCACAATACCTACAGCAACATTAAAACAATCACAATACCTACAGCGATATTAAAACCAATCTCAATACATGCAGCAACACTAAAACAATCACAAAACCTACAACAACACCAGAAACAATCTCAGTACCTATAGCAACACTAAAACAATCACAATACCAACAACAATAGTGCAACAATCACAATACCTACAGCAACACTAAAACAATCACAATACATACAGCAATAAAACAATCACAATACGTAGAGCAAGACTAAAACAATCACAATATCTATAGCAACACTAAAACAATATCAATACTTACAGCAACAATAAAATAATCTCAATACCTACAGCAATAAAACAATCACAACACGTAGAGCAACACTGAAACAATTACAAAATACAGCAACACTAAAAACAATCACAATACATGCAGCAACACTAAAATAATCACAATACCTACAGCAACAGTAAAACAATCTCAAAACCTACAGCAACACTGAAAACAATCTGAATACCCCCAGCAACACTAAAAACAATCACAATACCTACAGCAACACTAAAACAATCTCAAAACCTACAGCAACACTACAAACAATCTCAATACCCCCAGCAACACTAAAAACAATCAGAATACCTACAGCAACACTAAAAACAATCTAAATACTGACTGCAACACTAAAGCAATCACAATACCTACAACAACACTAAAAACAAATCTAATACCTACCCAGCACTAAAACAATCACAATATCTACAGCAACAGTAAAATCAATTTCAATAACTACAGCAACACCAAAAACAATCACAATACCTACAGCAACAGTAAAACAATCTCAAAACCTACAGCAACACTGAAAACAATCTGAATACCCCCAGCAACACTAAAAACAATCACAATACCTACAGCAACACTAAAACAATCTCAAAACCTACAGCAACACTACAAACAATCTCAATACCCCCAGCAACACTAAAAACAATCAGAATACCTACAGCAACACTAAAAACAATCTAAATACTGACTGCAACACTAAAGCAATCACAATACCTACAACAACACTAAAAACAAATCTAATACCTACCCAGCACTAAAACAATCACAATATCTACAGCAACAGTAAAATCAATTTCAATAACTACAGCAACACCAAAAACAATCACAATACCTACAGCAACATTAAAACAATCACAATACCTACAGCGATATTAAAACCAATCTCAATACCTGCAGCAACACTAAAACAATCACAATACCTACAACAACACTAAAATAATCACAATACCTACAACAACACTAAAAACAATCTCTAATAACTGCAGCAACACAAAAAACAATCACAATACCTACAACACCAGAAACAATCTCAGTACCTATAGCAACACTGAAACAATCACAATACATACAGCAATAAAACAATCACAATACGTAGAGCAAGACTAAAACAATCATAAAATACAGCAACACAGAAAACAATCACAATACATATAGCAACACTAAAATAATCACAATACCTACAGCAACACTAAAAACAATCTCAATAGCTACAGCAACACTAAAATAATCACAATACCTACAGCAACAACAAAATAATCTCAATACCTACAGCAATAAAACAATCACAACACGTAAAGCAATACTGAAACAATCACAAAATACAGCAACACTAAAAACAATCACAATACATACAGCAACACTAAAATAATCACAATACCTACAGCAACACTAAAAACAATCTCAATACCCCCAGCAACACCAAAAACAATCACAATACCTACAGCAAAACTAACATAATCTCAATACATACAGCAATGAAACAATCACAACAAGTAGAGCAACACCGAAACAATCACAATACCTACAGCAACACTAAAACAATCACAATAGCTACAGCAACAGTAAAATCAATCTCAATGACTACAGCAACACTAAAAATAATCACAATACCTACAGCAACAGTAAAAACAATCTCAATACCTACAGCAACAGTAAAAGAATCTCAATACCTACAGCAATAAAACAATCACAATACCTACAGCAACACCAAAACAATCTCAATACTTACAGCAACACTAAAACAATCACAATACCTACAGCAACAATAAAATAATCTCAATACCTACAGCAATAAAACAATCACACAACGTAAAGCAACACTGAAACAATCACAAAATACAGCAACACTAAAAACAATCACAATACATACAGCAACACTAAAATAATCACAATACCTACATCAACACTAAAAACAATCTCAATACCCCCAGCAACACTAAAAACAATCACAATACCTACAGCAAAACTAAAATAATCTCAATACATACTGCAATGAAACAATCACAAAAAGTAGAGCAACACCGAAACTATCACAATACCTACAGCAACACTAAAACAATCACAATAGCTACAGCAACAGTAAAATCAATCTCAATAACTACAGCAACACTAAAACAATCACAATACCTGCAGCAACACTAAAAACAATCTCAATACCTACAACAACAGTAAAAGAATCTCAATACCTACAGCAATAAAACAATCACAATACCTACAGCAACACTAAAACAATCTCAATACTTACAGCAACACTAAAACAATCACAATAACTACAGCAACACTAAAACAATCACAATACCTACAGCAACATCAAAACAATCTCTAATAACTCCAGCAACACTAAAAACAATCACAATACCTACAACACCAGAAACAATCTCAGTACCTATAGCAACAGTAAAACAATCACAATACCAACAGCAATACTGCAACAATCACAATACCTACAGCAACACTAAAACAATCACAATACATACAGCAATAAAACAATCACAATATGTAGAGCAAGACTAAAACAATCACAATATCTACAGCAACACTGAAACAATATCAATACTTACAGCAACATGAAAATAATCTCAATACCTACAGCAACAATAAAATAATCTCAATACCTACAGCAATAAAACAATCACAACACGTAAATCAACACTGAAACAATCACAAAATACAGCAACACTAAAAACAATCACAATACATACAGCAACACTAAAATAATCACAATACCTACAGCAACACTAAAAACAATCTCAATAGCTACAGCAATAAAACAATCACAATACCTACAGCAACACTAAAACAATCTCAATACCTGCAGCAACACTAAAAACAATCTCAATACCCCCAGCAACACTAAAAACAATCTCAAAACCTACAGCAACACTAAAAACAATCTCAATACACCCAGCAACACTAAAAACAATCACAATACCTACAGCAACATTAAAAGAATCAGAACACCGACAGCAACACTAAAATAATCACAATACCTACATCAACACTAAAAACAATCTCAAAACCTACAGCAACACTAAAAACAATCTCAATACCCCCAGCAACACTAAAAACAATCAGAATACCTACAGCAACACTAAAAACAATCTCAATACACCCAGCAACACTAAAAACAATCAGAATACCTACAGCAACACTAAAAACAATCTAAACACCGACTGCAACACTAAAGCAATCACAATACCTACAACAACACTAAAAACAAACCTAATACCTACCCAGCACTGAAACAATCACAATATCTACAGTAACAGTAAAATCAATGTCAATAACTACAGCAACACTGAAACAATCCCAATACCTGCAGCAACACTAAACACAATCTCAATACCTACTGCAACAGTAAAAGAATCTCAATACATACAGAAAGAGTAAAAGCAATCTCGATAACTATAGCAACATTAAAACAATCACAGCAGCAACAGCAACAGTAAAAATAATGACAATACCTATAGCAACACTAAAAACAATCTCAGTACCTACCCCAACACTAAAACAATCACAATACCTGCAGCAACACGACAAAGAATCTCAATACCTACAGCAACAGTAAAAGAATCTCAATACCGACAGCAAAAACAATCATAATACCTACAGCAACACTATAACCAAACACAATACATACAGCAATACTACCAACAATCACAATACCTACAGCAACACTAAAAATAATCACAATACCTACAGCAACACTAAAACATTCTCAATACCTAAACAACACGAAAAACAATCTCAATACCGACCCCAACAGGAAAACAATCGCAATATCTACAGCAATACTAAAAACAATCTCGATACATGCAGCAACAGCAAAAACAATCACAATACCTACAAAAAAAGTTATAACAATCTCAATACCTACAGCAACACTAAAACAATCACAGTACGTACAGCAACACTACAACAATCACAATACCTACAGCAACACTAAAAACAAACCTAATACCTACCCAGCACTAAAACAATCACAATATCTACAGCAACAGTAAAATCAATCTCAATAACTATAGCAACACTAAAAACAATCACAATACCTACAGCAACATTAAAACAATCTGAACACCGACAGCAACACTAAAATAATCACAATACCTACAACAACACTAAAAACAAATCTAATACCTACCCAGCGCTAAAACAATCACAATATCTACAGCAACAGTAAAATCAATTTCAATAACTACAGCAACACCAAAAACAATCACAATACCTACAGCAACATTAAAACAATCACAATACCTACAGCGATATTAAAACCAATCTCAATACATGCAGCAACACTAAAACAATCACAATACCTACAACAACACTAAAACAATCAGAACACCGACAGCAACACTAAAATAATCACAATACCTACAACAACACTAAAAACAATCTCTAATAACTCCAGCAACACTAAAAACAATCACAATACCTACAACAACACCAGAAACAATCTCAGTACCTATGGCAACACTAAAACAATCACAATACATACAGCAATAAAACAATCACAATACGTAGAGCAAGACTAAAACAATCACAATATCTACAGCAACGCTGAAACAATATCAATACTTACAGCAACACGAAAATAATCTCAATACCTACAGCAACAATAAAATAATCTCAATACCTACAGCAATAAAACAATCACAACACGTAAATCAACACTGAAACAATCACAAAATACAGCAACACTAAAAACAATCACAATACATACAGCAACACTAAAATAATCACAATACCTACAGCAACACTAAAAACAATCTCAATAGCTACAGCAACACTAAAATAATCACAATACCTAGAGCAACACTAAAACAATCTCAAAACCTACAGCAACACTAAAAGCAATCTCAATACCCCCAGCAACACTAAAAACAATCTCAAAACCTACAGCAACACTAAAAACAATCTCACTACACCCAGCAACACTAAAAACAATCAGAATACCTACAGCAACACTAAAAACAATCTAAATACCGACTGCAACACTAAAGCAATCACAATACCTACAACAACACTAAAAACAAACCTAATACCTACCCAGCACTAAAACAATCACAATATCTACAGCAACAGTAAAATCAATCTCAATAACTACAGCAACACTAAAACAATCCCAATACCTGCTGCAACACTAAACACAATCTCAATACCTACAGCAACAGTAAAAGAATCTCAATACATACAGAAAGAGTAAAAGCAATCTCGATAACTATAGCAACACTAAAACAATCACAACACCAACAGCAACAGTAAAAATAATGACAATACCTACAGCAACACTAAAAACAATCTCAGTACCTACCCCAACACTAAAACAATCACAATACCTGCAGAAACACGAAAAACAATCTCAATATCTACAGCAACAGTAAAAGAATCTCAATACCTACAGCAATAAAACAATCATAATACCTACAGCAACACTATAACCAAACACAATACATACAGCAATACTACCAACAATCACAATACCTACAGCAACACTAAAAATAATCACAATACCTACAGCAACACTAAAACATTCTCGATACCTAAACAACACGAAAAACAATCTCAATACCGATCCCAACAGGAAAACAATCGCAATATCTACAGCAATACTAAAAACAATCTCGATACATACAGTAACAGCAAAAACAATCACAATACCTACAGAAAAAGTTATAACAATCTCAATACCTACAGCAACACTAAAACAATCACAGTACATACAGCAACACTGCAACAATTACAATACCTACAGCAACACTAAAAACAAACCTAATACCTACCCAGCACTAAAACAATCACAATATCTACAGCAACAGTAAAATCAATCTCAATAACTACAGCAACACTAAAAACAATCTCAATACCTACAGCAACAGTAAAAACAATCTCAATACCTACAACAACAGTAAAAGAATATCAATACCTACAGCAATAAAACAATCAGAATACCTACAGCAACACTAAAACAATCTCAATACTTACAGCAACACTAAAACAATCACAATACATACAGCAATAAAACAATCACAATACGTAGAGCAAGACTAAAACAATCACAATATCTACAGCAACGCTGAAACAATATCAATACTTACAGCAACACGAAAATAATCTCAATACCTACAGCAACAATAAAATAATCTCAATACCTACAGCAATAAAACAATCACAACACGTAAATCAACACTGAAACAATCACAAAATACAGCAACACTAAAAACAATCACAATACATACAGCAACACTAAAATAATCACAATACCTACAGCAACACTAAAAACAATCTCAATAGCTACAGCAACACTAAGATAATCACAATACCTACAGCAACACTAAAAACAATCTCAATAGCTACAGCAACACTAAGATAATCACAATACCTACAGCAACACTAAAAACAATCTCAATACCCCCAGCAATACTAAAAACAATCACAATACATACAGCAACACTAAAACAATCTCAAAACCTACAGCAACACTAAAAACAATCTCAATACCCCCAGCAACACTAAAAACAATCACACCTACAGCAACACTAAAACAATCCCAATACCTGCTGCAACACTAAACACAATCTCAATACCTACAGCAACAGTAAAAGAATCTCAATACATACAGAAAGAGTAAAAGGAATCTCGATAACTATAACAACACTAAAACAATCACAACACCAACAGCAACAGTAAAAATAATGACAATACCTATAGCAACACTAAAAACAATCTCAGTACCTACCCCAACACTAAAACAATCACAATACCTGCAGCAACACGAAAAACAATCTCAATACCTACAGCAACAGTAAAAGAATCTCAATACCTACAGCAATAAAACAATCATAATACCTACAGCAACACTATAACCAAACACAATACATACAGCAATACTACCAACAATCACAATACCTACAGCAACACTAAAAATAATCACAATACCTACAGCAACACTAAAACATTCTCGATACCTAAACAACACGAAAAACAATCTCAATACCGACCCCAACAGGAAAACAATCGCAATATCTACAGCAATACTAAAAACAATCTCGATACATACAGCAACAGCAAAAACAATCACAATACCTACAGAAAAAGTTATAACAATCTCAATACCTACAGCAACACTAAAACAATCACAGTAAATACAGCAACACTACAACAATTACAATACCTACAACACTAAAAACAAACCTAATACCTACCCAGCACTAAAACAATCACAATATCTACAGCAACAGTAAAATCAATCTCAATAACTACAGCAACACTAAAAACAATCACAACACCTACAGCAACATTAAAACAATCACAATACCTACAGCAATATTAAAACCAATCTCAATACCTGCAGCAACACTAAAACAATCACAATACCTACAACAACACTAAAGCAATCAGAACACCGACAGCAACACTAAAATAATCACAATACCTACAACAACACTAAAAACAATCTCTAATAACTACAGCAACACTAAAAACAATCACAATACCTGCAATAACACCAGACACAATCTCAGTACCTATAGCAACACTAAAACAATCACAATACATACAGCAATAAAACAATCACAATACGTAGAGCAAGACTAAAACAATCACAATATCTACAGATTCACTAAAACAATATCAATACTTACAGCAACACTAAAATAATCACAATACCTACAGCAACAATAAAAACAATCACAATACCTACAACACCAGAAGCAATCTCAATACCTACAGCAACACTAAAAACAATCTCAATACCCCCAGCAATACTAAAAACAATCACAATACATACAGCAACACTAAAACAATCTCAAAACCTACAGCAGCACTAAAAACAATCTCAATACCCCCAGCAACACTAAAAACAATCACAATACCTACAGCAACACTAAAACAATCGCAATACTTACAGCAACACTAAAACATTCACAATACCTACAGCAACAATAAAATAATCTCAATACCTACAGCAATAAAACAATCACAACACGTAGAGCAACACTGAAACAATCACAAAATACAGCAACACTAAAAACAATCACAATACATACAGCAACACTAAAAATAATCACAATACCTTCAACAACACTGAAATAAACTCAATACCTACAGCAACACTAATACAATCTCAATACCTACAGCAATACTAAAGCAATGACATTAACTACAGGAACAATAAAAGAAGCACGATACCTACAGCAACATCAAAACAATCACAATACCTACAGCAACACTAAAATAATCTCAATACCTACAGCAATAAAACAATCACAACACGTTAGAGCAACACTGAAACAATCACAATACCTACAGCAACACTAAAACAATCACAATACCTACAGCAACACTAAAAACAATCTAAATACCGACTGGAATACTAAAGAAATCACAATACCTGCAACAACACTAAAAACAAACCTAATACCTACCCAGCACTAAAACAATCACAATACCTACAGCAACAGTAAAATCAATCTCAATAACTACAGCAACACTAAAAACAATCTCAATACTTACAGCAACAGTAAAATCAATCTCAATAACTACAGCAACACTAAAACAATCGCAATACCTGCAGCAACACTAAAAACAATCTCAATACCTACAGCAACAGTAAAAGAATCTCAATAGCTACAGAAAGAGTAAAATCAATCTCGATAACTATAGCAACACTAAAACAATCACAACACCTACAGCAACAGTAATAATAATCACAATACCTACAGCAATAAAACAATCACAATACCTACAGCAACACTAAAACAATCTCAAAACCTACAGCAACACTAAAAATAATCTCAATACCCTCAGCAACACTTAAAATAATCACAATACCTACAGCAACACTAAAAACAAACCTAATACCTACCCAGCACTAAAACAATCACAATACCTACAGCAACAGTAAAATCAATCTCAATAACTACATCAACACTAAAAACAATCTCAATACCTACAGCAACAGTAAAAGAATCTCAATAGCTACAGAAAGAGTAAAAGCAATCTCGATAACTATAGCAACACTAAAACAATCACAACACCTACAGCAACAGTAAAAATAATCACAATACCTACAGCAATAAAACAATCACAATACCTACAGCAACACTAAAACCAAACACAATGCATACAGCAATACTAAAAACAAGCATAATACCTACAGCAACACTAAAACAATCTCAAAACCTACAGCAACACTAAAAACAATCTCAATACCCCCAGCAACACTAAAAGTAATCACAATACCTACAGCAACACTAAAATAATCTCAATACCTACAGCAATAAAACAATCACAACACGTAAAGCAATACTGAAACAATCACAAAATACAGCAACACAAAAACAATCTCTATACTTACAGCAACTACAAAAACAATCTCTATACCAACAGCAACTACAAAAACAATCTCTATACCAACAGCAACACAAAAACAATCTCTATACTAACAGCAACTACAAAAACAATCTCTATACCAACAGCAACTACAAAAACAATCTCTATACCAACAGCAACTACAAAAACAATCTCTATACCAATAGCAACTACAAAAACAATCTCTATACCAACAGCAACTACAAAAACAATCTCTATACTTACAGCAACTACAAAAACAATCTCTATACCTACAGCAACTACAAAAACAATCTCTATACCAACAGCAACTACAAAAACAATCTCTATACTTACAGCAACTACAAAAACAATCTCTATACTTACAGCAACTACAAAAACAATCTCTATACCAACAGCAACTACAAAAACAATCTCTATACTTACAGCAACTACAAAAACAATCTCTATACCAACAGCAACTACAAAAACAATCTCTATACCAACAGCAACTACAAAAACAATCTCTATACTTACAGCAACTACAAAAACAATCTCTATACCTACAGCAACTACAAAAACAATCTCTATACTTACAGCAACTACAAAAACAATCTCTATACTTACAGCAACTACAAAAACAATCTCTATATCTACAGCAACTACAAAAACAATCTCTATACCAACAGCAACTACAAAAACAATCTCTATACCAACAGCAACTACAAAAACAATCTCTATACTTACAGCAACTACAAAAACAATCTCTATACCAACAGCAACTACAAAAACAATATCTATACTTACAGCAACTACAAAAACAATCTCTATACCAACAGCAACTACAAAAACAATCTCTATACTTACAGCAACTACAAAAACAATCTCTATACCAACAGCAACTACAAAAACAATCTCTATACTTACAGCAACTACAAAAACAATCTCTATACCTACAGCAACACCACAACCAATCTCAATACCTCCTGCAACACCAAAAGCAAAAGCAATCTCATTTGCAACACCAAAAACAATCTCAAAAGCTACAGCAACCCCAAAAGCAATCTCAATATCTACAACAACAGGAAAAACAATCTCAATACCTTTAGCAATACCAAAAGCAATCTCAATACATACTCAACACCAAAAACTCTCTCTAAACCTACAGCAACACCAAAAGCAAGCTCAATACCTACAATGACACCAAAAAACAATCTCAATACATACAGCAGCAACAAAAAAAAGCCAATAGCTACAGTAACACTACAGCAAATCTTAATAACTACAGCAACACCAAATGAAATCTCAATACCAAGAGCAGCAATAAAAACAATCTCAATATGACAGCCACAGGAAAAGCAATCCCCATACTCACAGCAAAATTAAAAGTTATCTCAATATCTACAGCAACACCTAAAATAATATCAATCTAATATCAATATATGCCAAAATAATATCAATACCTACAGCAATACTAAAAGCAATCTCAATACCTACAGGAACACCAAAAGTAACCTCAAAACATATAGCAATACAAAAGCAACATCAATACATGCAACAACACCACAAGCAATCTCAAAACGCACAGGAACAACAATCTCAATACCCACAGCAACACCAAGAGCATCTCAATATTGACTGTAACAAGAAAACAAACTCAGTACAGTACCCACAGCAACTACAATAACAATGTCAATACCCACAGCAACAACAAACACCATCTCAATATGTACAGTAACACCAAAAATAATCTCAATGCTATAGCAAATCCAAAAATTAAAGAATCTCAATATCTATTGCAACACCAAAAACAATCTCGATACCTACAGCGACACTGAAAACAATCTCAATACCTACAGCGACACTGAAAACAATCTCAATACCTACAGCAACACCAAAAACAATCTCGATACCTACAGCGACACTGAAAACAATCTCAATACCTACAGCGACACTGAAAACAATCTCAATACCTACAGCAACAGCAAAAACAATCTCGATACCTACAGCAACACCGAAAACAATCTCAATACCTACAGCAACAGCAAAAACAATCTCAATACCTACAGCAACACCGAAAACAATCTCAATACCTACAGCAACAGCAAAAACAATCTCAATACCTACCGCAACAGCAAAAACAATCTCAATACCTACAGCAACAGCAAAAACAATCTCAATACCTACAGCAACACCGAAAACAATCTCAATACCTACAGCAACACCGAAAACAATCTCAATACCTACAGCAACAGCAAAAACAATCTCAATACCTACAGCGACACCGAAAACAATCTCAATACCTACAGCAACACCAAAAACAATCTCAATACATACAGCAACACCAAAAACAATCTCAATACCTACAGCGACACTGAAAACAATCTCAATACCTACAGCAACAGCAAAAACAATCTCAATACCTACAGCAACACCGAAAACAATCTCAATACCTACAGCAACAGCAAAAACAATCTCAATACCTACAGCAACACCGAAAACAATCTCAATACCTACAGCAACAGCAAAAACAATCTCAATACCTACAGCAACAGCAAAAACAATCTCAATACCTACAGCAACACCGAAAACAATCTCAATACCTACAGCAACACCGAAAACAATCTCAATACCTACAGCAACACCGAAAACAATCTCAATACATACAGCAACACCAAAAACAATCTCAATACCTACAGCAACACCGAAAACAATCTCAATACCTACAGCAACACCAAAAACAATCTCAATACCTACAGCAACACCGAAAACAATCTCAATACCTACAGCAACACCGAAAACAATCTCAATACCTACAGCAACAGCAAAAACAATCTCAATACCTACAGCAACAGCAAAAACAATCTCAATACCTACAGCAACACCAAAAACAATCTCAATACCTACAGCGACACTGAAAACAATCTCAATACCTACAGCAACAGCAAAAACAATCTCAATACCTACAGCAACACCAAAAACAATCTCAATACCTACAGCGACACTGAAAACAATCTCAATACCTACAACAACAGCAAAAACAATCTCAATACCTACAGCAAAAACAAAAACAAACTCAATACCTGCAACAACAACAGAAAGATTCTCAATACCTGCAGGAACACCAAAATCATTCTCAATATCTAATGCAACAGCAAAACAAACTCAAAATCTAGAGCTACAGCAAAGCCAATCTCAATACCTACCGCGACAACAAGAGAGCAAAAGGCCAATCTCAATAACTACAGCAAAAACTAGGAAAAAAAGGATCAAAGCAACAACCTCAATATCTACAGCAACATTATTTGAGAACATTGGGGTTATGGAGATGTGGCTGCAGTGTGATCAAGGTTGGAAACCATCCATTTAGGGCATTGAACGTTTAGGAAGTACAAAGGAAAGAACAGCCTAAAAGGAAAAGGAAGCGGCCCTGTGTTGCTGATTGAAGAGATTAGTGCACAATTGAGGAAGGATATTAGCTTGGCTTGTAGTGGTGAGTTAAGAAATACTAATTGGCAGACAACTTCGGTGAGAGTTGAGTATAGACGACCTAAACTTTAGTAGGTGTGGCATTAAATAGGAAATTAAAGATGTGTGCTATATGGGTACAACTGGTAAAATTGGTAAATCAGTTAACTATTATCTTATTTACCCAGGATTTTCCATGCCTTCTATGCAGATCTTAGAGTGAGAGTTTATCTTTGAAAATTGGAACATAAACAGACAGCACAGAACAGCTCGGCCAAGCAGAAAGCCTTCTTTAGCTCACGATGTTGTGAAACATTTTACCCTACTCCAAAATGAAGTTAACCCTTCTCTCCCACATAGCCCTCCATTTTTCTACCATCCATGTGCCTATCTCAGAGCCTCTTAAATGTCTCCAATGCACATAGCTGTGCCCATCACCCCCAGCAGCACATTACACACATCCACCACTCTCTGGCATCCTCCCTAGAATTTCCTCCTGTCATCCTAAAATTATGTCCTCTCATATTAGCCATTTCTGCCTCTGTCTGCCCACTCTCATGCACCTCTATCAAGTCATCTCTCATCTTTCTACGCTCCAAAAGCCCCAGTTCCACTCAAACTATCTTCAGAAGATGCTCTCTAATCCAGGCAGCATCTTGGTGAATCTCCTCTGCACCCTCTTTAAACTTCCACATCTTTCCCATCATGAGGCAGTCAAAACCGAACACAATATTCCAAATGTGGTCTAACCAGGGTTTTAAAGAGTTGTAGGTCAATAGAGCTAATCAAATTTTTTCCGTCTAATCAGAAGAACCACCAAGCAGAAGGTACAGAAACCTGAAGCCCCACACCACCAGGTTCAAGAACAGCTATTTCCCTTCAACCATTCCGTTCTTGAACCCACTGACAAAGCCTTAATCTCTACAATGTAGCAACACTGTCATCATTTTTCACTGAAATAGAACGTTCCAATTATGTTCTTTCTTGAAAATTTATGTGTATTTTTTGTTTCCTCTGTGTGGAACGATAGCAAGGCAGTTAGTTTAACTCTATTACAGTGCCAGAGACCCAGGTTCAACTCCTGCCGCTATCTGTAAGCAGTTTGTGCGTTCTCCCCGCGATTGCATGGGTTTTGTCCGGGTGCTCTGGTTTCCTCCCACATTCCAAATATGTACAGGTTAATGGGTTAATTGGTCACTTGGCCACAATTGGATAGCTGGGACTTGTGGACTGGAAGGGTATGTTACCATGTAGTATCTTTAAATTAAATAAGACTTCTTGGAGCATTTGACAGGACTGATGATTCCTCCGTCTGGAGAGTCTAAAACTGGGATCAGGGTCTCAAAATAAGGGATAGTATATTTAGAATTGAGATTGACTCAAGGAATGGTGAATCTTAGAATCCCTTATGCTAGAAGATCAGTTATTGATTGGCCAAGGCTACAAGCTGTGAACACAGCCCAGTCCACCACGCCAAACAGCCTGCCCTCCACTATTTATACTTCCTGCTCCTTCAGGAAAGGAGCCAACAGAATCATAGACCTTTATCACAACAGCGTTCTCTTTACTCCTCCCTCCTATCAGGCATAAGGTACAAAAGCTTGAGGTATGTGCCACCAGCCTTGAGGACAGCTTCTATCTCACTGCCAGATTAAATGGAAGGTGATAAAGATCAGCTTTAATGTCACATGTATATCGAAACATATGGCGAAATGCTGCGTTTGTGTCAATGACTGGCAT